>NC_135787.1:14105833-14411250 GCF_051106095.1 Pogona vitticeps | reverse complement strand
TTGTATTAACCATTTCTATTTTTACACAAACTCTTTTCCTAAAAGAACCAAGCAAATTATTTGAAGCGGCTTTGTACATAGCCAAACCACACCGAAACTCAGAGGGGCTTTGGAACAGCCCAAATGGAAACAGCCTTATTTTAGGGGATCCATAGGGAACAACAAGTGCCTTAGAAACAGGTTGAAAACTCTCCTTCCCGGGAATTACAATGTGGCTCTTTTTGCAGCTTTATTGATCTATTTAAATTGCCAGGAGAGGCAAGCCAACCACCTTAACCTCAGTCATCCAGGAAGGATGCTTGAGGGTATAAATACTCCAGGACACAGCATCCAGAGGTATTTCACCTTCTGTGCTCCCTGAGAAAATTGGGAAACAAAGCTGGCCTGTAAACGTCTTCTTTAAAAGCTTCATTGACTTAGGAAGTCGTAACATCTGCAAGAAATGTTGCTACAAAAATATGACCGGTTGTGTTTCTACTTTTCGGACTCTAGGGTGGCGTCTAGAGTTTGGCAAACTCCAGGGTGACATTAATACGTAACCATAGAGCAGGTGTGGAAAACATCTGGCACAGGGGCTGGATGTTTGCCCTTCCACACACTTCATTTCATCTCACCCAGGGGCATTCCAAGATTGCTTCTCCACCCCAAGGAAATACTGGCATGGAGGGGGTTGCTTGAACATATTCTATTTGAGGTTTTTTTTTAAGTATTTAAAAAAAAAAATCTCATGTTCATTCTGTTTGGGGATATAGGAATGGGACAGAATTTCATGTAAGCTCATTCGTAATAAGAACGTGTTGACATTTGTCCATTTATTTATATTCAGAATCAAAAGAATATTTTTAAAAAATGACATTTGACTTGGACGACATTTTTGAATTGGATTTTCCCCCTCCCTAATGAATGTGTGGTAGCCCAAACTGGCATGTTTATTTATCTAGATCCTCCTTAACGATTAAATATTTAGACATGAATCTCTGTATAGACTTGACCCAAAGTTGAAAATATCATCACATTCAGGATGGAAAGAAATGGGGGGGGGGGAGTTTTTAAAAATTAATGCAGAAGGAAATAGAGCTGAAAGATTTAATTATCCCTAAGTGGGCAATGCTGTTTTAAAATTGCTCCAGCACCTTCTAGCAGCTGTAGACAACACACACACACACACACACACACACACACACACACACACACACACACAAAAGGGACTAGAGAGAGAGAACATGTTACAAGTATGTACTGAGTGCAGAAAAATAATTATTGGGCTCTGAGTTTCACACGCATCAAAGCAGAAAATCTTGGGGGAGTTTGATATTATCCATTCTCCATCTGTTTAAATGGCTGGTTGCCAGGGACAAAAGAACTATAAAACTCAGTAAAAGGATACAAAGGATAGGGCAGAGGTAACTGAAGAGTTATTCCAGTTACCTGCTTGAGAAGAGGTTTAATAACTAAGGATTATAAGCACACCACAGATTCATTTTAATGGCAATGATTGTTGTTGTTGTTGTTTAGTTGTTAAGTCGTGTCTGACTCTTCGTGACTCCATGGACCAGAGCACGCCAGGCCCTCCTCTCTTCCACTGCCTCCCAGAGTTTGGTCAAATTCATGTTGGTCACTTCAGTGACACTGTCCAACCATCTACGGCAATGATAGAATCATACAATAACTGAGTTGGAACGAGGCCTATAAGATCATTGAGCCCAATCCCCTGCTCAAGCAGGAATCCAAGTCAAAGCAGATCTGACAGACGATTGTCCAATTTCTCTTGAATGCCTCCAGTATTGAAGCGCTCACCACATTCCAAGGTAATTGGTTCCTTTGTTGTACTGCTCTAACACTTAAGAAGTTTTTTTCCTAATATTCAACCTAAATTGGGTTTCCTGTAGCTTGAGCCCATTGTTGCATGTCCTGTACTCTGGGATGATTGAGATCCTTCCCCTCCTCTGTATACCTGTATACATTTCAAGTATTTGAGAAGTGCTATCCTGTCTCCATTCAGTCTTCTTTTCTCAAGGCTAAACATGCCCAGTTCTTTCAGTCTTTCCTTATAGGGCTTGGTTTCCAGACCCCTGATCATCCTTGTTCCCTCCTCTGAACTTGCTCCAGTTTGCCCACAATTCATTCTAACGTTGCCTGTTATGCCTCCTTCCAGAATATGTGTGGAAATAGAATGCTTTTTCTTACACAGGAAGTTGCCTTATGCTGAGTTGTTCTATCTAGACCAGCGCTGTTGCTTATTGCTCCATCTAGACTAGTACTGTGAACTCTGACTGGCAGAGGCTCTATAGCAGTGGTCCCCAACCTTTCTAATGCCAGGGACCGGTTTTGTTAAAGACCATTCTTCCAAGGACCGGGGGGGGGCTGCCGCCATCGCCACCCGGGAGTGGGGAGGGGCGTGGGGGGGCATCCGTGCATGGGGGTACTTGTTATGCAGTAGGGGTTCCAGTCAGAATTCTTCCCTAGTCTGACCTGAGGACACAAACAATTGATCCAGGAACAATCTGCCTGCAAAGCCTATGTCTCACAGTAGAGCTTCGTGTCCATACAAAGGATTGGAAGGGAGGGCCATGCACCAGATGCAGAAGAAACTCAAATCTCTACCCAATGGGACCTGATCCAGGCTGATTTGCATGAGGACCAGGATGAACCAGAAGGCTAGATGTGGTTCTAGAGCAGTGGTTTCCAATGTTGGGTCCCTGCATGTTCCTGAGCTACAGTTCCCTGATATCCTGGCCAGCACAGATAGTGGTGACTCTTTCTGGGGATATCAGTCCAAGAACATCTGGGGAAACCATTGTTTTAGAGCAAAGGAATGTTAATTCACAAATCAGTTTGTCTCACTTTGGGTGGGACACATGAACCCACCCTTCAGTGTACTAGTTATTTGTGAGAATGTGTGTGTGTGTGTGTGTGTGTGTGTGTGTGTGTGTGTGTGTGTACAGAAAACTTTAAAGATGATAACACCCCATCATCCACTGGATAAACACACGTGGATTCATTTATCCACTGCTGGAAAATATTAAATTAAAAAAAGAATCCACAGTGTATTTACTAGAGGGAGCCACTAGGGGAGTGGTGGCGAACCTATGGCACGCGTGCCACAGCTGGCACACAGACCCCTCTCTGTGGGCACCTGAGCCATACGTCGCTGGATTGTTACCCCCGGCAGCCAAACCTGAGGAGGCGGCTGCAGTTGGGGTGCTAGCGCTCTGACAGGTGGCAGGCCAGGATCCGGAGCAGCTGGCGGTGATGATGGTGGCGGACCAGCCGAGCTATAGGCAGTGGTGGGGTTGGGCACGACTGGAGACAGATCTGGGGTGGGGTCTGGAGGCACCTCAGTGCCCAGGATTCCCCCTTCCACTGCCACTTCCACTTCTGCCACCACTGCCACACGCCTCCCACTGATTTTCTTGTTTGACTTTTTTTATTTGCAGTTTGGGCACTCAGGATCAAAAAAGATTCACCCTCACTGCACTAGAGGGAGCCAGAGAGAGAGAGAGAGGAGGCTATGGATAGCATTCACTGTGTCCACATTTCCCAGCATCTATGGGGGAGGGGGGAGTTTGGAACCAATCCCACATGGATTCTATGGTCCTACTGTACACAAACCCCTGAAGCTAGCTGTCTGAAATTTCAGAGACTAATCCCTCTGTTTAGGTTCTGTTGTGTCTCCCTGTTTCATGTGCATCAGTCCAAGAACAAAAAAGTTAGAGCCTTTTTGCTTTTCAATGCAAGTCAATGGGAATTTACAGGGTCACTCAAATCTGGAGCACAAGATGAATTGGATGGGGCATAAAACATTCAGGACCGAATGGGGAAATCAGAATCGTAAACCCTGATGCAATCTGCAAATAGGATTGGGAACCCACACACAGCCCTGATGTGCTGCATTTGATTTCCAAGAGGGCTCAGCTGTGGAAATCCAGTTGTCACATTATACCCTGGAACACAGTCCCTGTAGCTGCAACATGAGATACCTGTGTGGATTGCTTCTTTAAGCGACCCCTTACCAGCCTGAAAGCAATAGGCCAGCTGTGATCCTAGAGGTTGATTAGTAGCGCCACCTGCTGGCTACTGCAAAAGCTGCAGTGCATTTTCTGCAGAAAAATTTTAGGTTGAAGTTTTCATACATTCTGGGGGTTGTGTTGCACCCACAATGCCGCAATAAACAATATTTGCTGCAACACCCAGTGCTGGGTGGGGTGGGATGCAGTATGACCCCCGCCACCCTTTCCAATTTGTGACCTGATTCTTGTGCCTTACATGGTTCATACCAGGATCTGTCCTAACTGAAACAGTAGATAAATATGCTTCAGAATATAAGGATTATATGTGAAACTGTTGTAAAATTGTTGTAATATTATTATTGTTTTATTCTATTTTTTTGTGAGCCGCCCAGAGTAGACATTGTCTAGATGGGCGGCATATAAGTCTAATAAATAAATAAATAATGAGGATAACTGAAGCAAGGGCCCAAATGTTATTGGTGAAATCCTTAGCATACCAAATAGTGACTAAAGTAGGACTACCGTTCTGGATTTGTTGAGGTAACTACTCTATAATCCCCAAAGGTTCAATGGGCCTACTCTATGGTGATTTACTATGCTGGGTAACAGGATTTCAGCCATTGGGTTTTGATGCTCTTGTAACTGGTATGAATCACATTTGCAAATCAACACAAGTGAAGCAGTTAGCATAAGCAGCTGCTGTTGTGCAAAATAGCAACTGTGTATGTTGACTTCTAAATTTGGGGCAATTTACCAACAAAATTGACACCATTTGTGTTATGCTGGCAGATGAAACTAACCAGATTTTGGTCAGCAGGTGTAGTTCAGTGTTTGTATTGTGTTAAATTCTCTAGCTGGGTTTACACACACAAAAAGAGCAAATGCATTGCAATTTGTGAAAGCTTGCACTGAAATTAATTTTGGTTGAAAACAAAGTAAAAATAAAAAGTAAAAAAAGAAACATGGTGGCACCTTAAAGACTAGTTTCAGTAGTTTTTAATGTGAGCCTTCATGGACAAATCCACTTCTTCAGACTTGTTCATGAAAAAAATATAAAAGTTAGTCTTTAAGGTGTTACCATATTTTTGTTTTCTTTACTTTTATTTATTTTTTTAACTTTGCTTTCACCTATAATGCTTGCACAGACTAACATGGCTGCCCCCTTCTACAACAGAAATTAATTGATTAGGCTTTAAGGTGATGCTGTTGTTTTTGTTTCCTTTTTGTTGAACATGCTGAAATAGATTAACACAACTACAAGTTTGAAAACACAGAGTATGTTTGTCTCTGGAAAATACAACATTCACGTTCCTAGCCCTAATTCGCTAAAAAATTATGATTTCTCAGTTTCTGATAGAGTGTTACTTAAACCTCTTTCATGCTGTTTCTCCCGTGTGGAATTTTGTTGAGAATTCAAATACATATTCTGCATGAGAACAAGGGAAGGAACAGATCAGAACAGGAGCCAAATAATAGAATGTGTGATCACTGGAACTGATTTAAAGCAAGCCTTCCTTTTGCAACCTGCCAATATCGTGAAGTGACTTTGTAAGCAAGCCACTTCAGGATATTGGCAAATTAATTACTTCCCCTGCTCGGCAGAGGGCAGGGGAAGAGGGGGAAAATATTTTTGATTATATGTAGTCTACTACATATAGTGATGTGCTATATCAGTTATTTCATATATGTGTGTGTGTGTGTGTGAAAATATAGGGCAAACAAGAAACTATATTGTTTGCCCTATATATATAGTGGAATATATATTTCGCGGAAATCAGTTTCTTGTTTGCCCTTTAAGAGAAGGCAAAGATAAATTTTAATTTTTTCACTTCTCCTGCCCTTGTTTGCTTATTTGTTTAAAGCAAACTCTCCCTAATATTTGTTTGTTTGTTTGTTTGTTTGTTTATTTGTTTGTTTATTTATTTATTTATTATTTTTAGCTTTAGGGTTGTTATTATTTGAATTCCAGTATAGGAAAGGTTTGTCCTTGAATGATACAGTCACATGTATGCAATTCCTCCAAACATTTCAGAAGGGGTCTGGCCCGTAGAACTGAATGTTGATCAGCATTCTACGTGCTCAGGAGTTTTCACTATCATGCAAGCTCTAGGAACAGAGATGGACTCCAGAGAAGAGAAAAGACAATATACATTGGTGAAGGTTCGGAACCTGCTACTTCTTTGTGTTCCCATAACAGAGTTTTGTTGGTCAGAAGGTGGTGAGTGTTACCAAGGAATCATTATAATGGGGAATTATGAGTCATGAAATCCTTACACAGGTCAATATTTAGAATCCCATTTGGCAATCTTTAAACCATAAAGGTAGCAGCAGCCAGGAAAGGAGGAAGGAGACAGTGGGTGGAAACGTCTGAAAAATCAAGTGACATGAATTATTGAGTAGCAGGAATTATGGGATGTGGTAGCAATGGAAACAGGGCCGATTCTTGACACATTCTTGCCTGTCATTCTCAGGAAAACAGAATGCTGTGAGAGAATCAATGTGCCGCCCAAACCTTGTCTTTCATAATTGCGTATGCTGTCCCTTTTTCCATACAAATCAATGAAGGAGATAAGTGTCCATAAGATAAGTGTCCATAAGGAGAGGGGATTACGTGGAGAGCACCACAGATATTTAGCACAGATCGTTTCAGAAATACTTTTAGTGCTGACTGAAATGTTCTGTCTTGTCCATGAAATGGCCTAGTGTTTCTTCCTCATATTGATTAGGCTTGTATTTTCTTTTATTTATTTAAACTTATACCCTGTCCATGTAGTGGACAAGCCACTACTCTGAGTGGCTTCCAAAAGATAACCAGAATATACAAAGAGAGTTTTAATTTTACAAAGGGGCGAAGCTTGTGAAGGCCTAGAATAGATTAAAATTCAAATTTTAACTTGTTCTCAAAAACTCAAGAGAGTGGAAGCCAATCACATCTCTGCAGGGAAAGAGTTCCAGAGTGGGAATGTTTGATATATATCCATATTAAACCTTTTCTCACCACTAAAAATATATAGCCACTATTGTCCTAGCCTGTTTGCTGAGGACAAAAGTTTCCATGGCAAAGTCCCAGAAATGACAAAGTGAGGACTAGCTGGATAGCTCAGTGGCTTAGGCATCTGGCTACAGAGCCAGAAGTTTAATTCCCCTTTACGCCCCCTTGATAGGGACTCAGTGACCCATAGTGCCCCTTCCAGCTCTGCAATTATTATTGGCAAGATTATTATTATAACACCCTTCCAGTTACAGATTTTTTCGTAACACTGCTTCTGCTCATTTAAATACAAACTGAGGTAAAATATATTACAGCCATTTGAAATGTTTATACTAGGTCAGACAACTCTATCTTTTTTTGTCATTTGAACATCTTTATTTCAATATAAAAAGACAATTGTTTTCTTTTTAATTTAATATCATCCATATAAAATGAGATTTAAAAAACCACAATATATCCAAACACAGCTACACACTTATTACAACATATAGTAGACATTCCATGTTAATAATCCTCTAAGGCTGCAGGGCCAGCTGATATACACAGGTATTTAACACATGACAAGTACCTTTTCTGTGCAATTGCTCTTGTTTATAAATTTGCTTCTGTTTCTCACACATATACATATTTGAGCTGCCTACCATTATTTTTAGGAATCCATGTCTATCCTAGTCTGTATTTGGATGGTTGTTATTTTGTTTAACAGACCATGGAACTCATTCTCCTCTTCGTCCTCTTATTGCTCAGGCTCCAATCTCACATCTGTAATGTGTTACTTACTCTGAGGTATGGTTGTGCACATTTATAAACACCTTCTATAGTCTGGTCTGATTTCATAGTTAAATGGAAGACACTCCTTCCCTGTCTTTGGTAGATTTTTCTGCCCGTCTTCGTTCATGAGCTTGAGAAAGTATGAACATTTTAGAGCATGAACTGGCATCTACCCCATAGTCTAGGAAATATGGATTGGAAACACTCTGCTGAACCTTGCAGGTAAATCAGATTTCACACACACAGAGTCCAACTTTGCCTTGCATGAGTACACCTTTGTTTCAGAAGAACACCTGCTCAATTCTGCTCTCTTTAAAAATGAGTGGAACAACCCAATACATCTCCAATCAAACCATGGTTTAACCGTGGGGCACTGGTATGCATTTACCATTTTTAAAGGTGTGCTCATACTAAAGACGAGCATTCACCCAGAAATGAGCTTTTGGAAAACAATATGTCCTCATCAAATATGAAACATTACACCTAAATGAGGGAAGACAATGTATTCTTCATCATGACACCACAAATACTGATCGATTGAAGCCTGGCATAAACAAGCAAACCTCAGTTCCACAGACATTCCACAGTTGTGGAGCAAGTGACAAAAATTTTATGTTGGGGACCGCTACCATTTTCTTCACTGAATGGAATATAAAGTAAGACCTTTCTAATATGGAAATCCATTGGGAAAATTCTTTCCTTAAGTCAGTGGTGGGCAGTGTGGCCCCTCTGATGGGGCTGCAACTCCCATCAGTCTAGCCCACCCAACCAATTAACCTTGAGCCTGTAGCCCAACCATATCTAGATTCCTACAGCTGTCCAACCCAGCCTTAGATACATAAAGGAAGTCTTCCTTTCAAATGGAACAGATACCTGGAACAGATATCAGCTCCAACAGTGATAATCTACATGTCCTCAGACTTTATTGACAGCAACAGCCACTTATGTTCGTAGCACCTGTTTGTCTAACAAATATATATCAGTATGTTAGTCCACTTATCTAGATACAAGAGGTGGGTTCTTCATAATGTAATCAAAAAAGCTTACTTTGAAACACATTCGTTAAAGGTGCCACTATCCTTTTTTTTTATTCTGCTATTGCTGAAACAGACTAACATCAGTACCAAATGGCTGCCACTATTCACTGAGGGTAGCTACTGTTATCAGAATATTTCAGTCTCCCTCATAATAAGTCAGTTGTTCTTCCTAGGGAAGATGCTGTTAATTGGCCTTAAGGTTTACTTTCAATAGGACTCAGCAACAACACAAAGACATAGTAAATCTTATTGAAACTGATTTTGCCTTCTTTGAAACTCCTTAGGGGCAAGACTAATCCAAGCAGGAACCTTCCAATTTGCTTCATATTTTGCTTCAAATAGAATTCTGTGGCAACTAATTTTCAGCTATCATTATTCATGTTGCTACAATTGTAAAATAAGTTAGAAGAAAAGATTCCATCCTGACCTCAAGATCAGAGTGGATTTGATTTAAATCATGATTTAAGCCACAATTTAAATCACTAGTTAGTTAGTGAGCATTTCATTTTTAAAAAAATCCAATTTAATTTAAAAAAATTAAAATTCCAATTTGAAGAATCTTCTTTAAATGGAAAAAAACCAAATTTTTGATGTAAATCAGATTTTTTTTAAAAAAATGATTACTGACTAGTGATTTAAATCATGGTTTTGAACTGATTTTTAAATCAGTTTGATTTCAGTCAAACCCACCCTGCTCAAGTTATTGTATAGAGCTGGCTTTGTTTGTTTTCAGTAGCCATCCTGGCAATCATTATCATCATAATCACTCAATGGTTTATTATGATCAATGTTGAACATTAATTTTCGGCTGTCAAGCTCCATGCTTCTGGACCAGCTGTCACCTTCTGAACTTGCTGAATTCTCTCTGGAATGACTGTCTCTTTCTGTAGAATAACTGTTCTCCTCTTCTGTGGATTCACTAGTTTCTGTTGAAAGGTTTTGCTGTTGTCGCCGTTCTTCAGACCTAAGATGAGACTCACTGTCATCACTGCCCTCACTTTCTTCAGAAGCTTTGCTGCTCTCAGACGATGCGCTGTGGGACGACCGGCTGTCATCCTGGCTGGACTCCTTTGTATCCTCAGGTGATTCTTCACTTTCTTCTGTAGATGTGCTCTTCTCACTTGATCTGCTGTGATGTCTCTTAACCTCTCTGGATTCACTGCCTCTGGGCATCACGTTCCCTGTATCTTCAGCAGATGTGCTAGCACTGTGCTCGTCGGATTTGTCACTTATCTCTTTAGACTTTTCAATATCTTTTTCATGGCTGGTGCTGTCTTCATGGGATTCACTCCTCAAGTCTTCAGTAGATACCAGGTCATCCTCCTCCCTAGAATGACTGTTCTCATCTTCTCTTGATTGGCTAGCTATGATTTCTCTGGAGTGACTATGTACATCTTCCCTTGACCAACTGGGCCTGTCCTCTTCCCTGGACTGGCTGTGCCTGTCATCTTCCCTGGACCGGCTGTGCTTGTCCTCTTCCCTGGATCGGCTGTGCCTATCATCTTCTCTGGACCGGCTGTGCTTGTCCTCTTCCCTGGATCGGCTGTGCCTGTCATCTTCTCTGGACCGGCTGTGCTTGTCCTCTTCCCTGGATCGGCTGTGCCTGTCATCTTCCCTGGACCGGCTGTGCTTGTCCTCTTCCCTCGATTGGCTGTGCCTATCATCTTCTCTGGACCGGCTGTGCTTGTCCTCTTCCCTGGATCGGCTGTGCTTGTCCTCTTCCCTGGACCAGCTGTGCTTGTCCTCTTCCCTGGATCGGCTGTGCCTGTCATCTTCTCTGGACCGGCTGTGCTTGTCCTCTTCCCTGGATCGGCTGTGCCTGTCCTCTTCTCTAGACCGGCTCTTGATGTTCTCTTGAGACTGACTGTGTCTATGGCCTCTGGATGAACTGGCTACATCTTCCTTGGATTTACTGGGAACATTTTCTGTTGATTCTCTGAAATCTTCTACTGATTGACTCTCTCCTTTAGAGACCAGTTCATCCTCTTGCAGGGATTTACTCTCTTCTTGTTCAGGACTATGATCTTCTTCTGAATCAGCATCAACATAATGATATACTTTCCTGGAAAAACGTTCAATTAACTTCCTGTGATGTCTACCTTTTCCTTCCCATTTCTCTCTGCTGATGTCCTGGCTGCTTTCTTTGGAATAGACATCCCCATGGAGCATGTAAGAGTGACTATCGTGATTGTCAAAGGTTCTTGGGTCATCTCCTTGCATTCCTTCATCATCAAAATCGTATCTGTCCTCTTGGCTGCTGCTGTAACTATTGCTTTCACGTCTTTTGCCATAATCAGTTATGTGGTTATCCTCTTTATCAAGGCTTCTGCTCTCACTGCTGCTGCTGCTGCTGCTGCTGTCAGCAGGGTGTCGCCCTATAGTATTGTCACCATCTTGTTCTCCATCCGTCACCAAATTTTGCTGCTCATCTCTTTCACCCGGAGGCACAGTATATCCAGGATCTTCCTCGTTATGTCTTTCGAAAGCGTCGTCACCACTGATGTCTTCATCATGTGTCAGGTCACTTCCTCCTTTCCCCACAAAGGTATACAAAACTTGATCAGGTGTGTAAAGCATACCATCATTTTCAACATCAAACTGTTCTTTGGATTTTGTGGTGTCACTGTGAACCTGATTTTGATCCTTTTGTGCAAAAAGAAAAATGGAAAGAAAAACCCAAGATATCATTATTTCTTGCAGCATTAACTGTTTTAAAGGTTATGTACATCAAACACAGCTTTCTTTTAAGCCCATCCTACAGGAACCATCTGCAAAACTGTATCACATTGTGATCCACCTTGTCAGCTTAGGAGTAACCCTCAAAGCAGTAAACATAAAATACATTTTAAATTCATTTTTATTAATGCAGACCTGATGTCAGGAATCATCCACATTTCTCAATTTTATCCTACTTATGCACTGTTTTCCTGCATTTTTTTAAGTTTCTGAGTGTCTCTATAGTACTGATGTGTGCTATGAATGTGTTTCTTAATAAAAGAGGGAAAAGCAAACCTGATGTGACTGTATATATATGGTTGCATCAATATTCTTTTAGTGCAATGTTTTATCAACGGGTGTAGCACATCAGTAAAACACTACCTGAAAAAGAATCTTGATGCAGTTGTACACATAACCACACCAAGACTGCAAAGTTTTATTTCCATAAATGTGCACATGAGTAAAATATAGGAGAAGCCAAATGACTTCAAAACTAGAGCATTCTGCAGCTCTGGAATTCATTTCAAAAACTCTCATAAGCTCTCTTTATGTATTACTCACATGCAAGGCAGTCACATGTTGGGGGTAGACCCAATAAGTGCTCTTGTGGTGCAGGATCTGGCCAAGTCATTCCACAGCTGGCCTGCCCATTTCCCAGTTGTCTGCATGTTATATGCAGATGTCTGAAGAAGAGGAACAACTGTAAGGCTTCCTCTTCAGGTGTCCACATTCAGTTTCTGAATGTTGAGCAAGCCCAACAGTGGAACATGAGGGATGAAGATCAACAAGTCAACATCCTTCCTTGTTCTACACATGACTGTCCTCCATGAGATAAGACTTTGGTTAAATAGAATTCAGAGTAGCATGCAGGGCTGTGTGAACCATCCTAAAAAAATAAGAGATGGAAGAAATCCTTCCATCCATACATACTGTGATTTTATGGCCACTCATTTTACTTACAAGTAACTACATTCAGATAATTTGCTTTCAATTCCAGGTCCTCCCAATGGCCAAGTAATAGCTTTTGGTATTGTGAAAATTCCAGTTCTTCACATTAGGCAAATAATTTCATGGACTGCAATTCCAAGGTTTATACAAGAATGTTTGAGTACCTACCACAGACATTCGGTCAGCAGGCTGGTCGTCAGAACTGTCCCCATTCTCTGCCCATTTCCTGTGGAATGTTTGGTGGAGTCTGAAATAATAGTCATCCTCATTGTCTCGAGTGCTCCATTCATGGTCATCGCCTGGATGGCTCTCAAGGCTAAGGCTGGAAACCTTCCTGGGAAAACCTTCAGTACTTCTGCTGTCACTATCACCATCACCAGGATCTTTTGTTCTGGCTTCTGAACTCATGCTTAATGTGCTGCTTTTGTCTTCATCACTGACATCTGTGGAATCAGCAACCTCATTCAAGCTTTCATCAGCTGCAGTAGCCTATAGAACGTGTTTTGGGAGGAAGAAAGGATGATACGTTATTGCTGTTTTGGTGGTGCTCTTTTGGATGTGCATGTTGTGTGTAATAGTACATATCAAAAATTGTGTGATTGCTAACAATTTCACGAGCCTGTTGATAGTACCATATGCATTGTCTACAGAATCATTTATATATATTTAAATCTCTATGTACAAACACCATGCCAGTACATAATAAAATCATGCAGATCATGCAGGTTCTTGCTTGGATGCCATTTTGGTTTCATGTTTTTATTGCACTGCACAACAATACTGCTAATGTTTAAGTAATGGAGACATTTCGTATTTTCAAGAATATAAGCTGTCAGGGATCAAAATATCTACCTGAGAAGGAACTTAACTTCTTAGACAGAACAGCCTGTTTACGCCCATCATAAAAATGACAAAAATAAGTCTGTAATAAAGATAAGTGTATTGTCCCATGTTTAAGGACAATGAAAATAGAATTATCTGCTTACCCAGTGTTCTTCAAAGCTCCTGTGATGTACCCCATGGTGTCTGGATACCTGGATATGGTAAAAAGAAGAAATATGAGTGCTGTTACAGAAGCGTTTGACAAGGAAGTCAGCCTGAGTTAACTGAGTTACATCCTCTTCATTTCAGCAAGAAAGTTGAAAACAAGCTGAAATCCCCCAATGCTTGCTTGCAATGCAGTCTTTGAACTATACTTACTGGACGAGCACAGGATAGTGCCCACAGGGAGAGAAATAAGAGAGCATTCCTCTTCATATTCATGTTGTGTCTGTAACAACAACATCAAAAGAAAATTGTCAAATAACAGAGAATTTTGAGCAGTTGTATTGACCAAAGTAGGACAGAGAGGATAAAGGGCCCTTCAACACTGTTCCCTTCTGTCCAACTAATGCTGAAAAAGTTAAACCAAGCTCGCTAAAACTAAAAGGATGGAACAGAATGTCACCAGTAGCAGGCTTAATGATGGTTTCTGACAAGCCAGATTTGGATCACGAGGTATCAATTGTTGCCTTCAGGTTTGCACTTGCCTGTGATAAAACTTTATAAGACATTGGCTGAAATTCTGTTGCTTGGTGCAGTAAGTTGCACTAGAGCAGGGGTCTCAAACTCAATTTACCCGGGGGCCACTGGAGGCAGGGTCTGGCTGAGACTGGGCCGCATCAGATTTTCTGCCAAGCGGAGCAAGAGCCCAAGGAAGCCACCCAGGAGTTTCCTTAGCCCAGCTGGGGCTCTGAGGAGGAGGAGGAGGAAGAGGGGCGCCAGCCATGACCCCCTCCGGCTCCTTCTTCACTACCACCAGCAGCAACAGCAGGATGAAGAAGTGGAGAAGGGAGGGAGTGCCAGCAACCACCTAGCTGGGACGGGGGAGGAGGGCATGACATTTTTTTTTTAAAAAAAAAAAATAGAATTGGCCTTGCCAAAGGAAAAAAGCCCCCACCGGTACCTGTGAAATTAAACAGAATGGGGTGGGGCCCCCACAGGTGCACACGCGTATGCGCACGCACGCACACGAACACACACACACACACACATATGGAGGTCCAGCAACCTTCCTCTGAGGGGCCCGCTCAAAAAAAAGCACTCAGGAGCAGCAGCTACCCCCACCACGACAGAGGAGCAACTTTGTGAGGTGAGCAGCGCTGAGGCAGCTGCTGGCCGGGCTGGTGCTGGGGGTGCTGAGAGAGAAAGAGCCAGAATGCCGCTTCCCTGGAAGAAGCAGTGGCAGTGGCAGCTCCTGTTGGCGGCTTGGAGGCGCTGTTCGAGGACGGGCCGGGAGTGAGCTCTGCTTGGCAGCAAAGGAAAAGGGTTGGCAACACGCCTCGCTCACCAGCTCTCCCCCAAGACAGCGCCTCTTGCACCCTCCATCTGGAACTGCAGCCTGCCAGCCAGCCTGCCTGTCTGCCAGCTGGCAGGCTGCAGATCCGGATGGAGGGTGCAACAGGCACTGTCTTGGGGGATAGCCGGTGAGCGAGGCGAAGCTTTTTTTTTAACTCTTGACAGCAGAGGACGCATGGGTGCTTCGGGGGGTGGCAGGCAAGGCGGGGGCCACAAACTATCATCCGGCGGGCTACAAATGGCCCCCGGGCCGCATGTTTGAGACCTCTGCACTAGAGTATACCCATTGAATCAATGAGGATTTGGTAACTCAGCTCCTCCATAACGTCTATTGATTCCGATGGGCCTACTTTAGTTGCAACTTACTTTTATCATAGAATTATCTGTGCTTGTCAAAGAAATTGAAATAATGGTGTAGAGCCATCATTCCTTCGGACCTATCAAGTTTTCACAGTAGTTTGTGTTATATTCCCAGAAATGCTGAAAGAAGTCAACAGAAGCATGGCCCAGTGTTTACATTTTGGTATGACATTCATATCTTTGAATAGTGTCCAAAGTGCCAATGCTAAATGATATACATACACAGACATGTAATACAATATACCGAGTTGGATTCAGACATAGTTATGCTTAGAGTAGGCTCACTCAAATCAATGGTACAAGGTAGTACCAACTGAGACCCACGGATTTTGGCAGGTCTCAATTGTGTAAAATAATCCTGGATCCCGGGCTGTGTGGTTGAACTGTCACGAAAGGGTATTAAATATTAAGTTTGCCTCTAGATATATGTAGACAATTATGCTCCAAATTGCTTTCTTAAGTAATTGAAAGAACCAACATATATCCAAATACCCACATGAACATACATTCCCTGGAGAACAAAATCATTGTTCTCTATTAAGTTTTATCATCGAGTTGTCCTGACTATGGCACCATTTCAGGCAGGCTTCAGGGCTGTAGCTTGCCCAGTGCCCCCAGGGCATGTCTACTTCATATCTGTCTATCCCATCATCTTTAGCAAAGCTTGGAAAAGTTTTCATTGTTGTTACAACTTTCTCATAGCCTGAGCAAGTCAATATTTCAGGCTCTAGTCTTCTGGTTTGACAGATGCCAGCACCTCTGCGGGCACAGTGTGAGAGTAAGTGTTGGTTAGACTGTAACATGCAAAACCAGAAGGGCAGAAAGGGACAAAAAGAAGAAATGGGCAATGGGTGGTCATAATGACTGCTGGAGTGAGAGGGAAGGAGGGAGAGGAAAGGGGTTGATTGACGAGGGGTGAGAAAGGGAAGAAACAATTCAGACGTCTGCCCTGTTTAGTTCATACACATAGGATCTAACTATACCTAGCTTGTATGTAGAGGCACCAGTCCCTTAAGGAGTGTGTGTGTGTTGGGGGGAGAATCTGTTTGTCCCAGCACAAACTGCCTCTTGCATTCTAGTATGCTTTCTATTTATTTATTTATTTATTTGTTTGTTTATCCCCTTTCTCCTTTAATATGAACCCAAGGCAGCTTACCGCATTAAAAGATAATACTTAAATGCTTAAAACAGTAAGTGTACAAAGAATCAAGCAACGGCCATACTCAAAATGGTATACAGAATCAACACCAAAAACAAATTCATAGCAACAAGGCACAACGCTCTGTTTATAAACCCCTCCCAGACAGCCAATCCTTGAGGGAAGAGAGGAGAAAGGTCTTCATCTGCTTGCGTCATGGGGAGATTAAAAAAACAGGCCTGATTTGCAAGTCTGATTTGCCCACACATATTATCTCTGAGAAAAGGGTGTGGCTGGAAAAAAAAACGAAATGCGATCTGGCCTGATGAATGTCCGGTAGAGCAGTGGTCCCCAACCTTGGTCCTCCAGATGTTCTTGGACTTCAACTCCCAGAAATCTTGGCCAGCACAGGAGATGGCAAAGGCTTCTGGGAGTTGTAGTTCAATAACATCTGGAGGCCCAAGGTTGGGGACCACTGCGCTAGAGCAGTGGTTCTTAACCTTTGTTACTCGGATGCTTTTGAACTGCAACTCCCAGAAACCCCAGTCAGGACAGCTGGTGGTGAAGGCTTCTGGGAGTTGCAGTCCAAAACTCCTGAGTAACCCCAGGTTAAGAACCAGTGCGCTAGAGTTTAGGTTAATCCCTTTCCTTTTATCCTTCCACCCACCTTTTCAGGTAGGTTTTGATAACTGTAACTAAGCCATGGAGGCTGGTTTGTTTTCAAGCTAAGTAAGTTTGTTTTCAAAGTTCTAAATGCTTTTAATCGCTCAATGTATTTTAATTATTATTAGAGTTTACTTGCCTTTTAATATATCATTTATTGTGCTTTTTAATTTTACTCGCTGTTAACGTTGTCAGCCACCACGGCTCCTCTCCTTGGGAGACAGGCAGCCTACAAATGATACTAAATTAATAAATGAATGAATAATAAATATACTCCAGGAAGATTCTCCAGGCATTGGGCACCTACTCTGCCTCAATACGTGGGTATTGGGCAGTGGTACCAGGAGCGAAACAGCTGAGATGGATGCAAAAAAAGAAATTGGAATTGATTATAAGTGGTTGGCGAGTGGAAGGGTGTAGAAAGTCTGGAAACTTTTGCACCCGTAGGTAAGTGAAAAAAATTCTCTCACTGAGCACTACATTAGACAGTTCTAGCCTGCCTTTCCTTTAAGGAGCTCATTGCCATGTACATAGTCTTCCTCCCCATTTTTATATTTACTAGAATTATTTTAGGGGATGTGGTGGCACTTCAGGTTAAACATGACCATGGAAACTGTCTACAGACAAACGCTGGCTCTACGGCTTCGAGATGGGGATGAGCACCATGCCCTAGAGTTGGGCACGACTAGACTAAATGTCAAGGGGAACCTTTACCTTTACCTTAGAATTCTGTTACATAAGCAAACTTAAAAGGTAAGTGGGAAGAGATTTGAATCTATATCTCCCATGTCCTAGCTGAACATTCTAAGAATTGATGGTTCTTGATAGAGCCAGCCCTTCTCGTCTTCCTATGCATTCACACATTGAACTGGAAAAGTTAACAAGCTGTTTACGCTGCTTCTGTGATAAAAGTCATGGAGAATGAGTGACATAGCTTCATATATGTTGAGTAATTCTCTCAAAACACATTGTAATAAACAGTGAGTGGACATCTGAAAACCAAGTTTCAATGAACCCTTCTGGACTAATTATGTCCAGCCATAGATTACTGAAATATACATACATTTCCCTCTTAGCCCACCAATACAGGCTATGTAGTTATATTCTATGATGTTCCAAAGAGCCACAGAGGAAGTAATTGGAGATCAAGAATAGGGAGTGTGTGTCCCTTCAGAACTTTTTTTAAAAATGATTTTCAATTGCGATAGGATTAGGGATAGGGACCTGGGGTCTGGGAAAGTTGACATGGGTAGGAGAAGGGTTAAATTCCAGAGAGCAACAGAGTACTTTTACATCCACTTATACAATTATACCAGAATACAAAGATAACAAAAAATAACAAGTTAAAAAGTTTTACCAGAATTACTACGGTATAGTTACTAATCTCTCCATTCCCTGATTGGACCTTCACAGTCTTCTTTTATTTATGCTTTCTGTCCATATTTCAAGTCCAGCTATAAAATCATTCCAAATGTTTGCGTCTTTTTTAAGATGACCATGTTTCTGCTTTCTTCCAATATTTCCCATATTGTTTCCTAGCTACAGTAATTGTGTGTATTACCAAATGTTTCATTTCTTTATCTACGTGTCCCTTCAGACCTTGATGGTCTGCAACTGCTGTGAGGTCTAGACAACATAGCTGTAGGAGAGGAATGGTAGGAAGTGCAGACCAGCAACATCTGGAAGGACACACCCTTGCAGCAGAGTTAAGATGCTACCCAGTGGGAACAAGAATAACTCTTGCTATAGAAATGGCAAGTTTGTGCATGGATGCTTATCATTTCTTGACTAGCGTCTGGCAAGCAGTTGCATGCATAACTCTACCAAAGACTCAACACTACTGCAACTAGCATTTTCACATCAACTGACATGATAACACTTTTGTAAGGACCTTCCCTATGTTTTGATGACAATCATTAGATTGTAAGTTTACTTGTAATATGATATCAAGCAATTAACGCATCTGTGTGAATCAGTCTGGTATGTTCAGCCTGTGGAGTGGCATGCCACACAAAATCACAGAAGTAACATGCTATAACCAAAGCTGAACTTAATTTGGAGGCAAAATTCAATGCATTCATGATTTTAGCATGCATTCAATTTTGTATTTTTGAAAAGTATCAAAAGCTTTAATTATCAAAACCTTCAATCATCAAAATGATACAAACCCTTCTAGTGTAAACCTTCTTTTAAAGTTCTTATTCTAATCTTTGACTTTCAAGTGTTTGAAGGACCATTTCCCTTCTTCACCATCCGCAGCCTCCTTACTCTTTAAGTGTTCTCATTATGACCAACCCATACATCTTATCACTATTAACATCAGAAAAAGGAAATAAAATAATATTCTTACCAGTCTACTTTTTTCCCAACTGCGTTTCTCAAAGAATTGTTGTGTGTTTTACCAGTAGCTCTGCCCCAGCAGATAGATGGTGTATCTTATTCTCAGATCTGAGTTCTTTATTATCTTCTATGACATTGCATGAATTTAAACTCTGCTTCTGCTAACCAGAGGACCAATCAGCAGCCTCGAGGAAGAGGATGATGTCACAAGGTGTCATCAGGCATCCAGCCTGCCTACACTTTCCTTCTGCCTCCAGAGGCATATTTTTTTTTCCTAAAAATAAGCTGTGGTTCTCAAAATGACTAGACTAGTTTACATTTAATGAGAGATCTTGCTAAGGGTTCATTTGGATTTCTTAATTTATGCCATTTCTCATACATGCAGGTTTACAAGTATAAACCATCGAAGTGTCACCCACTGATCTAGCCAGAATGTTGTCATACTCTAGTCGGGTTTGCTTCCTGCTAGTGTATGTATTCTAGAAGTTGATGCTTGTGCTAAAATGCTCCCAAGAACAGTGTTTTCGGGGGGGGATCTGTGGGCTACCAGATCTTCTTGCTTTAAAGCCACCATGTAAGAAGATACTTGTGGCAGCTTCCAAATTAATGTGAAACTGCTGAATTTGCCCTTTGTGGTTGAGATATGACAAAATTCCATGCTACAGACAGAGACAGGAGAAGCAAGTGCACCACTGGAATTTTCTTTAGCTTTTCTCCTCTGGCTAGCTTACTGCTGAAGAAACTATCAGCTTTTCCATATTTCTCTTCATGTAAAGTAGGTTGTTTCCTATGGGGTCAGAAGCACGAAATTCTGACTTTAGAATTTTATCTGGTTAATTTCATTATGGTTTTAAGGAACTTCTAAAAGTAAGGCCAGCCAGTAGTTTGAACCCAGGAATGTATGTGGTTCTCTTTGAGGTAGGGGATATAAGCCCTACCCCTTAGGATGACAGGTAACCAGGATTTGAAATTCAGTCTAGACCTAGGTTTAGAACGAACACTCTAACACTGAACTATACACTATAATGGTGTCTATCCAATGGTGACATTGGGATAGCACAATCTTTGCAGTACAGTTGCCGATTTTCAAGGTTAGCATAAGGAGGCATCCAATTAAGGTTTTGTTGTGTACGTGGTTGCATAATCAGAGGCATAAATACTTGCACATCAGTGAAATTGAGCCAGGAGGATTTTCACCTCGTAGCATGGCAAATATCCTGTTGTATTCTGCCTATGTAGAGGGACATCACCAATGACATCATCAACAATAGCAGGTTGCTGTGGAATAGTTTCATTTTTAAATTTTGGGGTGCATATGGTTTATATACAATGAGAAAAAGTCGTATGAACTCCAAAATTAAAAAAAGGGAACTATTTCATCAGTGGCAATATGCCACGAACAATGTTGTCATTCTTGTTATGGTGGCAGAGCTGTGCAACTGGATACCATCCATTACATTGGATTTAGGCTAGTGACTTTTTATCCATTGGTTTTCACAATTCCTGAGAAGTCCAGTGTTTCAGTAATGAATCCACTACAAAATGGTGGGGTGCTTGAAGATTGTTGAAGATTTCAGTACAAATAAATGTGGAATAACAATGTGGACCATGTTCAATACAAGGTGACCGTGGAGTAGATATGGAATATGTTCGACTCTTCTCAGAGGAATGGGCAGTTCAGTATACAGTATAGTCTTCAACCAGATTTTGCATTTCACCTAATGCTGTAGGGCAGCTCCGCTCAAAACAACTTTGCGAGTATCTATTTGCACTGGACGAGCAATCCTGTTAAGTATATTCGAGAAGGCTTTCACGGCCGGGATCTAATGGTTGTTCTGGGTTTGCTGTCCTCTGAAGATGCCGGCCACAGAGACTGGCAAAACGTTAGGAAGAACAACCTTCAGAACACGGCCAAAGAGCCCGAAAAACTCAGAGCAACCAATCCTGTTAAGTGTTCCTCCACTCTGGCAGGCCCTCATTAAATGACCAGTCAAACAGGTCAAGTGACTGATCTCACAAACAGTGCAAGGCCATACTCAAGAAGTTTCCCAGAGTGGAAAGAATACTTACATGCTTGGCCCTCTATGATTTCTGTAACTCAGTAGGACTGTGGTCCTATGGACCAGATTATCTGAGGAAGGTAATTGCCAAATTCAAGGTGCTGGTGTTGACATACAAAGCCCTAAACAGTTTGCGACTTCAATACCTGTGGGAGTGTCTCTCCCACAGAACCGCTACCTATGTCATTCGTTCCTCACAGGCCTTGCTTCTATGGGTGCTTACAGCAAAGAAGGCCTGGAAGATGTCAAATAGGAACTAGGCCTTCCTGGCAGTGGCCCCATTTCTGTGAAATTCACTTCCATCTGTGGTGCCCTCCCTCCAGGCCCCTCATAAGTTAGTCAGGACAGAGATTTTTAAAGAAGCCTTTAGTGGTATTCCCTCCCTTTGCTCCCTTTGTTAATTGCCATGTTTAAATTTCATTTTATAGTTTATGATTGCGGGGGTTACTGTTGTAAATTGGCCAGTGCAGTGGCTTTTCCCTGGATGGGCGATATAGAAATTAATTAGATAGATAGATAGATAGATAGATAGATAGATAGATAGATAGATAGATAGATAGATAGATAGATAGATAGATAGATAGATAGATAGATAGATAGATAGATAGATAGATAGATAGATAGATAGATAGATAGATAGATAGGCAGGCAGGCAGGCAGGCAGGCAGGCAGGCAGGCAGGCAGGCAGGCAGGCAGGCAGGCAGGCAGGCAGGCAGGCAGGTAGGTAGGTAGGTAGGTAGAGATAGATAGATAGATAGATAGATAGATAGATAGATAGATAGATAGATAGATAGATAGATAGATAGATAGATAGATAGATAGATAGATAGATAGATAGATAGATAGATAGATAGATAGATAGATAGATAGGCAAGAACCTGCTATATACTAAAGCTGACTAATAAAGGGTCTAGCACCTGTTTATTTATACCTGATGGTAACCAGGGAGTGGAATTCAAGAATCCATTAGGACACCCCACCTTTAGAATTAGTCTATTTTAAATATTCTAACTATAACAAATAAATAATTGATGATCCATAGGGCCCCTTCCAGTTCTGCAGTTCTAAGATGATGATGATATAAATAAAATGCATTTACAATACTTATTTTGAGCTCCAGTACATTTTAAAACATATAATTTGAGGTAACATAAATGTGAATGTACTTTTAAATACATTTATTGGATAATTTTTAAAAGACACAGGTTCATGTGGGGAGAAATTAGACTTTTGGGGGAATGCAGAAAGTGGCACGGTCTGGAAATAGGATGATTCTTCCATCCCTCTGAAGAGGCAGTAGGGACACTTGTACCATCGACTGCACCCAGACTGAAATAAAACTTTGCCACATCCTGTTAGTGAGACACAAGAACTGGAGGCAGAGAAAGCTTATCCAAGCAGAAAAGCTATGACAACAGAGAGAATCTTCTCCACTTCCCCACACACCGTTCAGCCACTTCCTTATAACACCCACGAGGAATGTGGGATGAGCTGCCAGGAAGGGCTTCTCCCAGGCTGGTCTGAAAAGCCAAGTTTTAAAAAGCATTAAAAGGAGACTATTTTAAAAAAAAACACCTCACAAACATCGCTGTGCTGGTGCTCCACAGGGTTTCCATCTCAATGACTGGCAGTGGCTTCTCTTGCGGGTGGACAGGTCATTTGTGAACTGCCAGCTTGCAAGCCAGAGATTCCTTTTCTACTTCTAGATTCTCCACATTTCCAGTCAGCTATTCTGACACCTCTAGTGATCATCCCTATCCCCTAAATGGGAGCAGGAGATATGATCAGAGAGGAGGAAGTGAAAGAAGCCATAGTTGCCCCGTCTCACACTGGCCAGAAATCTTATTATTTATATACAGTCGTGCCCCTCTTAACAATTACCCCATATAATGATGAATCCACTTCGTGATGATGTTTTTGCGATTGCAATTGCAATCGCAAAATGATGTTTAGATTTTTTAAAAATATAATTTTTTTGCTTAGCGATGATCGGTTCCCTGCTTCGGGAACCAATTCTTCGCATTATGACGATCAAAACAGCTAATCATTGCATTTTCAAAATGGCCGCTGGCTGCTCAAAATGGCTTCCCGCTGTGTTTTCGGAGGGATTCCTCACTTTACAGACACCGAAAATGGCCACCCATATGTCAGAGTAAATCAGCATAAATGTTTCATGACTAGAGACAGGGACGAACTGGAAAACCTATGGTTTATGATGGTCTGTGATTCATGGTTAACCATGAACCACCATCAGTTCGTATCTCAGGGGGCTGTACCTGCTTTTGAGGCCTCCGCTGCCACTGTGGGCGCAAGCTCAGAGACAGTGGCTGGCTCCTGGCAAGGAAGCTGGGCCTGCTGCCTCCGAGGGTAGCACCCATGGTGGGGGCAGCAGAGATGGCAGTGTGGCAGGAGCTGGTAGGCGGAGGTTACAGGGCAGTGGGAAAGGGGTGGGCGGGCATCCCTTTTTGCCAAAGCAAATGAAATGCTAATAGGAAAAAAAAGTTTGGTGCTCATTTTGCTTCAGCAAAACAGGATCCCCAAACGGGGTTGTGAAATGAACCATGAACCAGTCCAATTTTTGATTCATAGTTCATTTCATGCCCATCTCTATGGATGACCACTAGTTAAGAAGCGGATGCTTGTATTCCTCCTCACAGGTCCACTCATGCTACTGGTGCATGACAAGGAATACAAGCCTCAACATCTCAACTAGAGGACCAAGGAAGGGAGAGAATGATATGAAATGCCAGATGGAGTAAAGGAAAAATATTTATTTATTTATTTATTTATTTATTTATTTATTTATTTATTTATTTATTTATTTATTTATTTATTTATTTATTTAAAAATAGACTCCTTCCATTTCTCTTTGAAGTAGGGATCAAAGAAGACTGTGCCCATTGCTCTTACAAAGTCCCCCACTCGTTCCCATTTCTGCAGTTGTCATAGGAAGCCACTCTCCTTGCTGAGGAGATCAGAGTTTTCTCCTAACAGATGGAAAGAAAGGAGTTCTCTGTTCTACAGACCCACCCACACCCACTCCAGCAAAGTGGACCACCTCTGGTTTCCAGTTGTAGGTTCTGTGTAGGTTACTATGTAAGTGCAAACCTCTTGTGCTTTTGAACCTTAGAAACAGTCAGTTGGTCAAAATACTTACAAAGGGAATGCCTTTGACTCAAGCAAAATGCTCACTTCTGGTGGGATTGTCAGCTTTCATGAACAAAAAAAATGAGGGCAAACTTCAGACACTAGAAATGTGTGCTTCCCTTCAGAAAACACATCAAACGTCTGAACAACGGAAGTCCATAATTCAAGCCTTCCCTTTGCATCATTTGTATCAACAAGGCCAATAGTCATCAGCTGAGTCTTAGTCTTTCTCCATCACAGTAAACCAAGAAGAAGCAACAACTCTGTGAGCAAAACTCGAAAGCTATGGAGATCATCTCCATAAGCATCAGCAGAAAATCTTTACCTGCTTCTCCACTGGAACTGAATTTGGAAGGTTGAGGAACCAGTTTTGGATATGGTGGAACATAACTCTGTTTGGAACCAAAGGATGAAAACAAATCGCTGTGCAATCTATTGCTGTTGTGCTTACTTCTGTGTGGCCAGAATATCTGCTATATAAATCTGTAAGGAAACTATTCCGCCCTTCAGAAGGAAACAAAGCTGTCCAGCAACCTCAGCCAATCAAGAAAAGGAAAATGCAAAATAAAATATTCTTTGGGGAGCTTAGGAAAAGTCAGAGAGGTGGAATTCTCACAGTTCAACTTGGCTTTCACTGAATTGTGCCTGTTCAACTTGAAAACACATTCTCGTGGCCAAGTTATATTTTATATGAGGTTTTGCCCATGATGAGTGACCACATTGAAGATTACCAATGGTGGATTCAGAGCAAAGATGATTGCCTCCTTCCAAGCAATAAATTTCTTCCAAAAGATAAATGTTCTTTTCTTAAAGAAACAAAAAAAAGGGGGATGGACAATTCTTAAAAAAATAGACAAGAAAACATAAAAAATAATAATTTATTGGCAGTTTACAAACAGGGCTCATTTAATATTATGAATGTAACGTTGGGACCAAAATATTAAGCAAGGTTGCAAAGAAAACCAGACCAGTTTCTTTACCAATTGTTGTATCCATAATGGTTTGTTCATACAAGCAAGCCACCTTGAACATTTGGTATTTGATGAATGAAGATGCATATCAAAACATGGGTTTTAATTAGGCTGTCTTAAACTGTAGCATTTGAAAACATGAACACAGCATTGTCTTGCTCAAGTTTGTTTCTTTATTTGGTGACTAAATATGGCACTTTAAATATTTTCCCAGATTAATTCTGACCCTTTCTACTCGCACTTACTTGAAGGTCCTGTGGATTTCAAGAGCTGATGCTTCCAGGTAAATGTACTTTTGACATCTTTGTGTGTTTCTTATATTTCATCCCTACCTACCTACCTACCTACCTACCTCTATCCATCCATCCATCCAGGTATCCATGAATTCATGAATCCATCCATCCATCCATCCATCCATCCATCCATCCATCCATCCATCCATCCATCCATCCATCCATCCATCCATCCATCCATCCATCCATCCATCCATCCTCTTCCACGGCTGCAAGGCATATTTATTGGGCTCTTCTTCACTTTAGATTAATAATCTCTGGTTGAGTCATTGCTCTCACTGCCTTCACTTATGGATTCACTGTCGCTCCCCGCATCTTCTGATGGAGTGCTGCTGTTGCTCGCCCCAGATTCACTGTCACTTGCATTTTCCGTTGTATCCGTTGAGTCACTGCTGGCAGTGTCATTTTCAGTGCTCAGAGGCGCGCTGCTCTCACTCTCGCTGCTGCCATTAGATTCACTGTCATCCTCATCGCTACCATTGGATTCACTCTCACTCTCAGCACTGCTGCTATCATTTTCATTATTGCTGTCAGAATTGCTTTTGCTCTCACTGCTGCTGCTTTCACTGCTGCTGCTGCTGCTGCTACTACTACTACTACTGCTGCTGCTGGATTTGTCACTCTCACTGCTGCTCTCAGATTTGCCATCACTCTCACTGCTACTACTGCTGTCACTTTCACTGCTGCTCTCAGACTTGTCACTCTCACTGCTGCTGTCACTCTCACTGCTGCTCTCGGAATCACTTTTGCTCTCACTGCTGCTCTCGGAATCACTTTCACTCTCACTGCTGCTCTCGGAATCACTTTTGCTCTCACTGCTGCTCTCGGAATCACTTTCACTCTCACTGCTGCTCTCAGAATCACTCTTGCTCTCACTGCTGCTCTCGGAATCACTTTCACTCTCACTGCTGCTCTCAGAATCACTCTTGCTCTCACTGCTGCTCTCGGAATCACTTTCACTCTCACTGCTGCTCTCAGAATCACTCTTGCTCTCACTGCTGCTCTCAGAATCACTCTCACTGCTGCTCTCAGAATCACTCTTGCTCTCACTGCTGCTCTCAGAATCACTCTCACTGCTGCTCTCGGAATCACTTTCACTCTCACTGCTGCTCTCGGAATCACTCTCGCTCTCACTGCTGCTCTCAGAATCACTTTCACTCTCACTGCTACTCTTTGAATCACTGTCACTTTCACTATTGCTCTCAGAATCACTCTTGCTCTCACTGCTACTCTTAGAACCACTTTCACTTTCGCTGTTGCTGTCAGAATCACTGTCACTCCCAGATTCGCTGCTACTCTCAGATTGGCTTTGACTGCTGGCTGGTTGACTGTCACTCTCCTTGCTGCCTACTGCGCCATCCTCTGGTTGACTTCCACTGTCTCCCTCATTGCTCTCAGATGGTTCATTGCCCTCATTCTCATTAGCACTTTGTTCCGAGTCCTCTCCATTGCTCCCATCAAGAGAGGGATCTTGCTGGCTACTGTTCCCTGTGTCTTCAGACCCCTGGCTTTCATGAGGCTCATCCCCTTGCATTAATTCATCGCTCAAACTATAAACGCTGTTGCTTTCATTTGCGCCGGTCTCCTGGACGCCACTGCTGTCCTCTGAATCACTTCTAGGCTCAATCCTCTGCCTGCCTGCAGCCTGAGAGGTGGTCACCTGCTCACCCTTGGCCTTTCTGTTGCCCGGGACTGGGTTCCTGCCATTTTCATTTTTGTTCCCACCATTTGCAGCGCCGTTGGTTGTAGCTCGATTGCTACTATCTGCATCCTGGAGACCAAAAGGAAGAAAACATCCATGGAATGGAAATAAACTGTGAGACCATGAGCAACATACATTTGCTGAGATCTGCACATGCTCAGAGGCAATATCCACTGCAACTTCTAATGCCCCAGTGAAAAACTAAAGCTGACATGCTTTGGGTAGAGGCGAATGGAAACTTTATTCTAGTTTCTTTTTTTATAAGCATTTGCCAAATTTTGGTAACCCATCCACCCAGTGCTTTTAAAAGTCTGGGTTTTAAACCTTAGGTATTTAACCATCTTAGAGCTGGATTAGGGTTGCCACGTTTTTTATATAAAAGAGGCATCTCATCTCTAATGCCTAGATGCCAGGCAGGTGCAAGATGGGCTTCCCTCTGCTGGATACAGCTGCTTCTGTTGTATTTGGCTGGTGAAAATTGGGTAGAACTTTGTTTCCAGTTGTTTATAAAAACTTTGACAAAATTCACAAATTGCTTCATTGTGGGGAGAGGGAGGATTTGAAGTTGAAGAAACTGAAAGTTAAGAAAGTAGAAGCCACTTATAGGGACTCAAAAAGGTGTGGTTTGCAGTGCCCTGGGGGAAAATTGATTCATTCATCATATGGTCACCAGAAAAAAAAGGGTGAAACAATTTGCCCTCAAAATGCACCAAATTGCAGGACAAATGTCCTTCTGACATACTTTGTCAGGACTGTCTACTTTTTTTTTCTGTGGGTTGGTGTGCTCTCGTTTAGTACATCCCCAGCATGTGCGGTCACGACCAAGGCACCTTCTGGTTTAAATTTTTTGTATTGTTGAAGTGGTTTAATAAACAAGCCATTTCAGGTTATTGGCAAATTGAACATTTCTCCTGCTCCTCTGTGGAGGGGCAGTGGAAGTGAAATTAATTTTGAGGGTTTTTTTGCATCTGCTAGACCATCACTGATGCACTGAATCATTTAGATTAAATTTTTTTAAAAAAATATTTTGCTTTTGTGCGAAGTGGCAATCAAAACCATGACTGTAGGCAGTTTCTTGATTGGCACTACAAATAACTTTTTAAAATTTCATCTAAGTGATTTGGTACATCAGTGATGCTCTAGTGTTTATTTTCTCTCCCGCATCACCCCTGATTCTGGTATAGATATTTTGTCAGAAGAAATGGAGTGAGCAGGCATGTTTGGGGGTTCATGCGCTTGGAGCTTAACAAAAACCTTGCAACTTAAGAAAGCAATGAAAGATTTTGGGGTGGGATTCCCTCTTCTTCTTTTCTTCTGTGGGGGGGGGTTGTTGTATGTAAAAGAGAGACAGAAAAAATGAGCATGGCTGGCTGGAAGGCAAAGTGCGAATGGAGGTGTGTGTGTGGATCCACAGCAGAGTATTAAGAGTCTCTTTTAATTTTATATGGACACAACGATGCTGTTGGGAAGGTCTTGTGTTTGGATGCACACACACACTTTTCTTTTTAAACTGCACCCTTCAAGCAATCTGTGTGTGTGTGTGTGTGTGTGTGTGTGTGTGTGTGTGTGTGTGTGTGTGTGTGTCCACAAAGGGGGGAATTCCTTTCTTTTGTTCCCACTAACGAGATCAGGGTTGGGGGTGGGAGATTGGCCAGTGATGGGTTGCTTCCCCCACCCACCTCCAGCACCCCCATGCATAGTTTGCCTCTCTCTTTCTCTGCCTTTGCTGCCTTTCCAGTCTTTGCCTGTCTCTTAAACTTTGGCTTGGCACAAACTTGCCATTCATGATACTGGAAATAGGGTCAGTTGAGGTCGATATGGCATTTGGACATGAGGATTGCACCAAATGGCATATTGCTTCTCTCCCTGGCTTCAACCAACCCTATTTAGTTTTGCACCAAAAGGGCCGGTCTGGATATGGCCAAAGTGGCTACCAGGCAATCTAACTACAGTGGTGCCTCGAATAGCAAGCGTCTCTATTAACGAAAAAACTGAATAGCGATGTGGTTTTCGGGGCATTTTTAAGCCTTGATTAGCGATTTTTCCTATGGGTGATTATCGGATAGCGATCTTCAATGGTTTCAATGCATTTCAATGGAGGAAACGCGGTTCGTGTTCGCTACTTTTAAAGGGTTTAAAGTTAAGGTTTTCTGTTTGAAATGTTTGAGATCGTAAAGTGCAGTTAATAAACCCTGTGTTAACCCAATTTGACTTTGTTCTGACTCTTTGTTAATTTGTGGTTGATTCCCCCCCCCCTTGAGATGCATTGAATAGGGTTCAGTGCATTTCAATGGGGGAACCGCATTTTGAATAGCGAGGTTTCCTATGGAGATTTTCCATTAACGACGGCAATTCGTTCCAATTGGAACGGATTAGCCGGCTTTCAATGCATTTCAATGGGAAACCACATTTCGAATAGCGAGTTTTTTTAATAGCGATTTTTTAACGGAACGCATTAACCTCGCTATTCAAGGCACAACTGTACTTGAATAGGGCTCGTCTGCCTGTTGATCATAGAGCTCTATTTTAAGAATGTCAGAGGAATTAAGAAGAGTTGCAGGTGCCTTTCTCAAGACATTCTATCCCCTTGAAATGCAGAACAATGTGTTGGAAGGGAGATATTCAGATCTGTCCTACTTCTCCATAAAATGTAGAACAACAATTATATGCTGAGCTTACCCCATTCCTGGTATTTTCAATGACTGTTGGTTGTTGGACATTTTGTGCACTTGTATCTTCATTATCTTGGGAGGTCTGTTGCTCACTGGTATCGAGTGAATCATCCATGTGGCTTCCTTCACTCTCTCCTCCTGTATTGGGATTGCTTATTTCTGTACCATCACCATCAGCTGGACTGTTGCCTCCATTGTTCTGCTCTTCACTCTCATTTCCCCCAAGATCTGGTGTCCCTTCTGAATCTTCATCTCCCCTGCCATCAGTGGAACCTTCTTCCTCGGGATTTTCACCATTACCACTGCCACCTTCTGTGATGTCTACCCAGTGTGCACGTTCTCCATTGACTTTTGTTCCCAAAAATGTATCTGTTGTGTTTCCTTCAGGGCCTTGACTCACCTGGTCACCTCCCTCTGTACCTATCGGATTCTGAACTTGGTCAATCTGTTCTCCTGTAGTGTCACCGCCATATCCTGCATCAGCTGTATTGTTAACCTGGGCTTGTTCTCCATTACTGCTCACATTATTTTGACCGATCTCAGAAAGTTCTGTCTGGGCTGTATAATTAACATATGCTTCTCTTATTCCACTACTGGCATCACCATTTTCCAAGTTATTCCTAAGGGTCTCTCCTCCACTCATTTCTATGGCAGTATCTTCTGTATTGCTGCTTATTCTCACATGGCTAGGATAGTTTATGGATCCTCCATCCCCATTACCACTTTCATTAACAACATCAGCAGTTGCATTGACCACATCTGCATTCATGATGGGTTCTTTTCTTCTGCATTGTTCATGATGACCAACACCATCACCTCCTTCACTGATACAACTGTTATTTTCAATGGTATTTCCTTGGTTGCCATTGTCATAAAATCCTGTGTTGTTCGCTGCACCATCATGTGCTCTGTTATGAATTGTATTCAATACGTCCTATGAAGAAATACAAGATCAGGAGACAGAAATAAAAGAAAAGCTGAGCCAGAGGGGGAGACTCCAAGTGTGAGCTGTGCAATCTGGATTTGTTTTGTATTATAGATTTTTTTACTTTACATTACACCACATGATAAGAATAGCCACTTGATTAGTGTGAACTCAAGCTTACAAAATGACCTGTACTAGCTACCTTAGGATGACAGTCAAGTTATTTGCTTGTAGGGTTCCTGGAGACATCTAACGGGCCACTGTGAGAATTAAAATTGCAGATTGCTAGACTCAGAGTTATAGACCCGGAAAGTAATTTTCTACAGCTTTGCTGCTCAGTTACAGATGACTTCAGCTTATCTTTATATTATTTCCCCCCTCTTAAAACTAGCTGTACATCTGAAGCTAACTTGCTGTCTTCAACTGCAGTAGAGGACATTATTCCATAAGCAACACTGAAGAAAACTGAACTTCCATTTTGACAGCTTTCAACTCTGGACAGCAGGAGCCCTATCTTGTTCTTCAATTCCAGATATCTAAGGCCAACTTTGCCAAGCTTGAAAAGAGCCTTGTTTGGATAAAACTAGGGGAGCCAGGGTGTTAAGCTTATGTATTTGTTTAAAGCTTCCACAAAACCTCAAACACTGTCTTGTTTCATTTGAATTCTTAAAAACAACACTATTATTTATTGTATCTTTCTGTCTCTCATATTCTCTTATCTGTTTTCTTCAAGCAAGATGAATATATTTGTAATAATCTTTCTCTGAGCCATTTTTATTCTCTAAAAATTTTCTCCTCGGTGACCAAAATAATAGGACTCGGTGTGTTCTGACTGGTGAACAAGCTGCAGTTAAACTTGTTTGGCCTTGAGCAATGGGTACAATGGCAGGTGGGTGGGCTGTTTTCAGGAGTAAGGCCACGTGCTAGAACCTGCGACAAGAGCTAAAACGGGAATTCAGTCCTGCACAGACAGGAAAACCACTGTTCCTTAATTATTAGTTTCCCAGGAAGTGCCAATTTAGGCCTGGGCGAAAGGTTAGATTTCAAAGAAGTGTGCGGGATCAAAGCGACACATCTGGGTGTAAAGATAGCATCACCTGACATTTCTGTTTATTTCAACAAGAAGAACCACCAGAAGAGTAGCACTATTAAGTCTGTTGCCCCACCATTTTCTCAGCTCTTCTCCTACCTGTCAGAGGCTAGCTAAGTTGTTCTGACTTAAAATGTCTGATAAAATCCTCTTCTCTGTTTAAAGCGCCCAGGTCAACAACGCCCCATTCCTGGAACTTTCTGGGCCACAGAGATATAATGGAACACCAAAGAGGTGTGTATATATACATCTCAAGGGGCTAAATTGTCCCTTGAAGCAAGAGAGAAAATAAACCAGTACCATGCTGGTCATAATGACTCAAGTTCTTGAGACATTCATCCCAGGATGTAAACCATGTGACAATGATTCAATACGACACAGGTATGGGAAGTATCAGAAGAACTAGAAAACATGGCCATCATAAGACCAGGGCCTGACTGTAGCAGCCAATGAGCTTTGTATCAACACAGGTAATACAAGAAGATCTTTTAAAGTCAACTTAGAGCGATGTGAGACACGTTACACAGCACAAACCATTCTGTCTCCTGAAAGATGTGACAAACTAAAAACTCTAGATGAACAGCTTGGAGGATGTCCTACTGAGCCTGTAACATTCACCCCCTGAGGCAGTTAAGTCACTCTGCCTCATGGTATGGCCAACCTTGAACGAGGGGTGTGGTGATACAAGAAAAAACAGTAGTACACCATATAATGGTTAAATTTAACCTGTTACTGATATCATTCTGTAAATTTAGATCGAGAAAACATCCACTGTATTAATAGCAGGACCAGACATGTTGTTTATCTTCCACCTTGTGCATACCAACTGCTTCTTCTTGCTTGCTGCTTATATTAAGTGCTTACCGGCATCCAGATTGGTGCCAGACACCCCAACAAAGTTGTTTTGCCATTTCGAAGAGATATCATGACATTTACTGTATATAGACTATCCACAGCTGCTGCCTGAGGGACAGCGGTTTCTATCAGCAGATCTGTAGACCACGGGACCACATTATGCTATAGGTAGGACTTCTTTTCTTCCTTGCCTTTCGCTCACACTCACCAAATAGACTCATATCTGCAGCCCAATATTGCCAGCCTGTTCCTTTGTAATTTCTTTCCAATTGAGGAGTTCCTCAGTGAGTCAGATTTAAGACAAGCATGAAGAATTGTGCAAATATACTAAACTTAATGAGGGGGTTGACTACACAAGCAGTTAGCCCACCATTTATTTGGTCCACTGCAGGGACAGGCTGTTTAGTCCTAAAGCCAGAAATAAAATGACATATTTGTTGGAGTGAACCAGCCTCCCCACCCCCGAGTGTTCCTACCCACTCTTTTCTGGCCCCTGTCAGGGACATCTACTATTTTGGTGTGAGTAGCATCTCTCCGTTTTGGTTCATTTCCAGCATGTGTGATCACTGGAAACAAACCAAAGTGAGATGGCAACTTAAAGCTTCCTGCTTCAATTTGCTGACTGGTTTTCTATTTCCTCATATTATTAGTGGTTTATACCAACAGTTTCACCACATAATGATATGGGATAACCAAGAAATTGAACATCTCTGCCTGTGGAGCAGAGGGAGGAAGCAAAACATTTTTTAAAAAATTCTCTGTACCTTTCAAAGCAATTTTTTAAAAATGAAAGGCTTCCTCCTGAAAGTGGAAGGTGGCAGAAGAAGGCAAGAGGCAGGACTTTTTCCCCTTTCTTTACAGCCCAGGAAGTTAACTTGCTTTGCCAGAGATGGAAAAGCTATAAAGAAAAAAAAGAAAGAAATCTCCATCTTGCCTCCTTCTTTCTCCTCCCACCTCCAGGAGGAAGTCTTCAATTATTTTTATATCCTCTGAAAAGGTATGGCAGACCAAATAGGGTTGCTATGCCATGTGGATGCAAAGATGGTACTACATGGCATACCTGACCTTAAGTTCGTTTAGCTCACACCAGCCCACTCCAGCCAAGCCATGTGGCAAAGCCCTAAGACAGACAGTCTTGAATGCATGTAAAAGGAAGTGTCACAATGATCCTGAAAAATCAAGTCATACAGATACAAAGAGGTTTTGCAAATATTTGCTTACCTGATTTGCCCTGATGCTATGGTCATTTCTTTGGTCATTTGGTGAGAGCTTGTAAAACACAAAACATAGATGAAAAGGTAACATTGGAAATTAATTACAGGCAATAATAAGCATATAAGACACATGAGAGTTTTGTCTGATTTGTAAGCAGAATGAATTATATGAAAATTTTTCTTGAACTACTGTAAGCAGGACATTAACAGGTTACAAAGGTACTGATTTAATCTGAGCATCCACCAACACAAATAACTTGCATACTATTTGAGTAAAAACAAATATATTTTACACATTGTCATTTTTATTCAATGCATGGCCCTTAGCCATCTGGATGTTCATATCTTCTTCCTGTTTTTCATATAATAATTATTTACCAATCAGCAATTTTTCAAACATAAATATCCGACAAATAACAACATATATAAAGAGCAGACTCCCCTGCAACAAGCCACCAATAATCAACTTTTCTTGCGCATGAGCAGGGAATCCTTTGAAAAGATATGGCATGATAACATAGTAGTGAAACAATGGCATAGAGGCCTTTTGCGCATCTTCTATGAGGCCTAACAGGCTAGAAAAGTTGCAGTTAGGTTCTGTATACTGAAGAGGTTGGAAAAGTTCCTTTTAGAGGTGACACTTTCCTGTCTGTGCTTCCTGGAGGGTCGTAATAAAAAACAACAACAACCAACCAACCAACAAAAAAACCAACCTCTCTTTATTGATGACCTTGCCAGTTGCTTGGCTTGGCCTCGTTATGCCACATACTGCAACCTTCTGTATAGTCTGTTGGAGTTTTATTTGCAACCTCGCATGCTGCCTGTTGTTTGATTGACTGGGAGGAACTCTTCTGGCCTTGGGTGACTGTCAACCTGTTCAGCACTAACCAATCATTCCATCACATGCTCTGAACTCAAAGAGAGCTCAATCTCCTTGCTGAGTGTTCCTTTCCCTCTCTTTAGTCTGTTGAAGGTGTTTGCTATTTGTTTGCTGTTGATCTGTGTGTAATTGTAAGCAATGAAACTGTGACAGAATCCCAGCCAATTTTGCCTGGTAACAGGAGAAATAAGAGGATTGGCTGGGGAATGAAGGAGGTAAGTCTATCCAGGAGAGCCTGAAGGTGGAGGAGCCAGACATGCTGAAGAGAAGGGGAGAAGTTAATTTGTATCTGGAGACTATGGTTATACTGTATTTTAGCAGCAGGCTGTAACTTAAGAAGAGCTTATATTGAACTCCATTTTCTTCATCAATTGTTACTTTATAATAAAGAATATATCATTTTTAAAATTCTTTAATCCTTTGATCTAGTATGTTTATGGATGAAATCAAACCCTTTAAAAGCAGGTTATTTTAAAACGTGGCAAGCCTAGGTAGAGGCTGGTCACAGAGACGTATCTATTCTTTCCCCTACAAATGTCTCAGAATGAGTTGTTGGGGCCTTAAGTGCCTGTTAATGAGAAAGGGGTGGACTATCTGGGGAACTTGTAGCTATTCTCCTCTTGGAGTCTCTGTACTTCCTACTGCAGAGCAAAATGAATTTTGCCACAAATTCAAAACTCTGCAGCATAGACATCCCTCTGCCATGCCGGTAACTATTTCTAGTTCTCTTAAAGTATAATGATGTATAATGAAATGCTACTTAACAGTCATTCCTTTCATGTGAGGCTGTATTCCTTTGTAGCAATGCACACATCTTACTTCCCATCTGTGTCAATGAACAGATGTCACATTTCTCAAAGACAGCTATTTTGGGGGATGGGGGGGAAACTTACCGGGGCTGCCCAGGCCGTTGTAACAATGCAAAGAAACACAATTGTTCTCTTCATCCTCATTGGCACGGACAGTCTGACCTTACACATGAGCTGCAAAGAAACAAATGATTTACTGAATGATAAATCCAAACATACATTCTGTGCTGGTTTCCAGCAAGTGAACAGTACCTTTTTCCAGGATATATCATCCCCTTCTTTTCTCTCTTTTCCATTTTCCCAGCTAAGACCATCAGCAATGCGTACTGTGCCCTTTGAGGAAGCTCACTCCGCATTGGGTGGCTGGGTTTCGTTTGTGCCACAATCATGTTTTATTTTCCCTCCGAGACCGTGGTTTTTTCCCCTTTACACAAACCTTGAGGCTCCCTTTAAGCCTGGAGAGGCATCTTGCTCTTTTAGCTTTCCAAGGATCAGTAGGACTGGAGAATAAGCCCGCAAACTAGTCATAAGAACAACGAGCTGAAATGTTCACACTCAGTAGAGTCAACCCTCAGCAGAGTCAACCCTATAACAAGTCAACCCTTCATCTGTTTATTGTAACCAAATTACCCATTAAGAATGGCAGTTACCAATATAACAAAAAACAACAACAAAAAAGCAAGCAATTATTAGTCCACTGTACCCATTATCATCTATCATTTCAACCAGTCTCTAAGGTGGTCTTTTCAAAGAGCATTCCTTTTTCAGAGGTTGGAAAAGTTTCTTTTCTTTACTACCCCTCTCAAAATTCATGGGTGTTGCTTTGCTAACTGGAGGTTCTGACTGTTGTTATCCAAAAACAGTAACTTTTTGTGTGGAGACCCTTTTTAACTGATGCTAGGGCCTGAAACTGAGGCACCCAAAATTTATTCCCTAACACTGAGGTCTAGTCTTTCTCTATGTCACCATTTCAAGACCGTACTGCACTCTTCCAGCTGAGCAGACTTCTTTTCTAAGTTCCTCCAGATAGTAGCTAAAGATGTTCCTTCACTTCAATAAGATTTTACTGTTTGTTTCATTGATCCAGCTATTACTTCAGTTTGGGTCCCAGTACTGGAGAGTCTGCCTTGATCTTAGGGGCTGTTTTAAGTACATTTAAAACATGCATATTATAGTATTTTATGTGTGGCTTAACACAAGCCATTCTGAGTAGAATGAGATAGAACTGAATCATTATTGATATTACTAGATTTCCCTGAGCAGTCTTGATTTAAATTGTCTAAATAGTAATAGGCATATCTTGGAATCAAAGCTACATAACTAGCTATAATGGATGATGGAGCATTTGGTGAGATCTGCCTGGGCTCTTCTTAGATTGTCATGGTTGAAAATTGTCATATCTTGATCTGCTTGAATGGTCCACTATGCAGTTGGATAGCATAAATCCTGGTCAATGAACTGGGAATTGAGCAGTTTATCCCTGCATACAGGATAAGGATATGAGAGTTTGTAAAACTCACACTTGTCCAAGCTTTCTGATTTGCATTTTGGAGCTCTTTCTTGCTTGTGTCACTTATGGATTTGTTTGTGCATGTGTAATGTCGTGCATATATTCAGGTACTTTAAAAAACTGGGACGTGGTGGCGCTGCGGGTTAAACCACAGAAGCCTCCATGCTGCAAGGTCAGAAGACCTGCAGTCATAAGATCGAATCCACGTGACAGAGTGAGCTCCCGTTGCTTGTCCCAGCTCCTGCCAACCTAGCAGTTCAAAAGCATGTAAATGCGAGTAGATAAATAGGTACCACCTCGGTGGAAAGGTAACGGCATTCCATGTCTAGTCACGCTGGCCACGTGACCACAGAAACTGTCTGTGGACAAACGCTGGCTCTATGGTTTGGAAATGGGGAAGAGCACCGTGCCCTAGAGTCGGACATTACAAAACTAAATGTCAAGGGCAACCTTTACCTTTAAAAACTGTATCCCGTAATTGTGCACATTTTCCAAATGCAAACATCTTATTCCATTGATTAAAGCACATTTCTGTGTATATACTCCATTTCAGAAGTATATCAATATTTCATGCACACTTTTCAAATACATGTATAGTTCAAAAGCTTTGTCTCTCTAAGCAAATCACATGGCAAGCTCAGAAATCTACAGACCCCCATACTGTGTGTTGTGTTTGCATCCATACTCAGTTCTCAGGAATGCAAATGGATAAACCCAAACTCAGAATAGATTTCTCACCCAATCATAATGCAAGATTAGTTTCTTAAATTTCTGAGAAATTGTCTCAGCAAGCAATAGTACATACATTCAAGGTTTGTTATAATGAAGCCTAAATGGAACGTTGCAGGGGAATCCCATGATCTGTTCATACTTCCCTATCTTAGATTTGCATCAGTTAAAATACTGCTTTGTATTTTAATTTGAATTGGGCTTGAGTCTATTGAAGCTTATGCCACATGCATACACAACTGTGAATCATTAAGGCACCACAAGACTCTTCTGATCTTTTAAACAAAATAAAGAGCTAATGGTCAAGAATGGGGATTACTTACCTTGGTCTCCAAGAAAAGCAGCACCTTCTATACCTGGAATCACTGCAACAAGTCCAGCAGAAGCTTTGCTGGCCACCTTTGAACCTTCTGAAATTTAAACTCTTGCTTGGGCATCATACTAACCAATCATTGCTCTTAGGGTGGTGGGAGACACAACGTTGGCAGTGAAGTACATATTAACTGCCCACGTTCCCTTAACTGGACAAGAGAGATTCATACCCCCAAAAACCAGCTTGGTTCCAATGTGACTAGACTGCTTTCCTTCTGCTTAATTAAAAAGTTCTCATGAAACCAGTTTAGCATCTCTTAAATATATAGAATCAGCTGGCTAAAGTAATCAGCAGTGCCTCCAGACACGGTGACCCAGACATTTTCCCATTGTGGTTGTCCAACTTTATAATCTGCAACTTTCTCCGGTTAATCGCCATTCTCGATAAAAACGGTGCTTGGCTTGAGATGGGCATTGATTAAGGGAAGGGCCAAGAGAGAGGATGCGTCGTGATAAATCCAGAGATTGTTGATGTGTCATGATAAATCCAGACTTCCCTTGTGAGAATTATTTTAAAAGTCAGTGAAGTGTGAGAGAACATGTCGTTCTCTCACACATGTACAGGAAGACCTGTACAGTCAGGACCTGCAGATCTGACTGTACAGGAAGGCAATGCTCCTAACAGAGGCCCTTCAGGATGTCTCAACCTGGAACCCTCTAGATGTTTTGGAATCCCATAATTCGCACCCAATCGCTAGGAACTAGAAACTGGAGTTCCACATATCTGGAGTTAAGTGGGGCTATTCCAGATTTGTTAGAGCATTAAGAGTAAGCAAAGCAAAAGCAAAGTGTGCTGCTTATATACCATGCCATAACACTGAAAGCACTTTCTGGGTGGTTTACAGGTTTTAATTACAGTGGTGCCTCGCTAGACGATCATAATCTGTTCCACTGAAATTGCTGTTTAGCGAAATCATTGTCTAGCGAAAAGCATTTCCCCATTGGAATGCATTGAAACCTGTTTAATGCATTCCAATGGGGAAGAATCGTCGTTGTCTAGCGAAGATCGGCCATAGGAAAGCCGCTTTGCGAATCGCCGATCAGCTGTTTAAATCACTGCCTTGCAAAGCTTAGGTCCCAAAAACACCTGTTTTGTGAGCGCGGAGGGAGCTGTCAAAATCGTCGTGTAGTGAAAATCGGTTTGCGAAGCAGGGACCAAACATTGTCCAACGAAATTCCCCCATAGGAATCACTGTTTTGCAAATCACTATAGCGATCACAAAAAGTCAATGTCTAGCGAAAAAACTGTCATGCAGGGTAACTGTCTAGCAAGGCACCACTGTATGCAGGCTACACATTCTCCCCCCCCCCCATGAGTTGGGTACTCAGTTTATTGACTTCAGAAGAATGGAAGGCTACTGAGCAGGCTATCTGAGCCTGTCAAACTGAACTTAGGTCATGAGCAAAGTCTTGACGGCAGTGTGTGTGTGTGTGTGTGTGTGTGTGTGTGTGTGTGTGTGTGTGTGTGTGTGTGTGTGTGTGTGAATTCTGAATTAAAAAATCATTGTTTTGGTGAACTGCCATGTCACCTGTCTGTTTGAACAATTGCCTTGTTTATTTTATAGTTTTTTTCTTGCTTTATTATTGACTCATCCAAACCCACATCGAGTGCAAAGGTCATTCAGATCAATCAATAAAAATGAATAAAAGTGAAACATCAGACCCTCTAAGCTTCCCAGTCATCTTTAATAACAGTTTTAAGTGCACTGCTAAAGCCTGATAAGAACTCGCTTGTGGTTTTTGACTTAATTAATCATAATCCTAAAGAAGATTACTTTCCACTCAGATAATCTTACTTAAATCACATGCAAACCTTTATCAAATGTATTACTTATACTCTGTCTTTTAAAAAGAAAATCCCTCAGAATATTTCTGTAAAATTAAAATAAGAAAAAATAATTTTCAAAATAGGATAACTAAATTGGCAAAAAATTAGCACATTCAAGAACGTAGAATCCATTTTAGAAGTAAAATGATTAAGATTAAATGATTAGCTAGATCTGATAAACACTGGGCAAAACCTCCCTGGAGACAATATTTCACAGTTAGAATGATAGTAAACTTTTGAGGCCTCACCTCAAAGGGAAGCTACAAGAGAGCTTGAAACAACTCATGTTTTCCTGGGTCCCCACAGGTAATTCTACAGCTACAGGTAGTTAAAAGCTTATGTAATGGGTTGCCAAGTCAGAAGGATCATATTCCCTGAGATTCCAGTAAGTCCTTATGATATTAAAGAGGTAGGGCAGGCAAAGTGTGGAGGCAAACTGTTTCAAGCCAGCTGTCTGTGGAAATGGGCATGAAGGGGAGCCATGTAAATGAGCCCAGAATCTAGTTGTTGTTGTTTAGTTGTTAAGTCGTGTCTGACTCTTCGTGACCCCATGGGCCAAAGCACACCAGGCCCTCCTGTCTTCCACTGCCTCCCGGAGTTGGGTCAAATCCGTGTTGGTCGCTTCAGTGACACTGTCCAACCATCTCATCGTCTGTCGTCCCCTTCTCCTCTTCACACTTTCCCAACATCCGGATCTTTTCCAGGGAGTCTTCTCTTCTCATGAGATGGCCAAAGTACTGGCGCCCCAGCTTCAAGATCTGTCCTTCCAGTGAGCACTCAAGGTTGATTTCCTTCAGAATGGATCGGTTTGTTCTCCTTGCAGTCCAGGGGACTCTCAAGAGTCTCCTCCAGCACCACAATTCAAAAGCATCAATTCTTCGGCAGTCAGGCTTATTTATGGTCCAGAATCTGGTAAAACCTGGCTAACCAGGTACAACAGGTGGGACAGAGGGACATTTTTCAGCAGATGGGCTGGAAGCAAAATGTGCTCAGCACCTGTAGTGATGGCCACCCTTCCCACTAGGGCTCACATCACCTACCACATACATGGCAAATGGGAAGTCCTTTTCCAGGCCCTACACTGGAAATAGGGCTCATGGGAGTCTCACTGTCAGCACTTGAGAGGCCTTTGTCCAGGACGTACATCACTGCGGCCATGGTTTGTGTAACAAAAGGGGTCACAAGTTGTGATGCTGGTACTCCATTCTCTGCACTGGTCCAAACGGTAGGATGAGCTCAAGTTCATGTACCCAACAGTTCTCTCCCAGTTCCCTCTCTTTCCTCCTGTTTTGTTTTGCTTTGCTTTGCGCTCTGATATTGCACAAGCACAACACAGGGATATCTGTTGTTGTCCTGAGCCAGTGAGTTCTGGCAATACCTTGAGAAAGACACACAGAGAGAATCAAACTTTCTCCTCCATCGGTAGTGCTTAGGCCGAGATTTGTCCTGCTGTGTGAAGAAGACCTGACAAAGCATAGAAATGATAGAACTGTTCGCAAACCTGGCAAGCCCACCTGGGTACACAAAATAAGGCCAGGTTTCAAGTCTAGTCTGCCAGGCTATGCCATTTCTGGCTGCTTAAAAAGGAGTCACCTATCTGAATATTCTCTCATGGGAAAAGATCAATGCACACGAAAATTCCCCATAATATCAGGAAGAATGTGAAACTAAATACTCTTCTCATGCATTGATTTTATCTGCTGCCCCCACCACTAGTCCACCAACATGGCATGGGGAGGTGTTCAATAGTGGAACCTTCTGCCTAAAGTCAAAAGTGTTACTATCTGGGAACTGTTTTCTAGCACACAATTTGAAGTTTCTCTAGTCTGGACAAAGTAGCCATCATAAATGGAAACAACCAGTGGACCACATATATAATCAATCATATTTAATACATGACAGATGGAAAAATGAAGGCAGCTGTATGAACTCAAGTGCAATTTAAGAAACTCAGGGGTCTTACTGGGTAGGGAACACTCCTATATAATGACTTAAAGCTTTCTCATAAGAGGAAGTGAATATCCTCTTGGGTTTGTGAGGTATAATTATGCCTCCAGTTTTGTCTAAATATATTATTTCTGTGTGTAGTGGGGCCAGGAAGGAACACCATACTCTGCTTTAAAGCTTGGAAAAGTGGTATACCTAATGTCAACAGCATTACCAAGCATTAATTTAGCTTATGTTTTGGATTATGCAATCCACTGTAAAGAATTCATTTAGGCTTTTAATCGATTTATTATGATTTCGGAGGTCTATAGCTCTTGCTCAAACTTGTGTGCACATACGTAAGCGCAGGTGGAATTCTGTCATCTGGCCATTTGTGACAACTGCACAGGTGCAACGGCATTTAGCATTTGACAAGGTTCACAATTTTTTATTTGGGGTTTTTTTTTTTTGCATTTAATTTTATTACATAGTTAACAGTCAGTAGTACTTTACATTGGACAATATTTTATAGTGGACAGGTATTTGGAACTGTTTCATGACATTGAGATCTTATAATATCTTCAACTCAGTTTATACTTATTTTTGAAGTCAGCCATATCAGCCATTTGATGTCTGCCAGAACACCAGCCAACAAATCTGAAGCAGGTTCTGAGGTAAATTTTCACAGTATTTGCACACACTTCCTGGGTCCATCAGGCAATCAGCCTTTGGTTTTCTCATGAGTACCCTGAAAATAACTACTATGTCATCAGAATTTTAGTGGAACTGGGACTCAGTCTGAAAGAGATCTTCATTACACATTCCTAAATTATTGTCATATTTTAAATATGATTGTTATTTAAATGTGCTCAGGAATATGCCTTACAGATCTTTTATCTGAAAAGAATGGAAATGACAGTTTGGATGATTCCATGTATTGTACAAATGATTTTAACATGTCTAGCAAAATGTTGTCTGAACGTATTCTAATGATAACCCATGCCTAGTCCCTCTTGCTCCGTCTGAAGAAGGTGACAGATTGATTTCACCAAAACACATTGGGCATTTTCTAAAAATACAATACAGTGGTGCCTCACTTTACGATCACTCCATTTAATGACGAAACCGCATTACGATGAACTTTTTGCAATGTTTCGTATGGGGGAATTTTGCTTTGCGATGATCAGTTCGGGAACCGATTCTTCGCAAAACGATGATTTTCCAACAGCTGATTGGCGGTTTCAAAATGGCTGCTGGGTAAACAAAATGCCCCCCCGCTAGTTTCTGGGACGGATTCCTCGCTGCTCAGGCAGCGAAAATGGCTGCCCTATGGATGATCTTCACTGGACGGTGAGTTTCCAGCCCATCGGAACGCATTAAACGGGTTTTAATGCGTTTCTACAGGCTTTTTAATTTCACTTTACGATGTTTTCGCTCTACAGCGATTTCGCTGGAACAAATTAACATCGTTAAGCGAGACTCCACTGTAAACCTATTTTTTCCAACATCCCAAGATTTAGTTTCTCTTTCATATTTGGGTCCAAAGGGTATTTTCCAGTTTTTAATTTTTCTATCCTTTTGAGAATATCCAAGGCCACCCTACTCAACACATCCTCAAAGCAATTCTGTGAAGGAAGTTGGGCTTTGAGTGAATGATTAAGGGTGTGAGCATACAGCTTGCATTTTGGACCACTCCTAGAACATTTCATACAACACACCAGCAAGAGAGATCCAGTTTGACCTAATCAATGCCCAGATTAGACCTTTTTGACCCTGTAGCAGGGCTACTATTTGGGGGTGGGTGGGCTGAAGAGATTCCCTGATGGACAGAGGGGTCATTTTATGGGAGATCCGTCTTAGCAAAGAGATTAATGTGATTAGACAAGCACCTTCCTCATTATCTATTTGTACCCTAACTTAAGGTCACTTGCTGAGGTTTGAATTTTGATCTGGCTGGGGATAGCCAGGCCATGATGCTAGGCACTCAAACATATATGGAGGGTACCAGGCTGAAGGAGAAGGCCTTCACCACTATACTGCACAAGCTTTTATTCACAACTTGCATAAACTAGGCCCAGGTAGAGAACTGGGAAGAGGTTTGCGTCGTTTTATAAAGTTACCTTTCTGGTACTTAGTGAGGTCAAAGAAGGTGTTCAGTCTAAATAACTGTGCTCATCCCAGTCATTATCTGTCTGGCAAAACAATTCTTGTGGGAAGAGGCTGTCTTTAAATAGACAAACCACCGTGTATTAAACACAAAAGGGAAGTTTCTCTTGCAGGTTGTTTTGGAAATGAGACATAACAATTCTAACCGCAGAAAATATATGTATGCGTGTTTTAGACAAACGTATGAGAATATCAGGATTGATCAGTTCTAGAGATGGGGACAAATAAAAAAAAGTGGTGATTCATTTTGATCCATTTTTCATCAAGGTTAACGGATCAACCAATACAAATATAAGAATATTCTTCAATGAATCGATCTATTGATTCATCTGCATTTTAAATGGCTATAACACTGCCCCCTAACCACCTAGAGACACCAAATTTTCAGGGAAGCTTTCTCAGACACTTTGCTACAAATCCTGAAATATTGGTGAACATTGGATCATGGACTCCCAAGTTATATGGTCACAAAGAGGACCACCCCATGAAAGCTCCCCCCAGGTACCTAGATACTCCAGAATCACAACTAAGCTTCCTATGTCTTTCCCCAACAAGTTTGCCAACTTTGGTGAAGATTGGGTATCAGACATCTGAGTTATTCATCCACAAATTGGGTCCCACCAGGAGAGTTTACCACACGGCACAGAAGCCCATTCTGCCTAGCAGCCGCCAATCAACTGATCAGAAACCAATAGGCAGCCACCACCACACACACTGCCAGCCACCCCAACAGCCTATCTCCACACTGACTTCCTTTCCCTACCTCAGCCCCCACCCCTCTCCCACCAACACCCCCTTCCCTTAATAGCTGCTGCTGGGGTCTCCATCAGGCCTTCGCAGCCACTGCATGTAAAAAGGGAGACTGGCTGCACTTTGCAAAGATGGTGTCTGTGGCTTCATTTAGAGTAGGGAAGCTGCAGCTGCCATCTTTGCAAAGGGCAGCCTGGATTCCCTTAAGGCAGGCTAAGGGAATCCAGGCTGCCCTTTGCAAAAATGACAGCTGCAGCTTCTCTACCCTAAATGAAGCTGCAGCCACCATCTTTGCAAAGGGCATCAAGTCACCATTTTTACATACGTGCCAAGACCTTGGCAGCAGCGATTAAGGTAAGAGGGTGTTGGTGGGAGTGGGGTGGCTTGGGGCCTAAGGTAGGGAACGGAAGGGGGTGGGGAGGTAGGCTGTGGTATTGGGTGGCTGTGTGGGCTGGTGGCTGCCTTTCTGCCACCAATCAGCTGATTGGTGGCCAGTAGACAGAATGGTTTTTTGTTTTTTTAAAAAAATATGAAGGATGAATAAAAACAGGTAAATATTCATCCCTTCATATTTGTGGGGGTGTCTGAAACCCACAAATATGGATTGACAAATATTTAATGAATCAGCTATATTCGTCGGAAAAACTGATTCGTTTTAATATTCATCCCCATCTCTAATCAGTTTTTCAACTAAATTTTCTCTATGAAGGCAAAACAAAATCCTGAGATCATTTTATCTTGGCACTGAATTTGGTTATCATCTCACAAATACTATTCATTCAAAAACTAGCTGTTTATCTATATTGATAAAACATTAAGTTAATTAGCAAAAAAAGAAAAAAAATCTTCAGTTTAAAGCAGAAATCCATAAAACTGAGGAAATTCTGAACAAATTGAACTTCCCTTCATTCATAACATAGGCATATTGATGTACACATCTTTTACCTTAACTTCTATCTGTACTAAACACAGGAGGTGAACTCCACTCTATGATTCCCTAAAGAGAGAGGGGAAAGACAGCTTACGATAAACAGATATCCTTGTCCCCAAGACAGATTGGGCTGGATTAATTTCATAGGTGACTATAACTATGGCAAATGCAAGATCATATAGGGACTTCTCTGTTGTAACCTCTATTCCATTCCGCAAATAAAGGCCAGGAATACATAAAAGCTCGCATGTGGGAATTAGGGGGCATTTTTCACCAATGTTGGTATGAGTCACAGAATCATAGAATAGTGAAGTTTGAAGGGATCTATAAGACCATCAAGTCCAACAATTGATTCTAATGCTCTGGTTTATCCTCACAGAAATATTGTGAAGAAAGTAAAGCCTAGGGTCAGACTGAGTACTGTTAGCACATACTTTAGAACAGTGCTCCCTGAAATGGTAAAAAAGATCTGTTTGTCATACCTTGTGTTTTTGGCTCACCTTTGCATACTGCACATTAGCTTGCTTTGTTTTGTGACTGATCACTGGAATGTAAACATGGGCTTAATTTCTAAGAAAATGCTGTTGCTAGAAGGAAAATGTGCTAATCATAGGGATATGCTTTCCTACACCTGGTTTGACCTGAGAGATAGGAAGTGGTCCGCTGTCATCTGATGAACATCACTAGCCAGGCAACCACCTCTCACTGTTGCACCACATATTGCCCACCTGAGGAGTGGAAGCAGCAGTGGTTGTGAGCCAGACCAACCACCTCTTGAAATGTGTCTCATCATGCAAGGTGGAAGCGGAAGCTGAATCACAACCTTTCCCACACTTCCCCCCCCCCCAACAACTCTGTCTGGCTTCTAAGGATTTTTTTTAAATATCCAAATTGCGGAGAGTCAAAGGAAACGAGACCAACCACCTTGGTTTTGGCTTTCTACCAATATTTAAATATAAGGTTGCACAGAAAGCATAGAATATGAAACTGCAAAGCCAACACTAACAATGCAACCATGCACACGTCTACTCAAAAGTAAGCTCAGTTGCATTCAGCGAGGCAGATGGAGGCAGGGAAGATGCTAAGGACAAAGGAAAAAAGAGGAACAACTTGTGTTTAGAAGAGGAAAAGCAAGCAGAAATGATGGGCAAAGGACCCATGAACATCTTGTCATGCAAAAGCTGACAAAAACTTGGATCTCACCCTGGTTCCCTTGTACCTAAACATATTGGCCAATATCCTCTTCCAAATACCAGCTAGGACAGTCCTATTGAACCAACTGTTGAATGCTAAGTTGACACGGTGGGTCTGCTGCTCTAATTGAGTCAATGGATCAGTTATATAAGTATAGGGGCCTCCTATAGAAGACATTTGTAAAAAGTAAATTACAATGTTGAGCTTGATTAGTATTCATTTAAGTCCCCCCCGGTGAACTTACACTGTGCCTGTTCCACATGTTACTAATTAATGGCCATCAATTAGAAAGTACCTGGGACAGGGTGTTTTCTTGTTGTGGTCAACATATCCTAAATGCTCTGTCCAGAGAAATTGCATTTGGTCCTCCTCTGTTGCTGACTTTCAGTGGAGGTCTAATAATCTTTTCATTCTAAATAGCTTTTAACTGATTGTGATGCTGTAACTGTTTTATCTGCTCCATTGTTTTAAAGTTTTCATTTGCTCTTTTCCAACCTGATTTACCTAGCTTATTGATTTATATCCTGTCATGGGTTTCCTTTGGCATCCTGCCATGAAAGAGATGGAAGTCAAGAAGCTGCTTTTGTAGTGATCTTGCGCTGTGCTATTGTAAAGTACCTGTGGAGAATAACAAATCTGAAAGGACACATTACAAAAATTCTTCTAATCACTAAAAACTCACAAGGAGTATTGAAAGTGAATAACAATAACAGTGCTACCCAGAACTCTGTGCCTACAAAGAGGTGATAGTGGTGAAGACAGAAAATAACTTTTTTGGATAACAACTCTTAGAATATCCTAGCTCGAGCAGGCCATGTTGATGAGGGAAAAGATCAACTTCACATGATTAAGTCATGTCATATACTAGAATATGCATGGGGGCATGGGTGTGTGTGGGGTGTGGGGGTGGAGAGGGTGGGGTGTGTGTGAGAGAGTAAACTCTGCATTAGAGAAAACTACTTTTGTGTTCCATATTATTTTGATTCCACGCCATCTAAATATAGAGAAATGTTCTTCTAAATATAGAGCAAAGCCTAGTTAACAGGTGGGCGGGCTTCGTGTGGCTTTAAACTGAGCCATGAACATTCTGCACAGACATCCTGTTGACACAATGGAGAGATCCTCTCTTGAAGTGCACAGTATTTATGATAGGTTGGGATTTTCAAGCAGGACACTCTAAACATCTAATTTTCCTTGGCAAGGAAAATAATGCTCATGCTGTTCTCTCCAGCATGATGCCTCTGCATTGCACTCACTTTTTTAGATCTCAGTATGGTTTTAGAGTTCAAATAAAAACAAAGATATTTAAAATAGAAACAAATTTAGAACATAATTAAAAACCTGCATAAAAAAAACAAGTGATGGCTAATTAAAATCCCGTCCAATGACGACCCAGCTTTAGAAAGTAAGGTCCGGTCTTAATCAAAAGTTCTTTACCTGCAGATGAAGAATAATAAAGAGAAGGCCAGCCTAGCTTTCTGTGGCAAGGGAGTTCTGTTATTTTTGAATAGCCACCAAGAAAGCCTTCTGTCAGATCTCTACCAGGCATTCCTCTGATCAAAAGTAATGGCTCCTTCAAAGATATTTACACCCAATCGGGTATGGATGGGAGAATACAGTATTTCAGAAAGCATGGTTCCAAATTGCAAGCCATTGAAATGTGCCCAGAATGGACCTGCCAGATAATGATGCTGTCCTAATACAAAAGTCACTTGTTGCTCTCATTTGGCTCTAGTCATCAGTCTCACGGCAGCGTGCTGGACTGACTGAATTTTCTGAATATTTCTCAATAAATCAGATTACAATCATTCAAATGGGACATAATTAGCACCAGTGTTACCATGCCCAGATCCCAAACCTCCAGGAACAGGCATATCTGCACGTTGACTTTACTGTAGAGATGAACTCCTGGCCACCTGGTCATGCACATTCAAGGATGAACTAAAGAGTATACCAAGCTTGAGTCAAAGGGAAGAGCAACCCCATTCCACACAGGTTGAAATTAGACATGTATAGCAGCCCCTCAGTTAGGTCCATGTCTAAATAGGGGCACACAGATTTGGATTTCTTTCACCCTATGTTCCTTTGGAGATACTCCAAAATCTATGTTGATACCAGCAGTTGTGTGTTTACCAGATCCTGCAGAAAAAAACAATTCCCACAAATGGAGGCACACAAATGGCTATCATGTGAAGGAGTGGGAGAAATTACACAGAACTACAAGAATTATTTGCCAACATCTAGACCTGAAAACACAAGACAAGAGAAGCAGGAGACAACTACTATGAATGTAAGGTTCGCCTTACAATTGTTTGTTTTACAAACATCCTCAGGAACCCAGTTATGTTCTAAATGTGGTGTCTGCTGTGTTTTTTTTAATTGCATATCCAAGAGAAATGGTTGCTTATGGGATTTTCTTCCTCAAAAGCCAACATAGCATATCCCTCTTTGAATCTGTGGCAGATGGTGCCCACTGCAGCTGGTGGAGAAAAGAACAAATACTGCATCTCCTAATATTCAGTGGAGTGTAAGGGGTAGAGCTGAGGGTGATGGGCAAAGCCAAGAGTAGAACCAGGAAGTCTCTCTGACACACATCTTTAGTGGATATACTCTTAAACACATCAACACCATCAGACATATTCATGCACACACACTCTCTCTCTTCAGGTAGCCTCTCCTTTTTCCTCCTCCCTGCATTGGTTTCATACACACAAGTATACCTAAAAGCAAGCACGGACATACACACCAGACTAGCACATTCACACACTTTTGTGCATAAACACCCATAGTGGGCAGGCACACAGAGAGAAAGAGAGAGAGGTGGAACTTCTGTTGCATTGCTATGCAGGTGAAACCTGATGTTGTGCCTGTGGTAGCAACAGTAGTGCTAAGGCGGACGTACAATCCATGAAGCAGTTCCAACCAGCACATTGCGCATTTGTTTGTGACAGGAAGTGCACCACCAACTGTGAAATCTAATTGCACAACTTGTGGTTGGCTGAGCCTTACTCCCGGCACAGTTACACCTGTAGAACTTTACGTTATACAGTGACAAACTGGATTCTGACCAGAGAATCACAGAGTTGTAGAACTGGAAGCGATTCCAAGGATCAAATTGTCCAATTGCTTAAAAATGCAGGAAACCCATAGCTAAAGAATTCCTGACAGACAGACAGACAGACAGACAGCTATAGGACATCTGTACATACAGAGAGGAAACAAATAAATAATTCTGTGGCAAGCATAAACCTATATTATTTTTCCAGAACTTGGTAAAGCTACCTCACCACCCAGTTTCTGGTAGCCAGCATGGCCACTGGGAAATTCTTGGAATATTTCTAGGCTCTGTGTTATTCATACACACACATAATCAAATGTACACCCCATGTATATACACAACAACCAATACTCTCTGCCTTCTGTTACAAGGTTCAGCAGTATACTTAGGGAGGGAGGCTTTAGCATATTTTGTAGAATGTTTCTCATCACTGCTTTGTGATTATAACTGAAATAGTTGCACCTTATATAATATTTCTTCTCTGAAGAGGTAATGGGGGAGAAGAATGTGAGATAAATAATACACATGTTGTGTGCACATTTGTTTATTTATTGCAAGTTTATTACACCCTTCCTGCAAGGACCTTAGGGTGGAATGCATAGTTTTCCTCCATGCATGAATAGCATGCTAATGCAGTTTAGCCATTTGGTAGCGCAAGAATACTAGCATCTGGTCGGAGTCAGAGGTGTCCTAATTCATGTGTGGGATAAAATAAGCCTCTTGCCTATCTCCCCAATTAGTAAGTCCTCTAAGCTCTTGTGATACCTTTTGTTTTATCAAGGAGAGTGCATGAACCTTGACATTATGATATTATAAAAAGACATCCCCAGGAACCATAGAATAAAAAATAGAGTTGGCCTGAAGCCCTATATACACTTCTCTTTTGAATTGCACGAATCAGAACAGCATGGGTTTGCTTATACATATGGTTTTTTTTCCCCAGAAAGAGAGAAAGAACGATACTGTGCCCATAGGCTACCTAGAACCCCATGAGTTCAACACTGAAGGCATCAGAGTGGTCTGTTGTTATTTAGTCATTAAGTCGTGTCCGACTCTTCGTAACCCCATGGACCAGAGCACGCCAGGCCCTCCTGTCTTCCACTGCCTCCCAGAGTTGGGTCAAATTCATGTTGGTTGCTTCAGTGACACTGTCCAACCATCTCATCCTCTGTCGTCCCCTTTTCCTCTTGCCTTCACACTTTCCTAACATCAAGGTCTTTTCCAAGGAGTCTTCTCTTCTCATGAGATGGCCACCATGAGATGGTGGTCTACTTGCCCTCAAACACAATATATCTAATTAAGCATCTAGATTAGGGGGACAGAAAATTTTTTAAGGCTCATTACACATGGATGGTCAATGCTATGGAAAAGAATCCAGAGAGAAAAAACGGGTGTGTGTTTTAATCAACTGCTTATGCTTATAGTTGTTTGGGGGAAGGATAAGAGTTCTACACAGATTTAGAGCTACATGGGGTCCAGTGCCCCTAACCCCAGCATGGCTGAAGTGTATATACACTTACCTGCTCAAAGAAAACTCTGTCGAACTGAGTAATTAATAGAATATACCTCTTAGTTGACTTCCCTGCTCACTAGCAGTCACTGTTATGTACTCATTGGCTGATTTCAGGGATCTGCCAGGATCTGCCAGTGGAACTGCTATGCTGGCTGAAGTTCATCAATAGAATGACCCAAACTGGGGCAGAGCAGTAGAGGAGCTGGATCATGATGGATCGAAACCTGCTCCAGCAAAGGGACACAACCACTAAGTCAACACAAGCTTAGACCAAGGTGAGAGTAGCTTCCTAATTTCCAACATTCATAGGCTGGCAGGGGTGTGGATTCAGCTGGTCTACTGTAAGCTCAAGTGGACCTCAACCATCTTGATTAGTTAGGATTGTGCTCTCTATCTGAATCTGACTCAGTGTTTTTGCTGTGATAGGTACCAGGAAAGAGATACTGCATCTCCTAACATGAGAAGGTGCGATGTATAGAACAGGGACTTCCTTTGGCTTTTACCTGTTTTTTAAAAAAGAAGCTCACAGTTGTTTTGAAGAAGGTAAGGGAAACAGCTGCAGCTCCAATATCACCATCTACTTCCTGGGGCCCAAGAAATGATGATAGCTGATAGAATGCTTTTGTTTAGCCAACCCATTCCTGAATTAGCAGAAGCTTTTATTGCCTATCCTTGTTAGTTCTGGATGTTCCCAAACATGATATAATACAATTTTCCAAATTATACCCACAAGTACATATTATGGTTAGAAAATTTTCAAGGTGATCTTTTAAGAAAAATAAAGGATAATTTAAGGCATGCACGCATGCATGCACACAGATACACAGTCACATGTATGCAGAAATATACAGGAACAGCTCAGGTTTCATTATGCTGTTATGCAGTTTATTGGAGTTCAAACACAAAAACAAAACAGTATGTATCCACAGCAAAGAAAAGAAAGATCAAAAGAGTTGATTTAATTCATATGCCTTTTCTCTTAAGTTTTGATCTGTCTTCCTCCCTGTGAAGTCTGGAACACACTTTGGCTTTCAATCTGTAAGCAAAAAACGTTTTTTATTTCTTTAAATTGTGTACAAGTAATGTTAAGATAGGTTTAGAAGATATAGCATGTGGAATTATGGAACGTTTTGCAGCTGGAACATGAATTGTGTTTCACTGCATATGTTGATCTGTTCTATGGTGCCTTCTAGAGGTCTTACACTGTACGACATGTAAACATAGTGCGAGTTTGGGCTATTCCCTCCCTGTAAAGGCAAGAAGCTCAATCCTACCCCTCCACCCTTTTCCTTGCACTGAAAGAACAGGTGAGAAGGGTTGTACAGCCATATGGGCTAAGCTCACTCTGCGCAAACAGAGAATGCAAAGCACTAGCAGGAACTTCTAGGCCACTAGTAAATTGATCAAATATGACTCTACTCAGAAAGAGGAAGAAAGCTTATGCAAACCTCTGCCCTTATCACAGTCTGGCTAACAATTACTCAGAAGTAGACCTTCCACCTCCTATATAAGTCATCCACTTATATGATCTCACAGCTACAAACCACAGCTAAGGAAGTTACCAACAGTCATAATAAGTGGAATGGTAACACTAAAGGAGCACAAGCCTGCTATTATTTCACATATGAATGGGCACTAGAGATGGGAGTATTTGTATATGAATTCATATATGAATACGAAAAGTCGCACAGGTGGTGTTAATGATTCTACCAGTGGTTCTGTAGCATACGATCCGCTTGCCACTCCTGGCAGGAGTTGGGAGGACAAGCCTTGCTGGAAGGTTGATGAGTGGCAAGTGGATTGCACGCTATGGAGCCATTGATAGAATCATGCTGTCCGTGTCTGCAGCGGATTGGTGAGTGAACCATCTGGTCCCATGGGGCTGGGCCATCGTTAACACCACCTGTGCAGGGATATTCGTATTCATATACGAATAATCCCATCTCTAATGGGCACGCATAATGAGACCAAGAATTCAAGATGGTGGTATGTACAGTAGAATATGACTCTTCCCCAGGCTGCATAGTATACCTGGCTACATCTTTCACTGGAGTACAAAGCCGATATAATATCCCTGTTTGTATGACTTATACATGACTTATACATCTTCTGCTGATATTTGTATGGATCATATACAAATATTTGATTATTTACAATAATCAAAGGTACAATCCGATACTGCCCTCTAAACTGAAGGTATGCTCTACCGGACTCAACAAGAGTTACTTACTTTAGCAGTAGGCATATATAGGATTGCCCTGTAATGACTATTCACATTTTGCAACATATGCTAAACATTCTAAACTTGTCAATAGAGACAGTGGATACATCTTGGAAATTAGACTTGTGATTTTTTTAAAAATGAACATAATGGCAAAAATCCTTTTGCCAATATAACTCAAGTGGAATAACAGTTGGCAGCAAACTGCTGCAAATTACAAAGTAAATGTAAAAATTATTCATTGCATTCCAAGCCCCTGCATCTACTCTGGCAGCACAATTACAGACCCTAGCAATGTCACTGACAATGTCAGGGGCTCATTTCTTTCTTCATCTGCATTTCCACTGAAGCCCAACTGCACTCTAAATAGGAAAAGACCAAAGAGGACAATCTCTATGCAAGAGGATACGGATGTAAATCTGACATCAGAAATGGCAACACACAATTTTATTTATTTGATTTCTATACCACCCGTCTGGCAACTCAGGCCCCTCCGGGCAGTTTACACAGTACAATAAAACAAAAATATAGTGGCAGAACAATGCAATAACAGGACAATAATATAGAATAATCAATACAGTATAAACAGTTGAAAATAATATCAATAAAACATTAAAATGAAATAAGGAAAGCATGGCAGAGGGTTGAAGGTTAGCAAATATCTGTTTTTTCCATCTCTGTTATATAAGGATATAGTATAGTCCAGGTAGGTCTGTCTGAATAACCATGTTTTTAGTTATCGCTCGAACGCTCCCAATGAAGGGGCCAGGTGGATTTTGGGGGGGGGAGACAAACGCCTCTTTTAGAGCATTTCAGTCTTCCTGAACAGGCTATAAATGACCTACAAGTGAATATGGTAAAATAAAAGAAACTGGAAAATGAGACTGGAAAGGGAGTGGCTGAGGTAAGATGCATACATAATCCGAGCGTGAATCAAAATGATTAAATATTAACCAGGGAATTTTTGCTCATTATACATATTAATGCACAGATCTCACAATCTTGTATATGGACTAGATTCTGGGAAATGATCAACTGCTGCCTGATTGTACAGAGTAATGGACTCCCCAAATATTGACTCTTGATTGATGCTTCTATCACATCACCTCGTAGGAGATGTGGAACTATCTGTTGAAATCAACCTTATTGTTATTAATTGTTTGTGACAATTGTGCTATCGTCACCTTGCTAGTCTATCTCCTGTGCCACCCTGCATATAACCTACAGTTTTGCTTCCCTCTAATATATCTGAAGACACAGGTATATCCACAAAAGCTCACATTGAAACACAATTGTTAGTCTTTAAGGTGCCACATTTTGTGTCCTTTTTTTGTTTTTATCTGTATATGTTTGCACAGACTAACATGGCTACTTTCTTGAAAGCTACACCGACTCTGTGTCTTGCAGCCAGTTGCTTACCAAACTGGGTTATGCATGCAGTAAGATTTTGGCCAATATATGCCATGTATTTGATGTTTATTACAGCAGTTTTCATGACTTAAGCCATCCGGCAAGTTCAGCAATGCTCTGTGCATTATTTGGCAACAGTTCTGCCCTTGCTATGGCTTTCTATGGTGCCTTGAGAAAACAACAGTGTGGCGGAATGCCCATGTCACTCCTGTCCATCATATGGAGCTCAAGTGCAGGAGCCTATGATAGGACAGGAGGGGCAGAGTTAGAGTGACAGACAGAGAGAAAGGGAGAGGGAGAGGGGAATGGAAGTGAGAGAGTTAGGACTTTGAATTGAGAGAGTTAAGACTGAGATCAGAAAGTTGAAGTGTTATAGAGAATAGGAAAGACTTAAAAGGAATACAGAATAGATAGATGATTAAAGCATACTGTTAAAGTGGTTACTGTGAATAAAAGCACATACTAGCAAACGTGTAATCAAATCCAGTTTAACGAATGATCCACAACAATTGTGATTTACATACCAGTGAAAAGATCAACAAACCTGTTGTATTGGCAGCACGTGCCTGATCTAAATATATTTGATATAGTGTGGACTAGATCCACTGGTGGCAGTGAAACAAAGAGGAAATGCATCCAGAGGGTGGACCTGTGTTTGGGGAGAACAAATAAGGGACACTGGGGGGGACGCGACAAACAGTAATTGCAGATATGAGATTGTTGCCCATGCAACATGTTCTTCCACACTTCTGTGGTATTGGGCATTACTGTTGTCTAATCCAGTGGTCCCCAACCTTGGGCCTCCAGATGTTCTTGGACTACAACTCCCATAAACCTTCACCACCACCTCTGCTGGCCAGGATTTCTGGGAGTTGAAGTCCAAGAACATCTGGAGGCCCAAGGTTGGGGACCACTGGTCTAATCCATAGGGTGGTGATGTCATTGGAAAATCCCAGTGGTTGCTATAGGTTTGACATGGGAAAGTATTTCGGCATATGAAGCTTAACTTGCCCCTTTTGTTAGACCATTGTGCCGTATATAACATTTTGTAATGCAGTATGTTTGCGGTGTGTGTTTAGAGTGGGTGGAGAGGGGAAAGGTTGATGTGGAAGAGAACATGGAATGAAAATTGGGCCGTGAGGGGAAATTTGTTTGGATAATGTTTGGAAGAGAGGGGCTGAGGAGATTAGATGAGATTCACCCCAGTCTTCAATTTACTGTTGATCTGTTTGCATAACTCCTCAGAGAAGCATTCAGCTCTGTTGTTAACCCTGGAAAATTGTCAATGCAAAACAAGTTTGAAGAGTTTGACCACCTACCCCAGCAGCCCTTCTGGCTGAAGATACAGAACAGTCATCACCAACATCATACTCTTCACTTTGTAAAAACTGCAATGGTAATTTTGAAACCTTTCAAGCAGTTACTTCCTGCTGGTTTTAACCAACATCTGCTTGCATGGACTGTTCAGTGAGGTTCCAGAACGTACGTGAGGATAGAGAGAACTAAGATGCCTGAGGAGAGTGTGACACATGTACTAGTGTACATTGGTCATTACAGGGCAATCCCAGACAAGTTAAAGCAAAAAACATAAACAGAAACAAGGTATTGTCAAAGAAGGGCAGTGGGGACTTAATACATAATAAAGACATTATCCAGCTGTGGGTCTTATCTTCATTTCAATCAGCTGCTTATGCACAGGAGGATCAAACAAGGATATGGTACTGATTTAGACTTAAATTTAATTGGTACTCCCAACTAGAGTAGTAGACCACTGAATCATTGGCTGAAATCCTGTTGCTCAGTAAATCAGAACCTGAATAGGCCCACAGAATCAGCTGGGATTTAGTGAGTTAACTCCTCCATACGTTCCATTGATTCAAATGAGCTCGCTCTAGTTGTGTCATACTTTAACGTAGAACATCACAACTAGATTAAATCCACTTGAATCACTAGAATTTACAGAGAAGTTGACTCACCAAATCCCCAGTGATTCAGTGGCCCTAGGCTATTGCCACTGACTATGCTAGGAAGCAGGAGTTCAACTAATGGAATGTAGATAATGTTGATTTTCCAACTTCCTATTGATTCAATAGTTCTATGCTCATTGGGACTAGCAGTTAGATGTAGGCCTTAGTGTTAACACATTTAGACACATGGATCAGATTCTTATTGCATGAGGCAATTGCATAAGAGCAATTGTGAAGAGTTTGTCCCATGGCAAAACCATGGCAACAAAGCCATTGATGACTAAACACTATGGTTAGCAGTAGTCTTAAAGATAAATTCGCCGGACTAAAGAGGGCTGGGTGCTCTTGGAACAGAGACTTTAAATCTGTTGAAATTCCAGAGAGAGATTTTAGAAACATGTTGCTATACCGGTTATTTAATCCTATATAATGTATAATATTGTAAAGGTATTGTATATTTCATAAGACTCTGGAGCTAGAAGCCAATTATCAGAATTGGCACACATATTGTTCATAAAGCCAATTGACAGGGCTGAGCTTTGACAAGGTTGAATTTTGAGGACAACTAGTTCCAGTCTCGGTTGTCAAAAGAAAGTGGTGTTGGAAAAATATAGCCATATACCCACTAGTCCATGACCAAGTGGTAACTTCAGTGGACCAACCTTGGGGGCCTATGAAGATACACAAGAAGCTAGATTGCTCCCCTGCTCTGCTGCTGCAGAATCTGTCAGTGTCATGGTGGCTGAGCTTTTTAAACAAGTACACAAGGCATGCTTCCTCTTTTCCTGGTGCCTTCAGCTTTTGCCGGCATTCGGGTCTTCACTGGAGACTCCAATAGGGCCAAAACAAACAAAACAACAACAATAAAACATGGAGGGTTGCAGGAGGCCTGTTTTGCTATCCACCTCTGATCTGCTATATTCCACAGAATTTGATCCTGTTCCTGTGCTGCTCAACATCTATGTGACTGGAAACACTGGGAGAGATCCACTGGAGCAAGATACCATCAGTACATTGATGACACTCATCTCTACTGCTTTTTGTTACCTGACTCCCTGTGCTATCATCTGATTGGATGATTGGGATGAGATTTGTAACTTGTATGTGCTGCTGGATGTTACAAGAATTTTGGTTTATAATCTTATACTCTTCCTGGATCTTCAAGGGGTAGTGGCCATGAGGTGTTCATTTGCACAGATGTGATTAGTACACCAGGCGCAACTCTTCCTAAGGCAACCTGATGATTTGACAACACTTCTTCATGTCTTAGTTGTATCACATTTAAGAATGTGCAAATGCATGCTATGTGGAGCTACCAATGGAGAGTGGCCAGAAGGTTTGGTTGGTGTAAAATGTGGTGGCCAGGCTGATAACCAGTAAGTCAATGATAATAATATCCTGCTACTGAAATATCTGAATTGATTTCCAATTATTTTCCAGGCTCATTTCAAGGTGGCAGCTTTAACCTTTCTATACAAGTGGTTCTCAGTCTTTAACTCTCCAGATGTTGCAATTCATGTTGTACAATATGTGCAATTGGGTAGTCCTAGAGGCTGGTATTTTAAATCTATTTTTTTCCCCATAAAATCTGTCCCTGCTTCCCCCCGCCCTTTTATTTCCCTTATTAAAATATGCACATTCAGATATAATCCATGTCTGAGTCTAGCGTTGAACCCATCACCACTGTTAAATTAAAGTTCTAAAGTCAATCTGATAAGGTCCTGTGTGTCCTTTGACTGAGTCAACAAATACTCTGGCCACGAATGTATGACAACCACATCCTCAGAATTCCTGAGATCCATGAAGCCATTTCATAAGAGTTACTGAAATACAGAAGTACTCAGAAGCCATTCCACAGAATTACTGAGGGCCAAAATAGATGTTAAGGGGATTGTGTATACCCTGCTATTACTCCCACAGCATTATTTTGTTAGAGAGCAATCTTCAGCAATTCGACTTGCAAATTAAGCCTACATTCATCTCCCAGTAACTAGTCACGAAACAAGATGCATAGGTGAGAAAATCATTTGCTGTGACAAACAAATGTTTTTCACCTCTTGAGGGAAAATTATGTGTACCCATACAGGTAAAAGAAGAAGAAGAAAAGTCAACCAAAAATATTGCAACATCTGAAATACTAACAATTTTAATTCAATGTGAGATTTTATGGATCAAAACCCACTTCAACAGACACTGGAGTGTAAATATGCAGCTGATATATTTGTACGTATTCCCATAATCCGGTGCAGATACAGACACTAAAGTGTCAGTGGTTTATTAAGAGTGGGATTGTCAAACTGTAAATTAGGGCTTGTCTACATGGTTTGGATGGAGCAAACTAAATAGTTCTTGGCTGGCATAGCAATGCTAAGAGATGTTTCAGTACACTTCTCTAACAGGAATCCTCTTTCCACCTAACTAAGATTTGATTGTGAGGAACCATAGCTGCCCTGCCTCTCAGAGACAAAGGCAAGATGCTTCCTCTGTTTTCTCCAAAAGGAGAGTCAAGAGAGCATGATGAAAAGGAAGTTGATGTCATCAGCCCTTAGAATAAGTCTAGAGATGGGTTATTCATATTCGTATCCCTGGGGGTCCAAATATGAAACACAGCACCACAGGTGTCATGGAGGCCCATTCCCTCCCCCCAGAACCAGCAGGTCCACTTACCTCGGTGCCCAGCATGTAGCTTCATCAGCATCATCTTCACACCAATCGTGGAAGGAGCCCGATTGTCTCTTCCCCACCTCCCCATGCAGTCATCCTCTGCAGTGCGGAGGTGGGATGGGGGAATCTCCCTGCTCAGTCAATGAATGGTCGGCTGTGTGGGGAGGCGAGGAAAAGCCAGATGGGCTCCCTCCATGATTGGTGCAATGATGATGGAGCCGGACACCGCTCACTGAATGGTGGGTGGACCGGCTGGTTCTGGGTGGAGAGAATGGGCCTCTGTGGAGCCTGTTGTGCTGCTATTCATATTCATTTCCACAGGGATGTGAATATAAACAGCCCATGTCTAGTCTAGGTTGAAGGAAGGTCAGCATAGGTCTAGTCTTTGCCTACTCCTCCATAGGCATTCTTGGTGTAAATAGACGGTGTGATCAGATGGCATTTTTTGGATTGCCCGCAGCACAGTCTAGTTTGCTCTATTTTCTGGCAACCATACCACATTCAGGACATCACAAACCAGCTAAGATTAACTCCAACACTAACCCTAACCCTTTTTGGTCCAGTGGCAAGGTTGCTCTTTTTTTGGAACTGGGCTGGAGCAACTGGGGCCAGATCGCATGTGGGCAAAAGAACTGCTTTAGAGAGTCACTTTAAAGATCACACTCAGTGGAGTGACTCTTTCTGGTGCAATCCAAGGCCATCTTAGATCACCATCTGATAACACCCTGATCAGCCACCTCCACAGTGGATTGGTACTAGTGAGAACGGCATTGTCTTGTGTGAATGCTGCCTATGTTTCTAAGAATCCCAGCTTTATCAACCTGGATAAAATGAAATGAACTGTTTCTCAACAGTGTTGTTCCAGGTTTACCCACCAACATGAAACTGCTAATTGTTCTTTCCTGCAGGCTGAGCATAGCATTTGCTAACCCACTCCATGCAAGTAGGACTGAACAAGGGGATAGGAAAAATGTCAGGCCAATTACCTCACATCTTACAGATGGAACATAGTCAAGATAATATATTTCTTCTTGCCCAATTAACCTATTTGTGTGTGTGTGAGAGAGAGAGAGACAGAGAGAGACACAGAGAGAGGGGGAGTCACAGCCCTTATGTTTCAAACTAATGACTGAAAACAAATTGTGAAAAAACATGTGCACTCTAAAAACATCCCACATTCAATGATGTGTTCCAGCTTCCTTCAAATATTTTCTGGTGTGTTTCATACACAGTCCTGTAAATGCAAAGGGCAGGATACTGTTTGATCACTCTATTTGCACAACAGGCATTGTGCAAGCAGAATTATCTTTCTGGATCTTGTGTAGGAAGTTAGGCAGTACCCCTTTGTGCAAGCATTGACCCCGTTCTCATGCACCACCATCTCCACTTGCTCCGTGGAGGATGAGTAGAGACTGGGTGGCTCCATCACCGCCTGCAGAGTCTTGTGCTCCAGAAATAATCGACAGGGTTCTGCCCCGAGTGCATTAAGCAGCATTCCTTTCTGCATTTACCAGAGAGGAGGTTCATCATATGATTCAAGTCAAGTATTGGTTCTAACCTATAAAGCCCTAAATAGCTTTGATCCAAGTAGAGATGGGCAGGAACCACCATTTTGATGGTTCAGTCTGCTTCGCTTCAGACAATTCTCTTCAGTGAATTGTTGCCTGAGTGGGGTTCTTAAAGGGATTTTTGTGTCTTACCACTTTGAATATGTTTTTGGTGTTGCTTTTGTTTACTGTATTTTAGTACGGCATTTGCTTGGTCCTCTTTAGTATTTGAAGACTCACTGTTTTTACCCTTAAAATATTGTCTTGTAATCAATGTAAGCCCCCTTGGGTCATTTTTAAGGGGAAAAGCACAGTACACATATTTTAAATAATTATTATAATAATGATTATTTGTTGCTGTTTATTCATTTAGTCATGTCTTCGTGACCCCATGGACCAGAGCACGCCAGGCCCTCCTGTCTTCCACTGCCTACCAGAGTTGGGTCAAATTCATGTTGATCCCTTCGATGACTCGTCCTTTACTGTCCCTTCTCCTCTTGCCTTCAGAATTTCCTAACATCTTCTATTTATTTGATTAATGTCAATCTAGAAGATATTACAATGTTATCTCATAAACTACAGAGAGAAATACACCTACAGTATTTTAACTTACTGATCTGCCTTATCAAGTTTGATTGAACTATCTCAAATAAATATTTACTGAATGCTCTTTGCATTTTTTTGCTGCAAAACAGTGATCTTCCTCTTAAAAATAAAGAATACAAATCAGCATTGTGTTTATGCCTTTGTTATTATAAAATTGCAATTAGCATTAGTCACCATTTCTGAATCTACCTGGAGGGAAATTAACTCTGAGTGGAGCAGAATTAGCATCTCGCCACCATTCACGTACACTTAAATGTCTTTGCTGCTCTCTAGGTTGACTTTATGAAGGAAGCCACAGGCTTGAGTTTGCAAGAGTTCAGCAAGACCGTTAAAGATTGGGCATTTTGGAAGTCACTCATTCATAGGTAAAAGGTAAAGGCAAAGGTTCCCCTTGACATTTTTAATCCAGTCATGTCCGACTCTAGGGGGCAGTGCTCATCCCGTTTTTCAAGCCATAGAACCAGCACTTGTCTTAAGACAGTTTCCATTGTCACGTGGCCAGCATGACTAGGGAGCACCGTTTTACCTTCCCACCGAGGGGGTACCTATTTATCTACTCGCATTTACATGCTTTCGAACTGCTAGGTTGGCGAGGAGCTGGGACAAAGCGACGGGAGCTCACTCCATCGCGTGGATTCGATCTTATGACTGCTGGTCTTCTGACCCTGCAGCACAGAGGCTTCTGCAGTTTAGGATCACCATAACTCAGAGGCAACTCAAGGGCACATCACAATAACATGACCTAGGCAAGGCGGTTAATAGCAGACTTTTCCAGAGTATTAACTCATAGAGTCATCTAAGTGGCAAGAGACCCAGGGGCACACAACAATAAAGTGGCTGAAATCATGTCGCTTAGTGTGATAAATTACAAGGCCCACTGAATCTATGGAACTGGTGAGGGAGATGACTCTCCAAATGCTCACTGATTCAGTGAACCTGCTCTAGTTGTGACTTAACTAAACTGTTGTGTCATTGAATGAGCAATCTCCAAAATGCCTGGTCCTAAGCTGCCATGTTTAGCTCTTGTAAACTCAAGTCTGTGGCTTTCTTTAGAGAATTGGTTCATCTCATATTTGGTCTTGCTCTTTTCCTGCTGCCTTCCACTTTTCCTAGCACTATTGTCTTTTCCAAAGAGTCTTGCCTTCTCATGATGTTCCCAAAGTAGGACAGCCTCAGTTTCAACATTTTTGCCTCCAGAGATAGTTCAGGCTTGATTTTATCTAGAACTCACTTAACTAGACTAAGAAACAGGATTTTGTCCATTGAGTCTCCTTCCCCATCTGTTGCTTTTAATAGAAGTTAACCACAATATTGCATTATCCTAGTATTTCCCAGTCATTGGATAACTGTAGTAAATTTTCTGCTGGAGAGCATCTCATTCTCAAATGTATCTAGACCAGCTTGCAAAATAAAGAGCAAGTATCTTCCTATCAAGTAAAAGTTAGTTAAATTTATGCTCTGGAGCACACTTTAATGTAATTTCCAAGCATTCTTCCTCAAGGCTACAATGAAATGATGTTTTCTGGGTGGTGCTGCTGGAGCATCACCGGGCCTGTCTGAGCAAAACTAAGAAAGATTTATATGCACAGGAGACTAAATTCGAAAGCAGTTTGGGCAATACTTTTATTGGATATGGAGGATTCAAAAGGTTGCCTTTTTAATATACGCAATGCTTAGTCTGACAAAGAGTACTGGAAAACTCTAAGCTTGTCACTTTTATGACACTGTACTTTATTGTTGTTGTTTAGTTGTTAAGTCGTGTCCGACTCTTCATGACCCCATGGACCAGAGCACGCCAGGCCCTCCTGTCTTCCACTGCCTCCCAGAGCTGGGTCAAATTCATGTTGGTCGCTTCGGTGACACTGTCCAACCATCTTGTCCTCTGTTGTCCCCTTCTCCTCTTGCCTTCATACTTTCCCAACATTAGGGTCATTTCCAGGGAGTTTTCTCTTCTCATGAGCCTCAGCTTCAGGATCTGTTCTTCCGGTGAGCACTCAGGGTTGATTTCCTGAAAAATTGAAAGGTTTGTTCTCCTTGCAATCCAGGGGACTCTCAAGAGTCTCCTCCAGTACCACAATTCAAAGGCATCAATTCTTCAGCAGTCAGCCTTCTTTATGATCCAGCTCTCACTTCCATACACCTCTAGTGGAAAAAACATAGTTTTGACTATGTGGGCCTCTGTTGGCAAGGTGATGTCTCTGCTTTTTAAGATGCTGTCAAGATTTGTCATCGCTTTCCTCCCAAGAAGCAGGTGTCTTTTAATTTCGGGGCTGCTGTCACCATCTGCAGTGGTCATGGAGCCCAAGAAAGTAAAATCTGCCACTGCCTCCATATCTTCCCCTTCTATTTTCTGGAGGTGAAGGAACCAGTGGTCATGATCTTGGTTTTTTTGATGTTGAGCTTCAGACCGTTTTTTGTGCTGTCCTCTTTCACCCTCATTACAAGGTTCCTTAATTCCTCCTCACTTTCTGCCATCAGAGTGGTATCATCTGCATATCAGAGGTTGTTAAGATTTCTTCCTGCAGTCTTAATTCCCTCATGGGATTCCTCCACTCCGGCCTTTCGCATGATGTATCCTGCATATAAGTTAAATAAGCAGGGTGACAATATACAGCCTTGTCGTACTCCTTTCCCAATTTTGAACCAATCCGTTGTTCCATATCCAGTTCTAACTGTTGCTTCCTGACCCACGTATAGATTTCTCGGGAGATAGATAAGGTGGTCAGGCACTCCCATTTCTTTAAGGACTTGCCATAGTTTGCTGTTCCTTTCTTAACCATCAGTAAGCATTCTGGGATAAGTAATTGCTTGTGGCTCACTTTTTTTTCCCACTGTAATTTTTTTTGTACTTGTGCAAACACTAAATAAAATTTTAACAAAGTGTTTCCAAAGGCAAATATATGATCAAAGCCCATCCCATGACTTTCTGAGGTCCCTCCAGCAGCCTGTTTATCTTTCTCTGCCTTGGTCTTCCACTCCTAGCATGCTCAACTATTTTCTTTCTAAACTGTGGCTGGGCCTGCTTTACTGTTCAAGAATACATCTGATGTAGTATCATGTATTTCCAAAGAGAGCAGAAGTTGTCAGGGAGGTGATGTTGTACCAAAATTGATCTCACGTCTCCTTTCCCTCATTTTTGCTACTCCAAAGGAAATCCAGAAGATTATTTGGCACTTATGGCAGTGTCCCCAATCTTGGGCCTCCAGATGTTTTTGGACTACAATTCCCAGAATCCTTCACCTCTGCTGGCTAGGATTTCTGGGAGTTGAAGTCCAAGAACATAGGGTATGGCTCCATTGGAGAGCTGAATCAGAAGGATTTGGCTTTGCTGCGATTTGACTCGCAGCTTGTGTTACATCTGAAATCACAATCAGTGCTCACTCAAGGCTGCAGATTAATTTCACTCTTTATACATTGTGATGGGAGTAACATTCCAGCCCACAACCCTCCCTTTTCTTTTCTTCTCTTCCTTCCTCTGGCCTCATCTCTGCCTGCCCTTTCTTCCTCTGTGATCCTTTTATGGGTTTGTGTGAGAGAACAAGTGTCCGGAGGCAGTGATGATCCGGTTACTGACCTATTCTGATGTGTGAATTATGGGGGCAGAGGAACCTCGACGTGTTGTTTGTCTGTCTGTGCACATGCCTTTCAAAGAATGCTAGAAAATGTCCCATAAGGGAAAGCAGTTGTGACTTTAAAATGCATGTGTGCATAAACACACACACACCACACTGGGAGCCCCCCTCTTTCTCCCTATTTGCTGGCTGAATGCCGTGACTCCCATTCTCCATTTGAACTTCTGCCAAAGGTACAAAGCACTCGGAATGCGGAGGGGGAGGTTCCCAGTGAAATGTGTGTCTGTTGTATGTATTCACATTTCAAATAATGTCAGAAAATGCCCCAAAACAGTTGGAACTCTGAAATGCTCATGTTTGTGTGTAGGTGTTTGCACTGGCATACATTCCCCACATTGGGACCCCCCTCTTTTTCCCTGTTCACAGACTCTCGTTTTCCATTTGAACTTCCGCCAAAGGTACAGAGTACTTGGGACAGTGGGGGAAATCTCAGTGTGTTGTGTATGTGTGTGCACATATGCCTTTCAAACCCCTGACTGTTTCCCCTTATGCTGGGCTGCCCAAACTAGGTGGCAAAAAGGCACACCGCTATCTTTGCTTCTCTGCAGGTGAAAAAAAAATATGATCAAATCCTCCCATCATGGGAAAAAAATTTGAAGCTCTCAACAGGCATGCAAAAAAAGGTGCTTTGGCATTAAATAGGCTGGAACAAATTGAATCAGCCTTGTATGTCATGCAGACACAAAAATATATTTCAAATTCCCCCGGTTTATAAAAGGAGAAAATCCCACCCCATATAACCATGCAGTCACACTCTAAGTCGCAAACTAAGAGATTGGTTGAAGCACAAAAAGCGGTTAGCAAAATGGAGTTAATTATGCCACTCTTCTTTCAACACAATGCCGCCAACCTTATTCAAGGAGGTAAAGGGAGAGCAACTGGTCCAAAGCTACCCAGCGAGGACAGAACCAGAGAACATATTGAGTTAGGAAGAAGTGGAGGAAGACCTTATCTTACTGCCAGTAAGTCACATGCGCAGAATGTTATAACCTCGAGATAAGCACTCCCTGATCATGCATGCGTTGTGCAATCTGGCAGCCTATCAGGGAGAGATACATTGTTCTTTCATAAATTGCCTATACTGTATCAGAAGTTAATTATGCAAACATGAACATGCTCAATTGCTTGTGCTGGAACTTTCTACTAGAGGCCTTATTAAAGGTCAAGGAGATCCCCCCCTCTGTATGTGCTGCAGTGCATTGGGACTCTCCTGCTTTCAAAAGCAATCATGTTTAGTACTGAAACTCACTCTGTCTGTTGTGTGACACACACAACCAGCCAGAGAAACCCTGTCAGCCTGTAGGGTCACTTCTCTGAGAATGACATTAAGAAGAAGACCTTGCATAAGCAATGAAGTCCAAAAACAGGGCGGATTGTATCACCACCAAAATATCATAAGCAGGGAAGCTTTTGAAATCCTGCATAACTCTTCCTCAGGCTCGGCATTGCAGACCCTGGGCAGTGTTGAAGGAGAAAAGAGAAACAGAAAAGAGCCCAAAATGAAGATGAAGACGGCAAACAAAACAATCAGACTGAGCTGTGTTAGCGGTATCGGGTTTTTACATCAACAGGATTTTTGCCCATAGAATTCAAGAGCATATAAGGCATATGGCAAAGTATTGTTTGATTTTGTCAGCTAGATATGCTGGCAGAATATCCTAGAGAAATCCAAAATATTTTCCCATCCCACAGCCTCCCTCAACTAGAAACCTTCCAGATTTGCCAATACGATGGGCTGCAGTCAAATGCATCTGAAGGTCATGAATCTGAGGACAGCCTCAGTTTCAACATTTTTGCAGAGATAGTTTGGACTTTTTTAAAAAATCCAGTACCCCTTTGTTCATCTTTCTGACAGTCCAGAATATCCACAAGGCTGTATTCCAACACCACATTTCAAACGAATCAGTTTTTTTTCCTGTCAGCTTTCTTTACTATCCAGCTTTCACATCCATACATGGTGACTGGAAATACAGTAATGTGGATGTTCTTGGTTTTTATAGCCAATGACATATCCTTGCACTTGATTATCTTTTCTAATTCCTTCATTCCTCACCTTCCAAGTCTCAGGGCTCAGTAACACACGAGAAAATAACCCTGGCTATACCAATTATTGTCATCCCTCTGTTGTTCCGATATATTTTTTTCCAGTGGTCATCTAGTATATATGATTGCCCCAAGAAACAGTAGAGAAAATGAATCAATACAAATTTAAAGGGCAGTGTAGTCTCCTATATTGGCAAGAGCATTTACATTGTTTTGAATGGCATCACTACTTTTCTTTCTATTTGAACCATTAGAGGAGACTACACTGCTCTTTAAATTTGTATTGATTCATTTTCTCTACTGTTTCTTGGGGCAATCAGGCCATCCTTTGTCTGTTTTTTTAATTACAAAAGTGATATATTGATAGAGCAGTATGAGACTTCTCTCCTTCTCCCCCTTTCCCTTTCCTCCTTTATTCACTTTCCCCGTTTTATTTATTTATTTATTTATTTATTTATTTATTTATTTATTTATTTATTTATTTATTTATTTAATTTATACCCCCCCCTATCTGGCCCACCGGACCACTCTAGGCGGCTTCCAAATATAAAATCAAATAATAAAACATAGACAAATACATAATAATCAAACAAGAACAGCAGTAAAAATAAAAAGGAAAAGTAAGAAAAAATCAAGAGTTGGCTGGAGGGAAGGCCTGAATAAACAGCCATGTTTTTAATTGGGTTTTAAAGGTGCCCAGCATGGGGGCCGCGCGAATCGCCGGAGGGAGATTGTTCCAGAGGCGAGGAGCCACCGCCGAGAAGGCCCGGTTTCATGTCTTCTCCTTCCGGGCCTCTCTCGGCATCAGGCTCCTCAGCCTCACCTCCTGACTCGCGCGGGTGATCCGGGTAGACCTTGGTGGGAGGAGGCGTTCCGCCAAATATCGAGGTCCTAAACCGTTTAGGGCCTTATAAGTAAGCATTAAAACTTTGAAGTTGACATGGAAACAGATGGGCAGCCAATGCAATGCGGCCAGCGTTGGAGAGATGTGTTAATATTTTCTCACTCCTGTAAGGAGCCTGGCCGCCGCATTCTGCACCACCTCAAAGGCAGCCCCACGTAGAGCGCGTTACAGTGATCTAATCTTGAGATTACGAGCGCATGCACCAAGGTAGTGAGCGCCCCCATGTCGAGATAGGGTCGCAGCCAGGCAATCCGCCAAAGATGGAAAAATGCGGTGTGGACTACCAACGCCACCTGAGTTTCCATGGTGAGCGTCGGGTCCAAATATATGCCGAGGCTGCGGACCCCACTCTTCGCGGCCAAGGTGGTCCCCCCAAATGTGAGAGAGCCACCCAAGCCACCTACCACAGGGGCACCCACCCTCAGAACTTCCGTCTTATCCGGATTCAGCCTCAGTCCGTTCTCCTGCATCCATTCCAGTATGGCCTCCAGGCAACGCTGAAGGGAAAGGACAGCATCACCTGCAGTTGGTGAAAAGGAGATGTAGAGCTGGATGTCATCGGCATATTGATGACACGAAGCCCCACATCCCCTAATGACCCCACCCAGCGGCCTCATATAGATGTTAAACAACATTGGGGAGATAATCGACCCCTGTGGAACCCCACAATTGAGACTCTACGGGGCCGAGACGCTCTCCCCAAGCTGAGCTCTCTGGGGATGGTCCCCCAAGAAGGAACGGAGCCAGGCAAGTACCGTGCCACCAATTCCCAACTCAGAGAGCCTCCCCAGGAGGACACCGTGATCGACGGTATCAAAGGCCGCCAAGATGTCGAGGACCAGCAGGGAGATTTTGCCCCTGTCGGCCTCCCTCAATAGGTCATCGTACAGGGCGACCAATGCCGTCTCAGTACCGTGGCGCGGCCTGAAGCCCAACTGAAATGGATCCAGGGCATCCGTTTCGTCTAGGTGAGCCTGGAGCTGATCGGCCACCACCCTCTCAACCACTTTACTCATGAAAGAAACATTGGCGACGGGCCTATAATTGCCCATTTCATCCGCCGCCAAACTAGGTTTCTTTCTTATGGGCCTAATGAGTGTCTCCTTGAGGGTGGATGGAAATCTACCCTCAAGGAAAGACTCATTTATTATTACTGTGGCCCATTTTGTTGTTATCGGCCTGGCTGCTTTGATTAACCAGGCCGGGCAAGGGTCCAAGGAGGAGGTGGTGGCTCGGCAGCGGTCAAGCACCCTGGAGACGGAATCAGGCGTTACAGGCTGAAAAGAATCGAAAGTCACCGGGTAAGACGGAGCGCTGGACATCTCTGCTCGACTCACTGTTTTTAAAAACGGAGAGAGCTCCCGGCAGATGGCCTCCACTTTAGATTTTAAAAAGGCTGCAAACTGGTCAGGGGAAAAACTAGGGGGAGGCCTATCACCTGAACCAGTTCCAGATAGGTCGCGCACTATACGGAATAACTCCACCTGCTGGTTGGACGCTTCGCTTATCCGGTTAGCGAAGAATGATCTACATGCAGCCTTTACCTTAGTCAGGTAAGTAATAAGTAAATAATAAATTTTCCTTATTTCCTGGCATATCTCTGCCTCTCAGTTCTGGGCTTTCATTTTTCTTTTCACTTTTGCACAGCATTGGGAGGAGGAAGCAGGTTTTAAAAGACTTGCAAAGTATTGTGAAGATCAGGGTTTAAAAAAAGAGGGGGGAAGTTAATGCAACACCCCTTTCTTTAAAATTCAAAGCAGGAAATGTCCTTTTCTTGGTTCAAGCCCTCTTTCACCCACAAGGAGGAGGGAAGGCTGAGCAATGCATTCATGTCGCTTTTGTGGCAGCAGCTGCAACTGCTACTAGTGATATACTGATATTTCTTTAAAATAAATGTTTTTAAAGGGGTACAAGCAGAACGACCATAAAGTGGCCATAGCACCCAAAATCCTGATCCCTTTGCAAAGGAAATAAATTGACAGCAACGTTCACAGACGCTGAAACAATAAGGAATGAAGCAATATATGATCAGTACATTTTAAAATAAACCTCTTGGCAAGGAGGAAATAAACCAATTGCTGGGGCAAAGGAATCAATGTTAGTTATGCATTATGTGAATGGAAAATGTTGAAATGATCCAAATAATGGCCAAAACAGTGTAACTGGAATTCTTCTGGCAAGTGTGATCGAGCCCTCAGTCTTCTTCTGATTTCTTGGCTGCAGTCTCCCTTAGGTTTGATGACTGAACCAAGGTATACAAAACCTCGAACTATTTCAGTTTCTTCATTGTCAGTGTTAAAGCTGTGTAGTTCTCCTATAGTCATGATTTCGCTCTTCTTAATGTTCAACTGCAGTTATGCTTTGGCACTTTCGTTCTTTCACTTTCACTAACAGTCATTTCAAGTCATTACTGCCCTCTGCCAGCAAAATGATGTCATCTGCATATCTTAAATTACGGTTGTTTCTTCCACCAGTTTTCACTCCTCCTACATATGAATCAATTAGGAGATAAGAAGCAGGCTGCTTCGTTACTCCTGCAAACGAACAGCCTATTGCAAAGCAAATTCCACCCAGGTGACAGCCCAACCAGGCTAGCGTGTGTGCAGATGTGAACCACGAAGGAAAATGAATCTCATATTTGATATTCTTTGGCTTGCCGTCATCGTAATCTACTCCTGTGTGGAGGCCTTGGTGAAACTTTTCATTCCTGTGAAAAGAAAATCAGTCAGCGGGGAGATTGTGCTAATTACGGGAGCTGGACATGGCATTGGAAGACTCACAGCCTACGAATTTGCAAAAAGACACAGCACTCTAGTCCTCTGGGATATCAACAAGGTATTTATTGTTCCATGTTTAAAGGATAAAAGTAAAAGGAATGAGAAATGCTGCAGAGGGGAGGGATGAGAGAGGCGAGGAGGAAACGGTAGCAGAAAATAAACTGCCCGGACATTCCTGAACAATTGTGGTGAATTAATAAGTTATTCGCTCCATGCTTACGAGGGTTTAAGGTCCATAGATTACAGAGCTGTTTATTGGCAAGGTAAACGTGCTTAGATTTGAATCCTGTGTCTGGCTTTGGTAAGGACATAGCTTCTGTTTTCTGTGTGGGAAGAGGAAACAATAAAATTTGGCCACTTTGCAGCCGAATTGTGCTCATGTCTACGTTCAGTTGTGTGACTTGATTTTTGTGCACTTATGGCAGTGTTCACAAGTTATTTTGTAGTGCTGGGGAACTAATTCTTACAGAAACAGCCCTGCCAGAGCCCCTGGAAAGGGTTGAGGAATGAACATTTTTGAACAGTCTTCCTGAGGATTATCTGACATGTTTAAACCTGTGGTCTTTTTTCTTTTAATGTAAAACGTGTGTTATGGAGACTGTTGCCAGAGGGAGGGGATTATCCTTTGGTTAAAATATCAAAGCTGACTGGTTGGTGTTCCCTCAATGGGAAGGAAACATTTCTGTTTTTGTATTCGCGAAGGCTTTCACGGCCGGGATCTGACGGTTGTTGTGGGTTTTTCGGGCTCTTGGCCGGGTTCTGAAAGTTGTTCTTCCTGATGATCGCCACTCTCTGTGGCTGGCATCTTCAGAGGACTGGAGTAGGAACTCTGTCCATGCTCTGTTTTTCATTCCTGCTCCTGGCAGAGCAGTTTCATTGCAGGTTGATAGCACACAGCAGGTGTGCATGGAAGCTAATGCACAGAAGGTGATTTGCAGGAGATTGTAAACGATTTCTGATCAGTGATCACTACATGTTTAACCACAGAGGCAACAGAGTAACTACCTTCTCCACTGCTGGGTACACGCTTAAACAGAAAGCAAGAATTTTTACCGTAGCTTTCTTAAGGAGTCAGTTTCCTTGTTTAGGGTGGTAAACTCCATTCATTGCTGGTACTTAATGCATTCCTGACTCAAACAGCAGAATCTTGTTGGTGAGTTATGTGTTCCCATTGCTGGGCATACACCCCTTGTGCATTTGGGTGCACATTTTATAATGGGACCAGTGCCTTGTTTTATTTAGTGGCAATTCACCGTGGTGAGTTACACAAATTTACTTATGCATGCCTAAATCACCAACAGGATTCCTTCCTTCTAAATGTAGCATTTTGTGCCAGACCTTGGCAGATGGGTTCAAGGGCCAGGATCCTGTTTCTTTTAGGCATAACCATCAGTTATGTGTGCAATTCTCCATTCTCTGGCATTTGTTCCAAGAGGCACTAGCGTGGTGAACACTCAGGAGGTGGCGAGCACTCCGGTGCTGGAGACAAGAGAAAATTAGACAGCCATCTGTCAGATATATTTTCATTTGGATGCCAGGACGGAGTAGGGGGCTGGACTTAATGGCCTTATAGGCCCCTCCCAGCTCCAGTATTCTATGTTTCTATGATGGTGCAAACAGAAACTTTATGCAACTGTGAGCCAGAGATAAACTGAAATGTATGGAGTAATTACACCCACAAAGCAGATGCAATCTTTGTTTGCCAAGAGGCTCTTAAAGATCCAGCTTACTCCAACGTGGCCTCTCCCATCTCACCTTTGACAGATTTGCCTGCTCTTGTCTTGGGAGACACTGTGGTTTTGCTTGCATCTGTGACATTTCAGGCACCGAGCTCTGAAAGGTTTCTGTTTCTTGAAGAATAACATTGTAAAGAGGTGGAAACACACATGAATTTTGAATTTTACACACACACACACACACACACACACACAATAGCAGGAGAAAATTGGATTACAGTGTCAGGAACATAAAGAGAGATATACTGGATGAGACTAAAGGTCTATCTTGCAGATTTTTGAGAACAACAACATGGCTTTTCAATGAACTCTAAAAATGAATCGGTCACTTTCCCTGTACCTTCAGCAACTTGGTCAGACTGTGTTGAGGAGGGAACACAGTACAGCGAGCATTCAGGCAAAATTCACTCTCTTTGATAAAAGTAACAAGTTGGCTGCAATTACATTTAGAACTCGTGCAGAAAGCATTAACAATGACCTGATGTAAAGAGTCTGAGGAAGAGGTGGAAGTAATGGCATATGTATGGTATGTCAGTTTCCTGTCTGGTGATCTGAGGTGAGATAATCGATTTGCTGATGATGCAGCCTTAAGCTGTCTATCTCTACCTTTATTCTTCTTTTATATCCCATCTGCAAATGACAAAGGTTATTTCTTAAGAGAATTCATCCTTTTACAGCCAAATGGCACCATCCCAACTCAAAGAGAGGCATTAGCATGCCTGGAGAATGCCAATGATTGTAGATGTACCCCCTCAAGTTGGAGGGAAATTAAGATCCCAGTCACCAACCTCCCCAAAAAACCAACTTGACTCATAATTTCCTTCCTTGCAATTTGAAGACATTGGCTGGAGTCCTACCCTCTGGAGGAGCAGAAAAGTGTGGTGAGCATGGTGAGTTGTGACTAGAGTAGGCCCATTGAATCACTAGAAATTTGGTAAGTCAACTTCTCATATAAGTTCCATTGATTCAATGGGCCTACTCTTAATAGGAACTTACCATTCATTCATTCATTCATTCATTCATTCATTCATGCATTCATTTTCTGGGTGGCTTACAAAATACTATAAAACATACAGCTGGAAATATTAAAACCATGTAAAACATAGAAATCATGTCAAAAGAAAACCAACAAAACCCTGCTTGGATTCTCCCCATGTTTCATTATATAATTTCTACTGATGCTCATTGATTGAAATCCTGTTGCAATGTTATTCAGGTGGAAGGCAAATGGCATATTATTCACATGCCTCTAGCCAACAATTAACAAATCCCTACTTTGGTTCTCAAGTGGGCACCAAACTGGCTAGATGTGAGTGAATGTTACGACTTTTGCCTCCCGCCTGTGCAGGAAAGCAAGAGGATTTCAGCCATTGTTTTTATAATTTTAATTACTGTATACCGCTTTGTGAAAGGCAGCCTGATTTGCCATCTTGAAAGCACATCAATAGCTTTTGGAGCTAAGACATATTCATATTAAATGTTTCCCCTCTTTCAACCCAAGTTGGACATTCTTGACAGGATGCAAAGAAATAAGCCATGTTTCTACTTTTCCACATGTTGTAGCACGGTGTAGAGGAAACAGCTGAAAGATGCAGAAAGCTGGGAGCCCGTGCTCATGCCTTTGTGGTAGACTGCAGCATCAGGGAGGACATCTACAGTGCTGCAGAGAAGGTGAGAAATGTGTAAACAGGACAAAAATGCTCACTATTTGTCCCTTTCTAGCTCACATGAGCTGAGACAGCTGTTAACTAAATGCAGATGGAACTCCTTACAGTTGAAAGAGATTCAGAGACTTTAAGCCGACCAATATGGTACACGCAGATACTGCTAGGCAGGATGTTCTAAGATTGGAGGACATGGTACATGTTCTAACAGAATGCCCTCTGTATCCAGATTTGAGGGATCAATATCTTAAACCCTCAACAACTGGGATCAAACAGAATTTTCCTGTATGTACAATTTTATTTCTGCTAGCTGGTACAGACTGCTATACATCCTGTACGACAGCTACATTTGACCCATGGAAAAATTGAACTTATTGCCTGCTTCACAAGCTCTTCCAATTAATTTTACAGCTTGATACTTCCTTGAGAATTCTTATTTTGTTATTTTACGCTTTCCTGATTGTTTATATGCACCTAAATGCCAAGTACTATTTTTTTTTTAAAAATGGCTAAATTTCTGTCTATGCGCACAGCTTGACTGGTTATGAAGCAATAACAATTTTGTATTTGTAAACAGGACTAAGTGTTTACATTCACAGGCCTAAAAAGCTGCAGTGAAGACCTGAAAAACAAACCAATACCTTTTTTGGCTTCTGTGTTTACCCTTTCTGCCACTTCCTGCTCTCAACTGCATAACATGTTTGTGATGGAGTAGAAAAGGACATTACTGACATGTGTCCATGTTCGGTCATCAAATCCTATTTATAGTGCATATGGATGATACTAAGGATCCTCTGTAACATATTTATAACAAGGTCATTTTGCAAAAGCTTATGCCCAGGATCCTGTACTGTGGTTCCTTTGACAAAACTGGGAACATTAAAGGAAATGGGAGGTGGTAATACCACCCTCTTCCTGCCTCCATGAACCTCAAAGCACTCTAGGTAAAAAGGTAAAGGTTCCCCTTGACAATTTGTCCAGTCGTGTATGACTCTAGGCAGCGATGCTCATCTCTGTTTCCAACCCATAGAGCTAGTGGCTGTCCGAAGACAATCTTCCGTGGTCACGTGGCCAGCGCGACAAGACACGGAACACTGTTACCTTCCCACCATGGTGGTACCTATTTATCTACTCACATTTTGCATTTTGCAAATTTTTGCTAGGTTGGCGGGAGCTGGGACAAGCGACAGGGGCTCACTCCATCGCAAATCTCTGCTATTGTAAAGAACACCTGTACCATTTTGTCCCTCCCAGAAGGGGTTCATATCACACTGTCATTTTTACTGAAGAATTTGCTCCTTAGAACAATTCCATGCACGTACAAAGAAATCTGAAAATCTATGGTGTGTCGATACACTGTATATTTGTGGCTGTTTTCCAATGCTCAGATTGGTGCCGAACTAAATCTGTGTGCTGTCGTGTTTATGGCATAATTGGGGAAAGGATGTTAGAAAGGGAATGATTTGCAACATCACTGTAGAACCTTGTGATTGCAGAAGATTTGTAACTTGTTTCTCGTGTTTTAAAGGTGAAAAGAGACATTGGAGATGTCAGTATCTTAGTGAATAATGCTGGAGTAGTGACAACGGCAGATCTTCTTTCTACCCAGGACAAACAGATAGAAAAAACATTTGAAGTCAACATTCTTGCTCATTATTGGGTAAATACCACTGGATTGTTAAATCCTTCTCTCCTCATTCTGCCTCTTTGTATATCCTTTTATACTAGCTGGCAAACAAACTGCAGAGTTTTCTGTTAGCTACAGTTTTCCATTTTATCCAATGTTTTGACTATCTTTGACAAAAAATTGTGTTAAATACTACAGGTTGAGAAGGTCTGATTTGCATTTTTTTCCTCCATTTACTACATGAGATGAAAGGAAACATTAATCAGCTCAACAAACCCATAGTTTTTCCCTCTGCTGCTGGGGCTTCCACTTTTCCCACAGTGGATCTATTTGCAGTGTGATGATCTGAACGGATGCAAAAGAGTGTAGCCTGTGGTTCATATGATGGTGTGGCAGCTGCGAGGGGCAAAGATCTAGCCCAGGAGGGTTGGATCTTTGCAAATAATGCCATTTAATTCTTCTTCTTTTTCAACAGCTTGGTGCCAGCACTCTTTAGCTAGGGCATCTTGACACAAAGAGAGAGAGGAGGGGGAAGAGGAGGAAACATGAGGCAGAAATCACCACTCAACCTTTGTTTACAAGTTGTTAGATAGTTTCCCTGTAACTGCACCTCCTGCAGGGCCAAAGGAGAGCTACACTAAGAAGCTGAAAACGAGGCTGTTTAGCTAATTTCCTCCTCTCTCCTGTGTGGCCAGCTAACATGAACAGAACAAAGCAAACCCAAATTTCTTGGGGCAATTTTGCATACATCTAGCTGTGTAGTCACATCCTAAGCCACAATAGTTACTATCTTCAGAACAAGGTAGGCTACAAAGACAGCTTCAAGCGATATCTTCATATCCTATCTTTTTCTAAAGCTCTTCACCACAGTTTGATGGTGCAGGCATAAAAGGAGAGCAGAGGTTTTCCCGTTTGTGCAATCATCTGCACAAAGGCAGGGTCAAAGCAGCTTTCTGTGGAAAATACAAGATTCATTCATTTATTGGTTTATGATGATGATCTGAATGTAGACAGTGTGATAATTATGAATTAAAAGCAGAACCAAGTCCTTCCAGATAGGCCATTCTTAAATATGATTGATGCTAAATGTATGGCTACTATTATATGATAGGAATAATCCTTAATCCAAGCACTCAATTTCCCAGAAGCTGAATTCCTAAAAATGTGAGAACAATGCTCACCATGACTTTAATGATGCAGATAAGACAGGGCAGTTAGAATATTGATACAGTATCTCAATAACATGATTGTATAAGTAGGATCAGCTGAACTCACATTGTAAGGTTAGTACTAACCAGGCTTAGGTACTTGCCTCTAATCTGCATCTCATATTATTCACTCATAATGTATAGAACATAAACTGTTACACAGGCCTTTTCTCTCTTCCCAAAGTCAATGGCTTTGATAATATTATTCTAATCTAGTATTTGAATAACCTGCAATTTTAGCATTTAATATTTAGCAATTAATATTAAATTTAATATTATTTATTTTTAATGATATAAGCCATCTTGGATCCTTTTTTAGGAGAAGAATAGGGCACTGATTAGGCCTCACCTTGAGTATTGTGACCAATTCTGGACACCACACTTCAAGAAGGATGCTAACAAATTGGAACATGTTCAGAGGAGGGCAACAAGGATGCTCAGGGGAGCTGGAAACCAAGCCTTATGAGGAAAGGCTGAAAGAATTAGGCATGTTTAGCCTTGAGAAAAGAAGGCTGAGTGGTGATATGATAGCACTTTTCAAATATCTGAAAGGCTGTCTTACAACAGAGGGGCAGGATCTGTTCTCAATCATCCAAGAGTGCAGGACATGCAACAATAGGCTCAAGTTAAAGGAAGCCAGATTTCAGTTGCATATCAGGAAAAACTTCCTAACTTTTAGAGCATTACGGCAGTGGAACCAATTGTCTCAGGAATTGGTGAGTGCTCCAGCCCTGGAGGCATTCAAGAAAAACTTGGATAATCACCTGGCAGATATGCTTTGATTGTACTCCTGCGCTGAGCAGGGGGTTGGACTTGATGGCCTTCTAGGCCCATTCGAACTTCACTTTTCTATGATTCTAAAATATTCAAAATAAATAAATTGATAAAAGTTCTCTGAACCTTTCCCTCAGGGAACCAGGAAGTAAACACAATGGCTGAAATCCAGTAGTCTCAACTAAAGTAAACGGTAAAGGTAAAGGTTCCCTTTGACATTTAGTCCAGTCGTGTCCGACTCTAGGGCGCGGTGCTCATCCCCGTTTCCAAGCCATAGAGCCAGCATTTGTCCATAGACAGTTTCCGTGGTCACGTGGCCAGCGCGACTATTCATGGAACGCTGTTACCTTTCCACTGTGGAGGTACGTATTTATCTACTCTCATTTTTACATGCTTTCGAATTGCTAGGTTGACAGGAGCTGGGACAAGCGACAGGAGTTCACTCTGTCGCGTGGATTCGATCTTACGACTGTTGGTCTTCTGACCTTACAGCACAGAAGCTTCTGCGGTTTAACCCGCAGCGCCACCACATCCCTACTTCAACTAGAGTAGGCCTATTGAATCAGAAGGTTTTGATAAGTGTCACACCTATTTAAGTTCTATTTATTTAATGGCCCTTACTCTAGTTGTGTTTGACTCCTGGATGTCAGCCAATATTGCAAAAGAATAAACTCAAGCATTAATTTTGCATAACATGCAGGATGAAGAGTTTACAGTTTAAACAGGGCAATTCTTTATAATGTATGCAAATATCTGACTGAAAAATGCCAGACATGCAGTTTTCTAAAGAGGTTTTTCTTCCCTCTTCCTTTAACACTTTCTTCAAGACAACAAAAATGTTTCTGCCAGCAATGATGAAAAATAACCACGGCCATATTGTAACTGTTGCGTCAGCTGCCGGACATGTTACTGTCCCTTTCCTGGTTTCTTATTGGTATGTTATGACATAGATATTTCTAACACTTACGGATACTTTGCTTTTCCTTCTTGGCCTTTGGACTAAGATTACGCATGGATCAGAATAAAATCATCTCACTAAATGACAGTAAAGGTGTGGTCATCATTGTTATGAATAATATTGCATCAACGTCAACGTAAACCAAGAATAGGGAACATGTGGCTCTCTAGATGTTTTACGATTGCAATTCCTATTTGTAGGCATCCTTCAGTCTCAAGAGACTATTATGCTTATCCATTGGCTGCGCCAGCTGCAGGTGAAAGACACTGATCTCTAACATCTGGGGAGCACATGTTCCTGTGGTATATATGGTTGTGCTTCACAAAGAGGGGTTAAGAAAAAAAGCAAACAAAAATCCTCCTTGTTGCTACCCCCTGCTTCCTTGAGGAAGTTTTCAATTTTTCTTTTACTTTTGTAAAGTGATGCAGTGCATACGTGCTGCCCTAATACACTTTTTAAAAGACTCACTTCCTTCTTAAGCCACTTCATGAAACAGTAGGACCCCCTTATCCACTGGATCAATATCCGCAGTCTGAAAATACTGAAAATATTAAAGGAAAGTACCTAAAAATACAGATTTTCAAAAAGAATTGTCAGACTGGACATTAGAGGGAACCGAACATCATGTTATATAGGTAAGCAACCACCATTTCGCCTGGTCTGCTAGCAGCTTGAGACTGTTCCTCTCCAGAGCAGCATCGCTGTTATGAAAGTCAGAGCTGGATTGGCTGGCTAGGATGGGTGCTGGCCTAGGCCAAACTGTTTCCCGGAAGAGGTTTCCCACCTCCCATCTTTCCTGCCTTCTGGCTAGCCTCTTCCTCAATACTCCTGGGCAAACAAGGAGATGGATTCTTAATGGTCTTTGAAGAAAACCTGCACAGAGAGAGAGAGAGACAGAGAGAGAGAGAGAGAGAGAGAGAGAGAGAGAGTCATCTTCAGCAAAGGAACAAGAGAAGATTTCAACTTGGCTCTGACTCATGGAGGCCCCATCAAGATAAAAATTACAGGAATAGGAAATTTTTGGGTCCAACAGACTGTATTGGCTTCAGCCACGGGGAAGCTGTGAACTGATCCCCCACAGATATGGGGGTCCTACTGTACTGGCAAGTTGACAGCAGGCTAGTGCAGACCAGATAATGTCTCTTGAGGTCCACATGTGAAGATCACACCAAAGGGCACACCAGACCTCCTTAGCACCCTTATTTAGCCTGTGCCAGCAAAGCCAGGTAGTCAAGCCCTCCATTCTCTGACTCTAATTCATTCTGCTTTCTAAAAGCAGCCTCTCCCTTTTCTGCTTCTTTCTTCCATGATCAGTTCATTTCTGCCTCCTGGTTACTGGGGGAGTGTGGATGATGACTCATCACTGCCCATTCCCCTAGTGCTTCCTTGGGCCACCTTTGTTCCCATGACAACAACAAGCCACTAGGCCAAATGCGGATATTAAAAGTCTCTCCTAGTTAGAAGCTGAAGGAGGGGATTAGAGAAGGGAAAATCATCAGTGCACAATTGCAAAGAACAATAATTATTGTAATATTCTAAAATAATTGAGTCAATGCTATAAATGATAAGCTCTCTGATTAATTCCCTAACCGGTTTGGTCCCACTATCCTATTTATCTTAGCTACGGACTGATAAAGAATATATTTTAAAGCCCTGCATGTTGCACATGCATTGTGTCAAGCCACATATAACTGTGGATCAATGATGAAACGTATGCAAAGGTCACCCAGACCTGTTTTCTTCTCCTCAGTTCAAGCAAGTTTGCTGCTGTTGGGTTCCATAAAAGTTTGACAGAAGAGCTGGCTGCCTTGGGAAAAGACGGGATCAAGACCACATGCCTTTGCCCGTATTTTATAAACAACGACTTTTTGAAAAATCTGAGTACCAGGTAAGCTGCAAGGAGACTCAAGCACTGCGAGCCATAGCTTGAAAAATGTACATCTTTGGGTCACAGCTGTCAGAAAATGCCAGCCAGGGAAATCTGGGAGTTGCAATCCCAAAGGGTCACTTTTCCAGGCTGTAGTACTGGTTACAGTGTTCCCTGCGATATATGAGATACTCTTTATTTTGCCTTCCCATTTTAAACTAAATAAATAAAGAATAAGCATGCTGGCATCAAGGCCGTTCTTAAGATTTTAAATAGGAAGTTTGCATTAATGCAGGGTCAGTGCACACGGAACATATGATCGGCTTTCCTCACTTGCGTGATACCAATACCAATGATCCTAATGATCCAGCATTGGGTGTCCGTGCAATGGTGAAGCTGAAACTAGATGTCAACAGAGTCCAAGCAGTACAAAAGAATATGCACTGTATCTTGCTTTTGGGGCAGGGGATGTTTACACCACCCCTGGGCAGTGATGTGCTTTTGTTCCGTTTGGCTCTAGTTCAGGATCTGCTTGTGTGGACACTGTTTTAGCACTGATGTTTCCTGATTTGTGCACGCCGTGGGAGCAAATTGTTTGATGTTGTTTCCTTATGGACATTTTTCTGTTGGTCCTTCTTTAGCTTTCCATGTTTCTCCTGTTTAGTTTTCTTGAGATATCAGTTGCTCCTGCACTCTGCTTTTTTGTACGTTACTACTTTTTGCACCATAGAGTCATAAGTGAAAACTATTTTTTTTAATTGGATTAGAAAGCACTGGGGTGGAAATGTGACATTTTGAGAGCAAGAGAGAGACAATAGTGAAATCAGTGGAGGGAGAGCAGAGAAGATAATAGCTGTTCCTGCATCCTTTTTTAAATTTGGTTTTTAATGACATGATATTTGCACCGTAGGGCAAAAGAGAAAACTGAACATTAAACAAAAATTCAACTAGAAAGCATTCTTCCCAAAATTTGAAAGTGCAACCATGGTCGGTAGTTAAAACAAGAAGGGAAGGGAAGATAGTGAAGTAGGTGGGGAGAGAGCAGAGAATATTGGCAAAAGGGGAGGGCCATCTATGTTGGGAATGAAATGTTAGAGTGTAATTCTTCACATATATGGACAGGTGATAAACAGGAGGAGCCAGCACATCACCTGTGTATAAAAAAAATTACTCACCCCATGTGTGGACACTGGGCATTAATACTGGGATGATCAATGGAAATTGGCAACAAAATATTACCAGAACATTCTGAGCAACCCCAGAATGAGCAGCGACTACCCCACAGTGTGAACAAATACTCCCTGGATATTATTGCTTTCAAGTGTTGGTCCTCATGTCACCACCAAATTACTTTCAAAACTCTCCTCAGTTTCAAAAGGAAATAGTTGCCCCATTTCTGGCAGGAGGCAAAAAGAGGCAGTTGCCTCAGGCAGAAGCAAATGGTGTGATGCAGGGGCTGAGGATCCTGGAAAAGTTGTATTCTTTGATAACAACTCCAGAGGTCCATGCTGGCTGAGGAACTCGTGAAAGTTATGGCCAAAATGTGTCTTTTTCATGCTCTGCAAGCCACCATCTGCTGTTGGAAGACAGAGCTGTATGTGCCTAATAGCCTGTGGTGCATGCTGTAAGCCAGAATGCAGCCCTCAGATGAAGTGAAGGATGTCATTCTGCCATCAGTGTTGAAATTGCATCCACCGTAACTGCAATAGGGGTGCCATCTTATCCTCCACCTCAGCCAGCCTCTGCGCACATGCTATTTGAGAAAACGCATTTGACAGAAATTTCCAGAGCTGAGGGCAGGTAGCTACGCTAATTAGCTGGAGCTAGAACCACAAAGGTTCTTATGGCCCTTTAAATAAAAATGAATATGTTTTGTTTGGAAGGTTTTCACAAACTTTAGGCTACTGTATTTTGTAAGTTTTCATAAACTGCACCTGATTAAGGAGGGCTGTCGCCCATGAAACCGTATGCACAATAAAAATTATTTGACTCTATGATGCGACAAACCATCTGACAGAGGAATCCTACACCTGCTGACTGAGAATAAGTTGTTCTGAATTTAATGAGGCTTACTTCTAGGTAAGCATATATAGGATTCTAAGTACAAATTGCCCTCAGGCATATGGAATCAGTTTCACAGATTACTACAGTCTTTCCAATGAACCATCAATCATTTCTTGAAAAATGATTACTAACTGCAGCCAGAGAGTAAATGTACAACAAATATTTTCGGATCAATCTCCAGCCACCATGTTTCCCATGCTGTAATTCTGTGTCACAAGGAGCGATTCTTTAACACCTGTTTTCATTTAACTCCAGGTTAGTGCCTGTTGTGGAGCCTGAGAACGTGGTAGCTAATCTTATGGATGGTATTCTTTGCAACCAAAAAATGATTTTTGTTCCACGGAGTCTGAAGTGCCATTTGTTGGCAGAAAGGTATGTATGGTGGACAGAGGACAAGAGAGCTGAATATTTTTTTTTTACAATAGTTAAATGAAAATGGTGCGTCCTAATTACACAAAAGAATTGTCTCCTAAGCCAGGAGTAGGAACCTGGCTTAGAGGGAAAAAAGGGCCAAATCTTCCTTAGGTCCTTTTAATGGGAAAGGCAGGGTAAAATATTTTAAATAAATAAATTAACTAAACCTGCATCCTCCAGAGTTGGTCGGTCGGTCTTCACCTCCCATCAATTTCACTAGAGCAGTCTTGATTCAGACATGGTGGGTGTGCTCGTTCAATGTTTTTAGAATCATCTCTTTCATTATTTATTTATTTATTTAACTTGTATATCACACCGATGAGTATCGATGCAATTTGATATTTGTGTATCTCTTACAGAATTCTGCCCGAGCGTGCCTTGGTGGCTTTCATCGACTTACTAAAAATAAAATTTGATGCAGCTGTTCAATGTGAGAGTTAACAGGATTACATTTATTGGGGCCTCCTGGGAGTTTATACAGGGTAACTGAAGCCATTTCTTCAGATGTTTAGAAGATTCCTTCTAGGCACGAGGCTTCCTGGTATGCCTTTTGTTAACACCTGATCTGTAACCTGTAAAAAGAACCTCATACCCTTCTCATCCCAAGTAAAAGGGCTGGTACAATGTTGTAAAGTATATATTCTTCTCTTTCAGTAAAGAAGCCTAATCATGTCCTTTCGCTTTCAGTGCAGTTTTTCCAATTGACTTGTCTCTAAAAATTAACCAGGCTGAAGGTGTGTGTGGGGGGAGATGCTTTGATTCTAGTCTGTATACATATAAGGAAAAAAATGAGATGTTGAATAAATATTAGGAAGACCTTCCAAACAGGAAGACCTATTGGACAATAGAAAGGTGGTGGGCACTTCTTTGTCAGAAATTTTAAACAGTGAGTGGATGGCAGTTGTCAACATCCTTTAGCAATGGATTCCCTGCTTTATCAGAGGTTTGGACCAGTATATACAATAGTTTAGGTTTCAGAAGCTGTGAGTTTGATTCCTTACTATGCCTCCTTCAGGGGCTGGACTCAGTATCCATAAGGTCCCTTCCAGCTATGCAGTTCTAATCTGGTGGTGATGATAATAATGATATAATTAACATAAAAACATAAGAAGAGCCCTGCTGGATCAGGCCAAGGGCCCATCTAGTCCAGCTTCCTGTATCTCACAATGGCCCCACCAGACAGCTCTGGGAGCACACGAGACAACTAGATCCCTGTCTCCTGATACCCCTCCCCTGCATCTGGCATTTTGAAGTACCTTCCTTTTAAGCCTGGAGATTATACATCCTCATCAGGGCTTGTACTCTGCAATGGACTTTTCCACCAGGAATCTGTCCAATTCCCTTTTAGGCCAGATGCCATCACCACATCCTGTGGCAAGATGCCATCACCACAGGATGTGGTGATGGCATCTAGGCCAGATGCCATCACCACATCCTGTGGCAAGGAGTTCCACAGACTAACAGCACACTGGCTAAAGAGAGACTTTCTTTTCTCTATTCTCACTGTCCTAACACTCCATTGGAGTGGGTGTCCCCTGGTTCTGGCATTGTGTGAGAGGGAAAAGAGCTTCCCTCTATCCACTTTATCCAAAGGTAAAGGCAAAGGTTCCCCTTGACATTTTTAGTCCAGTCGTGTCCGACTCTAGGGGGCGGTGCTCATCCCGTTATCAAGCCATAGAGCCAGCACTTGTCCGAAGACAGTTTCCATGTTCACATGGCCAGTACGACTAGGGAACACTGTTTTACCTTCCCACCGAGGTGGTACCTATTTATCTACTCGCATTTACATGCTTTCGAACTGCTAGGTTGGCAGGAGCTGGGACAAAGCCCTGCATAATTTTATCCCTCTCAATTTATACCTCAGGTGCCTTTTCTCTAGACTAAAGAGCCCCAAACACTGTTGCTTTTCCTTCATGAGGGAGATGCCCCAGCCCAGCCATCGTTTTAGTCTCTCTCTTCTGCACTTTTCCAGTTCCACTATGTCTTTTTTGAGGTACCAGAACAGTACACGATACTTGAGGTGCAGCCTTACCAGTGTTTTGTACAATGGCGTTATAATGTTGGCTGTTTTACTTTCAATCCCCTTTTTAATGATCCCTAGCATGGAATTGGCCTTCTTCACTGCCACTGCATACTGGGCTGACATTTTCATCGAGCTGTCCGCCAGCACACCAAGATCTCTTTCGTGAGCCATCTCTTAATGTGCCATCAGGGTGACTCTGACTTGCAGTGAAACTTTCCAGGATTTCCTAGATATTTAGCACTAAGAAGTGGTGTATAAGTGTCTTCTTCTGTGGGCATTTTGGGACCATACAGCTTGTCTAAGGCTACACAGGCTGGCTTGCCCCCCTCGGGGCACAGTGAGGAATCAAACTCCTGACCTCTCGCTATTCCCAATTCAAGGTGTGTTCAGTTGCCTGCAAATCACATGCCTTATTGCACCAGAAAGGGTCACTTTAACAGGAGTGATGTCCCTTAAAGCAGTCCCGCTTATCAGGGAATCTCCCCAGCTCATCCCCAAGAAGCAGAAGCCCTATAGCAGGACCAAAAAGGGTACGGATTGGGGTCAGTCTGGAGCACATGTCCTTGTCTGTTGTGTGATCACTGAGAAACAGATTGCCCCGGACCACCCCACGGATGGTCTAAATTGCAAACTATCTCCCCATGTGATCAAACCCACAATCCATTTCTAAAATATGAAGAATGCATCCATCTTGGTCTTTCAATAGCATTACACCCAGAGTCATACAGTATAAACATTTCTTTTTCACACATGTTTATTTAATAGATTCTTACATCATCTAATATAGCCAGGGGAAAGTTGTAAAGGTTCTTTACAAGGTATTTAAGAATATATCCATTGCTCCATGGTGTTATCTTATGGTTTTCTCCAAAGGGATCAGATGAGTGGCTTCATTCATTTCCCAAAAGAAAGATCATACCAGGGAGGAAAGTAGATGGATAATAGTGTTTTAAAGTAAAAGAGAGAGAATTACTTCAATGGCAAGAAAACTTCTGCTCTCCCTTTCATACGGCATAGACATGGTGTTCAAATAATAGATAATGACATCCAAGAATTCCATGCACGGGACATTTCTCAACCAGTTAGGTCAGTTTTTCCCAGTTGGGTGTGTTGGACTGCAATTCACAGTGTCCTCCCAGTAACATGTCCCTAATTTATATGCAACATGCAATTGGCCACATTGGTTGGAAATGATTGGAAAAAAAACACCAACTCAAACAGGTAAGAAATCATAACAAAAAACTGTAGGCAAATTCAGGCCCAGAGAGGAAATCCATTACGTCATGTTTCCTTATCCTTGTATCCAACAACAAAATCAAATTTCAGTGCATTCGTCTTCTGGAAAGCTGCCACCGCACGGACTGGAAGGAACCTGGGGAAATGGGTGAAGAAAAATCTTAATCCCTCATATACTGACTGTGTAAAAGCCAAGTAACCCAATTGCTGATTAGGCCTGAATCACTGAAAGTTAATATAATATAATATATTATATTAACTGCTAATATAAAGCAGTCGGTTTATTTATTTAATTTATATGCCGCCCACTCTACCCAAAGGTCTCTGGGCGGTTGCCAGGGTTCACCACAGCTACTTACCTATCCAACATTATAATGAATTTCAGAAGTGGCGGAATGAAAATCATTTTCTTGTTGGTTAATACACCCTTTATTACATGCTTTGCAACTTCTTCAGGCTCCATGGGTGGCATTAATCTGAAGATAACATAAATACGGTATTTACAGTCATCCAAAGGAATGAGATGGGGTGGGGGGTGGTCATCTTTGCAAGATCAAAACTCAGCGGCTGAAGCTGATGCAAAAATCACATGGGGATGAAACAGTCAAAGAATTGTGTGGTCAAGAGAGCCGTGATGCCTCCTGGACCTAATCGGGTAGCATAAATAAGGAATAGGAAAATTAGCATCAAAACATAGAAGAGCAGGTAAAGAGGGGTGGAGAACATGTGGTGTTGTTCTGCGCCATCAAGTCAAAACCAATTTATAATGAAAAATGAAGGAGAGGAAACAAACAAAAAAAAGGAAAAAAGCAATTTGCATTCTTTTCTTCTGAAGCTCGGTGGTTCTAGTGAAGAGACTGATCCTGTCCTTTTACATTTGTTAAATGAATAAGGACATCAGAAATTCTAGTCATGGATCTCCAAGATGATGTGGAGTTTAACCTAAAGCTGCCAGCTCAATTGGGTTTGATTTCAGAAGACAGAAAGATGTTCACATTTTTTGGTACAAGCTTCTTTAGATTTTGTTTGTCTTTTGATGTGACAAAGACTAGGGAAGTCACTCAAGACTGGGGAAGTCACTCTCCTACAGCTGCTGGACTCAGATACCCATCAGGCTCGGATAACCATCTTGCATCATTGTTAGGAATAGTGCAAGCAGCCCTTCCTCAATCTTGGAAAGGCCAAGAGTTCTCCTCCCTTGAGCTACAGAACAGAAAGGAAATACTGTAGTAAACAACAGAAGCAACACAGAGAGATCCCTCCAAGGGCGGAATATGTAAGGGCTAATAGAAGACTTTCCTGATACAGTACCTTGAAGAAGGGTTTTTGACAAAGTCAGTATTTATAAACATAGGGCAGACACATGACGTTTTAACTCCATTCTTCCTCAGTGCAGACAGCTCTTGGGTCAGTGCTCTGTGAAACCCGACAGCAGCAAATTTGGTAGAGCTAAGAGGGGGAAATCAGATACTGTTTTAGTGGGCTGTATAATAATTTTCTCATTTGGTTCCTGTGTCATGAATTGATGCATACAGATCTCTCACACCCTCTGTTGTGATCTCAGACCTACATACAAAATATCTGCGGGTGAAACTGCGGGTGAGGTGAAATGTGCCATTATGCCACTATTTAAAAAATAATGACACCAGGAGCACAGGCATGTATTTTCATGAGTAACACAAGGTGTGGGGAAAGGAGATTTAAAATTTCCCATTCCTTCCCTAAAGTTTCAATCACCCTTTGAGCTGCAATGATTGTTATGGAAAATAGCGTCCGTTGGTGTCTATAGGAGTAAATGTTGTTGGAAAAGTTGGAGATGGAGAAGCTATGTTCCCCCTGCCAAAACAAGACTAGTAGCAGATTGTTGTACAACAGGATTTAGTCATTAAGCCAATGGAACTTATGTAAGTGTTGATTTAAGAAGTCTAATTCATTCAAACAACTCTACTTAGTAAAGATTAAAAACTGGATTTAGGCTTTCCTGTAGAATACTTTTAGAGGCTTTCCCTACAACTAGCGAAGAATATCGTTCTTGTTGATTGGGGCTATCTTTGCCATACATACCAGTAAGCAACAAGAAAAGGAGCCACTAAGTGTCCCCCTGCAGATGCCACTGTGACAATATGGCCATGGTTCTTCTTCATCATTGTTGGTAGGAAAGCCTTGACGGTCTGAAAGTAAATGTGAAGTAGAGAAAATAACTTTCCATGGATGTCAGCTGGTCCTTATGACAGATTGAAAGCAGGAATTATAAGCTTATGATGAATGAAGAACCTCATACAAGTATGGCAAAATAAAACAAGCCATCTACGTCAACATTCTATCATGCAGCTGGAAATAAACCAACGATCAGATTCGTGTGTTTGAAAAAACCTTGACTTACAAACTTAATCCGTATTGGAACAGTATTTGTATGTTGAAACGTTCGTAAGTCGAAGCAAAATTTCCCGTAGGAATGCATTGAAAACCATTTAACCCTTTCCAGCTGTTTTTCATTCGCATGTAGAGGCACCGTTCGCAAGTAGAAGCATTAGTTCCCATAGGAACTAAGGCAAAACCGGTTAATCCATATTCTACCACTACGGGGAGAATTTTTCTTCTTTTGTCCTAAGATGAACTTACGTCAAAAAAGGGCAGGAAAGGAGGGAGGGAGTGAACACCTTCTAAACAGAACACCTTTTAACCCAAGCATCGTTTAAACAAAACCAAGCACCTTTTAGCTTAAAAAGGGGGGACAGGAGAACACCTTTTAAACAAAACACGTTTTTTTCCTGTTCGTAAGTCGAAGCTCTGTTCGCAAGTCAAAGCAAAATTTTGTGAACGGAGCGGTTCGTAAGTCAAAATGTTTGTTGATAGGGATGTTCGTAAATCGAGGTTCCACTGTACAGTGGTGCCCCGCATAGCGACGTTAATCCATTCCGGATTAATTGTCGCTATCCGGAAACATCGCAATGCGAGGGGGAAACCCCAGAGAAACTATGGGGCGAAAACTCACCGTTATGCAAAGATCCTCCATAGCGCTGCCATTTTCGCCGCCTCGGAAAGCGAGGAAATCGCGCGAAAATGGTTGCGGCGCCCATTTTGGGCACCCAGCAGCCATTTTGGAACCACCGATCAGCTGTTCCGCAAACATCGCAATGCGAAGATCGGTAAGCGAAACGCTTACCAATCATCGCAATGCGATGTTTAGGCTATTAAAACATCGCAATGCGATCGCATTAGCGATCCCAAAAAATAGATCGCTATGCGGATTCGTCGTTAAACGGTGTGCTCGTTATGCGAGGCACAACTGTATATGTAACCTAATCCACAACAATCAGTACTAAACTTGGGTTTACCCAGTAGTGAGCAAGAATGTTGACTTCAAACATTTTCTGAATGTCATGGTCTTCGGTTGATAGCACATCTGTTGGTGATACCACACCAGCATTATTCATCAAGATGCTCACGTCCCCAATCTCTTCTTTCACCTTTTTAAAGAAATGAAGTGCGTAGATTACGACAGGTTCCGTTTCTTGTGTAGCTGGAGTTTTGTTCACTTTTAACAACCTGTTGTAGCCAAATTGCTGATATAGGAATAGATTTCTGAACTATGGCACAAGTGTTGGGACTAGGACAGAAATCTTCTTTCAGTTAAACAGACACATGGGATGCTGAATACGGTAGGACCCCCCACATTTGTGGGGGATTGGTTTTGCAGATGCTGAAAAATGTGGGGTATAGGGAATGCTATTAGAAGAGCAAACACTATACAGTGGTGCCCTGCATGATGACGATAATCCATTCCCCTGAAATTGCTGTTAGGCGAAATCGTTGTCATGCGAAATCCGTTTCCCCATTGGAATGCATTGAAACCCGTTTAATGCGTTCCAATGGGGAAAATACCTCGTCATCCAGCGAAGATCGCCCATAGGGAAGCCATTTTCTGAGTGCCGATCAGCTGTAAAAATGGCTGCCCTGCGAAGCATGGGTCCGGAAAACACAGGGCAGCCATTTTGCGAAGCCAACAATCAGCTGTGAAAAATTGTTGTCTTGCGAACAAACGGTCCGCAAAGCACAGACCAAATCATTGTGAAGTGAAAATCCCCCGTTGGAACGACTGTTTTGCGAATCGCTATAGAGATTGTAAAAAGTCATTATTATGCAGAGTTGTCGTTTAGTGGGGTCGTCATCATGTGGGGCACCACTGTACATAGCATGGTCTCTGTCTACCTCAAGTGGCCAGTTCTGGTAATGACATTGAGGAAATATATTTCTCTAGTGAACGCTATACATAACATGGTCTCTGACTCCCTCTAGTGCCCAGTTTTAGTAACTTCATAATTAGAAATATATTTCTAAGCATTTTTCTTTTAATTTTAAATATTTCCAGACCATGTATAAGTGAATCAGTAAATACTGATCCTACAGATACAGAAGCCCTACTGTATAGCTATGTTGTCCATATGTGACATACTTGGAGTTTCAAAGCCGATCTTTGCTTGCTGGCAGCGTTTCCAGTGTCAGTGAGCAAGCACATGAGAGATGGAGATTAAAAGTATCTTATACTGGGAATCTATTAGCAGTTCTGGACACAGTTTGAAAAGATTACTTTTGTTGGACAGTAGCTTCTGGAGCCAGGCTGGCTCGGGTTATGGAAAGCAGAGAAAGTTATGTTTCCAAGCTCTCTTTTAAAGACAACCTTTTGACAGTTACGGATTTCCCAGTGTCCCTGTTTCCCCAAGCACATGTCCTGCGCCTATAGCTTCCTGCGGTGGGCCATTTTTCACAGGTCCAGCATGTATTAGGAGCATTTATTACGAGGTGTGATTTGTCCATGAGCCTCACTGAGCAGATAAACATAGCCCTCATCCCACCCCAAAGCTAGTTAAATTCTCGCTCACACCAGATATGTGTTTTGCACTGCAAACCCCTTGGGCAGGCATGAGAAAAGTACCTGAAATGATAAGGGTTCCTTGATTTATCCCTGACTTCTTTTTGTTCCAAAAATATTATTATTTTCACAATATTATTATTGTCTAACAGATTTGGGAAAACTTTGGAGCTGAATTCTCACCTTGTCTGCTGCTCTATAGATCTCTTCTCGTTTGCTGCAGTCCACCACAAACGCATGTGCAGTGGCCCCCAGTCTTTTGCATTCTTCCGCTGTTTCTTCAACACCCTTCTGCAAAGGGAAAGCAACGTTTAAAAAAATACAGTCCTCCTCTGAATCCAGAACATGATAGATAAAAAAGACCTTATTGATATTTCTTACGATAATTTTTCTTCTCTAGTACAAAGACAGTGTCCTTGTGCCATTAAGCTAAAAATCATAGTCTTAAAATGTATTCTCAGTGTCACGAGAAGAACTTGATAGTGTAGGGCTTTAAAAGATTGCATTATAGGTTACTTGTACTTCTTGTACTTCCTTGTATGGAAGGTTTTCCTTAAGAAGTGATACAGCTCACGCTCTTTAACAATAGCTTTGTGCTTCCAAGTTAATTCTGAGCTATGGAAACCACATTCCATAGTTTTCTACATATGCTAAGTATTTTCTACATACATTCAAAATACTGAGAAGAGGCTTATCATTCCCCTCTCTGGGGGAGACTCTGCGACAGTGGGGCATGCCCAAGGCTACATAAGCTTGGGTTTTCTCCTGCAGGGATGTGGTGGCGCTGCGGGCTAAAACGCAGAAGCCTGTGCTGCAGGGTCAGAAGACCAAGCACTCGTAAAATCGAATCCACGCGACGGAGTGAGTGCCCGTCGCTTGTCCCAGCTCCCGCCAACCTAGCGGTTCGAAAGCATGCAAATGCGAGTAAATAAATAGGGACCACTTCGGTGGGAAGGTAACAGCGTTCCGTGTCTAAGTCGCACTGGCCATGTGACCACGGAAGATTGTCTTCAGACAAAACGTTGGCTCTATGGCTTGGAAACAGGGATGAGTACCGCCCCCTAGAGTCGAACACGACTGGACAAAAATTGTCAAGGGGAACCTTTATCTTTCTCCTGCACCACACAATTGAACTCTCAGCCTCTGTTATGCCTATTAATGAGCCAGCCAACTTTTTAAAGGTTACCAATTAACCACCTGAAAGCTTGCTACACAAACCGAAACTTTCCCTCCTTATGGGTGCCGTAGGAACACTAAGCCACTTTAGGAACCACGAGAAAATATTAACAAGCTGTGGTGACAGTCCCGATTGACTGATCAGGGTACAAAAGTGTGACAAGAGAGGGGGGGAAAAAGAGTTCAAATCCGGGACAGCATCCCCCCCCCCATTTCAAGATAGAAGTCCCGGCTGTGTTGAGCTGTGCTATTGCCCCTGACCCCTCAGAGAGCACCTCACGAGCCTTAATCCAAACCCCACAGTGTTCTATTTCCCTCCAACCCATCACTGAAGAAGTTGAGGCTTGGGAAGCCAGGTGGGCTTAATCCTGATGCCCCGACACTTTGCCATTCCGCCCGGGTGCTCTCCTGCCTCACTGCCGCTGGGCCTCGTTTCTTGCTATCCTTGTGCCGCTTTGTGCTGCCTCCACAGCTTAGTTATTTCTGGAAAACTATTTCAACTATGCTTGGCTCTGCTTGATGGCAAGATGAAAAGCGAGGAGAAGAGGACAATGATGGCAGTGGCAACAGCAGTGATTTGTTTTGAATTTCTTGGCTACCTGATTGTTTCCAGAGCAACAGCTAGGTCTTCAACTCCAAGATTGCCAGAGGCTGCAACTGCGGCTGCTGCTGTCATCACTATCCTGATTCTTTTCTTTCTAGCCAAGTCTCATAAATGTTCCCGTGTTGGACCAGGCACCAGTGAATGACATGTACAGTAGGACACTCCTATCCACTGGGGATTGGTTCCAAGTCTCCTGCAGATACTGAAAGCCATAGATAATAGCAAGTGTATATGTGTGTGTGTGTGTGTCAAAGAGAGAGAGAGAGAGAGCATGGCAAAAGGGAGAAAAAACAGGAAAAAAAAATCTTTTCACATAGATCACCAGAACTGGCTACTAAAGAGCTCAAGAGACCACTCTAAGTATTCACTAACAAGTATTCATAGCATGGTCTCTGGCTCCCTCTAGTGGTCGGTTCTGATAGTACATGTGAAAATAGTTTTTTCTGATTTTTTCTTTTAATTTTTTCAGACTGCGAATAAGTGAAACTGTGGATACTGATCCCACAGATACAGGGGTCATACTGTATTCATGCTTACATGCCACATTTCTCATCCCTTTCTTTGTCAGATGTGGTTAAGCATGCCACCAGTCCTGCGAAAGGACAAGGACAGAAATCAAGGGCTGTCCTTCTGCCTCTGATGAAACAGCTTTAGTTTCTTCTCCGTTTGCAGAAAGAAGAGAGAAAGCATCACAATAGTCAAGGCCATTGGTCCAAAGGGCAGTTGAAGCAAGTGCTGCAGGCTCACCGTATAGCCATATTCAGCTGTAAACCAGACGGACAGGTTACTAATCAAACTTTAACAGGTCATTAATCAAACCTTGCTGAAAGAGAACAAGGCCATTGTGAAATCTGTCTGGGGCAAAGCCCTTGTTAGGGAAAGATGAAAAAGATGTCAACACAGAAGTCCTACGTTGCCTATGGGCACTGTAAAAAAAGAAGAAAAGCTGCCACATACAGTATATAAGGAGACTCCAATTTGACACTTTCAGAAAATAGTCAGGTGATGATATCCACCAAATGGACCAAGAAGAAGCAATTCTACACTATTTGATTCATTCAGCTCTTGCCAAGCATGCAGGCTTGGAATGTCAAAACAAAGCAAATTCAATAGGGCCTTGGCATTTCCAGAAATGTGAAAACTAACAAGGCACTAGCAGAAGGTGTTGGTGTGTGTGATTAAACATTTCCTGAAATCTCTTCCTGAGCGCAAAGGACAAGGGGCTGGCTTATCTGTGGTGCAACCTAGCCTAATTCAAACCTGTAGTTCAATGCTTTCCAATGGGGGAGAAAAAAATTCACCAAAAATTAACAAAGAGTCAGATCAAAGCCAAATTAAGTTTGCAAAGGTTTTAGAAGGTGCACTAACGATCCCAAACATTTAAAACCGTTTTTGAACCTTTTAAGACACTTTAAAAATAGCGAAAATGGAACATCGCTAAGCAAAACAGGGGACCTAAAACTGTCTTCGCTAAGCGAGGCAAGGTCCCAAACATCACTATGTGAATTTTCCCCATAGGGAACATCACTAAACGGAGTGCAAAATCGCTCCAAAAACCTCATCGCTAAGCGAATACATCATTAAATGAGGCAATCGCTAAGCGAGGCACCACTGTACTATGCATTCTCTCTCACACACAAATGCACACACATGTTCACACCTATTTATACTTCTCTTGCATCCATTTACAGCTATCTATCGGCTTCTAATGTATTTCTATCTCTTTTCTTTCTCTGTCTAAGCCTAAGCACATACAGGATTTAAGAAAGGCTGCTGCGGGAGGAAGGGAAGAGTTCAAAGGGAGAGACAGAGAAAGAAAAGAGATAGAAGCACAACAGAAGCAGATAGCAAGCTGTAAATGGATGCAAGAAAAGTATAAATAGGTATGAACATGTGTTTGTATATATACAGTGGTGCCTTGCAAGACGAATTTAATTTGTTCCGCAGTTAATGTCGTCTTGCGAAACGCGCTTTCCCATAGGAATGCATTGAAATCTAACTAATGTGTTCCTATGGAGAAAAAAGGTCAGAACAAAGTCAAATTTGGTTTACAAAGGGTTTATTAAGTGCTCTTTAAAGGCATACATATTGTGTAGGTGATTTCAAAATTTTCAATCAAAAACTTTAACTTTTAAAACATCATAGAAAAACATTTAAAAATCAGCAAGCATGAGGCAGGAACAAAAAAATGAAAAACATTCATCTTGCAAAGCATGGCCATAGGAACATTCGTCTTGCGAGTCATCAACCTCATCGCCAAAACCATTCATCTTGGAGGTTTTTGTCTGGAGAGGCATTTGTCTTGCAAGGCACCACTGTATCTCCTTTCGGTATCAATGAAGATTTTTAAAAGCCTAATTACTGCACAGGAGGCAATTTTCTGAAAGAGGCGGAGTGGTAGAGAAGTGGAGGTTTGACCCTTTTCAGCCTAGTTACCTGAAGTTTGACTGAAAATGGAAGACACTAGAGAATTCTTTCCATGCTCCAAATATCTGACTTAACACAGAACCATAGCTTCTCTGTGCACAATTAGGTCTTAAATCAGGACCAAGCCTAAATTGTGTTAGATTCCCATCTTCCTTGATCCTAAAAAGACAGCCTATTATGATTTTAACTTAAGTTAAGCCGCCTAGAGTGTTCGCGACGAACAGATAGGCGGAGTATAAATGGAATAAATAAATAAATTAATAAATTAAGTTACTACACATGGTAGTCCCAAATGTGCAGTACAAAACTGGAGCCTACCAATTCACAATGCACCTTAGTGTGTTCAGTGAAATGTATTCCTAAATAAGCATATATAGGATTGTACCCTCCTAATTTTGAATATTCCTATTATTTCATTTTTTTATCATACTTTTCAGAACAAAGTCTTCCCAAGGGGATCATAGACGTTATAAAAACAAGTGTTCATATTTGTGTGCGAATTATAAAGCAAATGAAGAAATGCATATACTGATACGATGGCCTCTCTTACCTTATTGATATCCCAGAGAATGACCGTGCATTGACGTTTTGCAAATTCATAAGCTGTGGCTCTCCCAAGTCCATGGCCAGATCCAGTAATCAGGGCTATTTCTCCAGAGATAGACTTTTTCTTTACAGGGATGAAAAACTTGACAATTGCCTCTAAATAGGAGTAGAGGGTTATCAGGAGAAACAACGGGATCTCAAGTAAAAGATGCATTCTCTTCTCAAGCTTTTCCACACTGGGAGCAACCTGTAGCTGTGCGTACTCTGTTACTATTATCAGTGACTGACCTCTAGCACACGCTTCTTTCAGCTGATCGTTACGAAGCTGGGGCCGCATCTATAGCTTGGCCCTTTGGTAGAAATGTTGACTTAATGTTTTACTGCAGTTTGCTGCAGTGAACAGTCAGCAGGAGCTGTCACTGAAAATGAAGTTAATTATTCCCCACAAGATTGTAACCATTTTGCATGAGTATCTAGGTAAAGATTCGCCTTGACATTTAGTCCAGTCTTGTCCGACTCTAAGGCGGAGTGCTCATCCCTGTCTCCAAGCTGTAGAGCCAGCGTTTGTCTGTAGACAGTTTCCGTGGTCACGTGGCCAGTGCGACTAGACACAGAACGCCGTTACCTTCCCACTGAGGTGGTACCTATTTATCGACTCGCATTTACACGTTTTTGAACTGCTAGGAGCTAGGACAAGCGACAGGAGCTCACTCCGTCGTGTGGATTCAATCTTACGACTGCTGGTCTTCTGACCCTGCAGCACACAGAGGCTTCTGCGGTTTACCTCACAGCGCCACCACATCCCATGACTATCTACCCAACTTATCATCAAATTATTTATTTTTATTTTCTATAACCTGTGTTTTAGATCTTCAAACCTATCGTCGTTTAGTCGTTTAGTCGTGTCTGACTCTTCGTGACCCCATGGACCAGAGCACACCAGGCCCTCCTATCATCTACTGCCTCCCGGAGTTGTGTCAAATTCATGTTGGTTGCTTCGCAGACACTGTCCAGCCATCTCATCCTCGGTTGTCCCCTTCTCCTCTTGCCATCACACTTTCCCAACATCAGGGTCTTTTCCAGGGAGTCTTTTCTTCTCATTAGATGGCCAAAGTACTGGAGCCTCAGCTTCAGGATCTGTCCTTCCAGTGAGCACTCAGGGTTGATTTCCTTTAGAATTGATAGGTTTGTTCTCCTTGCAGTCCAGGGGATTCGCAAGAGTCTCCTCCAGCACCACAATTCAAAGGCATCAATTCTTCGGCGGTCTGCTTTCTTTATGGTCCAGCTCTCACTTCCATACATCACGACAGGAAAAACCATAGCTTTGACTATTCGGACTTTTGTTGGCAAGGTGATGTCTCTGCTTTTTAAGATGCTGTCAAGATTTGTCATCGCTTTCCTCCCAAGAAGCAGGTGTCTTTTAATTTCGTGGCTGCTGTCTCCATCTGCAGTGATCATGGAGCCCAGGAAAATAAAATCTGTCACTGCCTCCATATCTTCCCCTTCTATTTCCCAGGAGGTGATGGGACCAGTGGCCATGATCTTAGTTTTTTTGATGTTGAGTTTCAGACCGTTTTTTGCACTCTCCTCTTGCACCCTCATTACAAGGTTCTTTAATTCCTCCTCACTTTCTGCCATCAGAGTGGTGTCATCTGCATATCAGAGGTTGTTGATATTTCTTCCGGCAATCTTAATTCCGGCTTGGGATTCCTCCAGTCCAGCCTTCTGCATGATGTATTCTGCATATAAGTTAAATAAGCTGGGGGACAATATACAGCCTTGTCGTACTCCTTTCCCAATTTTGAACCAATCCGTTGTTCCATATCCAGTTCTAACTGTTGCTTCCTGTCCCACATATAGATTTCTCAGGAGACAGATAAGGTGGTCAGGCACTCCCATTTCTTTAAGAACTTGCCATAGTTTGTTGTGGTCCACACAGTCAAAGGCGTTTGCCTATCATTTTATGTTTATTATAAAATAATGTTATATATAGAACATACTGTATCATCAGGGCCTATTCTAAACTCCCCCTTTATTTCATGACATGCAATTAAAGTCATCTGTCTGCCACTGCTATCACAGTTTTGGAAGTGGACACAAAGTTCACTCTTAGGACAGCATTAGGTAAGTTGTAAGGGATACTGATCTAGACCATGTCTTCTCTCATGGAGTGAGTTTTAAACAGTGCTTACACTGTGATTGGAATAAGATATAGCTACACCCAATACCCTAAATCCACCAGCATAAATATCTTCAAAAAATTGTCTCTAGTTAATAAATTGACGTAGGCCTTTTAGGGAAGAACTTTCAAACTGAATTAGTTTTGGATTTTGGGAAGGGGCTCATCATTCATTTTGGGTCTTTTGGCTACCATGAAATGGACTGGCTTTATCAAGTTCTTCTCCCCCCCCCCCCCCCCGTATTGGGTTTGCCTGCCCATTCTACATTTTGTTGGAATTTTGTTTGCAAGTTTGCATACTGTCTGTAGTTTGTGTGACTGAGAGGGACATTTCTGGGCTGGGATAACTGTCTATCCAGCACTAACCGATTATTCCTTCCAACCTTTGATTTCAAAGAGAGCCCCGTCTCTGCTGAGTGCTTTTTCCTTCCCTTTCCTGGGCTGGTGGCAGAGCTGTTTGTTTGCTGCTGATCTGTTTGCTTGGTTGTTAGAACATGTGCAGTAAAGAAAGCAGCATGCACAAATCTTTAATTTCAAGCAATTGTAAATAAATACAATTTGTTTTTATTCTTTGTCCTACAAATGTCTCAGAGTGTGTTACTGAGACTTAAGTGCCTGTTAATGAGAAAGGGATGGGCTGTCTGGGGAATTTGGAGCTATTCTCCTCTGTGCGATCTCTGTACTTCTACTGCATAGAAGAAAACGTTTTACCAGAAATTCAAAACTCTGCAACACATTTCTTCTCAGAATCAGAGGTTAAGAAGGAAGTCAGACTGTTAGGCCCTAATTCCTGTCAAGGATTAAGAGAAGAAGCACCAGGGTATTCGATCTCATACACAGTGACTTATGTGGGCCACTCAATGTCTCATCACTGGGACATGACAGATATATTCTAATGTTTGTGGTTGCTTTCTTGAGGTACTGTGTCACCTCAAGACACGCTGAAAGTGAAGAGTGAAACACGTGATATGCTGAAGAAATATGTGGGGAGACTTAGGGGTTAGGGCAACTTTTTGAAATTCTTTATTTTCTTATCTACAGATGGGAAAACAGCATTGTAAGCTTCGGAGGAACCTAAGGTAAAGGTAAAGGTTCCCCTTGACAATTTTTGTCCAGTCGTGTTCGACTCTAGGGGGCGGTGCTCATCCCTGTTTCCAAGCCATAGAGCCAGCGTTTGTCTGAAGACAATCTTCCGTGGTCACATGGCCAGTGCGACTTAGACACGGAACGCCGTGACCTTCCTTCCCATCATGGAGGCACCTATTTATCTACTTGCATTTTTATGTGCTTTCGAACTGCTAGGTTGGCAGGAGCTGGGACAAGCGACGGGAGCTCACTCTGTCGCGTGGATTTGATCTTACGACTGCTGGTCTTCTGACCCTGCAGCACAGGCTTCTGCGGTTTAGCCCACAGCGCCACCACGTCCCTTGCGGAGGGACCTAGCTTGTCCTATATTTCCTTTTTTAGTTTGTGACGGGTGGCGCTCATGGTGCTTGCCCACTCTCCTGTACTCCCTCAAGCTTTAGGCAGGGTGGGGTAGCCCTGAAGAGGGAGATTAAACTTCAGGAAAGCCAGCTCTTCCAATCCCTCACCCACAAGGTGGGAACAGTGTGAACTCCTGTGGGACAGAGAAGAGATGTTCACTCTCCATGCTGGTGTAGGCTCAATAGGCGTGTTGCCCAGGGCTGGCCCCATTTCCCTCTTCTGCACCCAGTATTCCAGGGGATGTGTGGGCGGGACGTAACTGTGCATATCTTATCAGTCTTTCTAAGCCTCTTTCAGTTCTGATTGTCATATAGGTGTGGATTCCAATCAGAGTCTGTGACATGAAGACAACAGAATCGGTTCATTAGGTACTCAAAGAAGGAATTTAGGGCATACCAAAGTTCGCCTTGCCTAACCTTGTTATCAAGGCTGGGTGACTCCTACTATTAGGAGACCAAGGGAGGAGACCAAGATTGGTAGATGAGGAACGGGGAGGGGGCGTTGTAACAGAACTTTAATCTGATTTTCACATATTGAATTGAATTGAGTCACGTGCTTAGCAGAAGATTTCTAGCTGTCAACAGATTTTCATATAAGCTTGTGCAACATTTTAAACTGCAGTATCCAGAGAGCCTTTAAAATTGGGGATTAGAAAGGAAAAGGAGTAGCTGGACACCCTTGTTGCTTTTATAATCAGCTGAATATTCCTAGAAGGAAAATGTATAGGCCAACCGTTACCTAGCTTGGGCGCGGAAGTCTCCAGCAGAGGACCAAGAAAAGGAGACTGGCGTGGTGCGACACAATTTGACTGAAGCCGAAAAATACGTGCTAGTGGCGGTGCTCTAAAGGTGAGCAAAAGCCCCTAACAAAGATAGCGACAGACTGGTATACCTTAGTTTATCATTTTCTTATGCAAAAGAACTCAAAGGGCATCTTGAAGAGGTGTTGGGCTAGGCCTGGAGAGCAGGTTTTGACTGGTTTCAGGACAGTACTTCTATCCTTTGTAAAGAACACTGTATTGTCCCAGCCCAACTGAAGGTCCTTTTTTCAAGTTATCTTTTCCTACAGATTACGCAGCAGCATTAAGGAATGCCAGAAACACGCACACGTGCATATAAGCATAGCAAGAGGTGAGTAATGAAGGCACAATACTTCTGCAATATAAAACACTCCCATAAGACTGGCAGTTTTCTTGGAAAAGGTACAGCAATTAATACAATAATACAATTTCATAAATGTAGACTAACAATTCCTCCCTTTTGTTCATCAGTGTGGTCGCTTTTACAGATGCTTTGATGAACGCTTAACTGATTTAATAACCACATACCCTGAGTCCAGTTCTACCTGCGAGCTGGTTGAGGGTAAGTTAGAGAATACCATATACACTGAAGGACTTGGCACAGAGGACAGTTTTGGAAGACACTGAATAAGGAGAGCGCAGCAATAGATACACATGCAAGCAAGAAATAATATACCAATGAGTAAAAGAAATCCGATAAAGAACTGACCAACTGTAACCAATTGAGGTTAGGTGTCCACAATGTGAGCCAGCGTCAATCCCAAGACATACCAAAAGTGTGTATTTTTACGCTTTTTGTGCATGTAGCTAAAGAGGTTGAGGGTTTGTTGTATTGACTTATGCCAATGTGCTTGGGAAAGTGTCTTCCGGTTTCAAACAGAAAACCGAAAGCACTTTTTCAGTTTATTGAAATTATTGCCATTAGAGATGGGCACAAACTGGTTCATCCCAGATTGCCCCAGTTTGTAAAGGTGCAGCACAGGGGGTGGTGCTCCCTTCCCCTGCCTCCTCGGCTGGTTCAGCCGCTCAGCAGGCCCAGCTTGCTTGCTTTTTCCACTTCCTCGGCTGATCTCCCGGTTAAGAGCAAGAGCACAGACGTTTTCTGACCTGCCCTTTTGTCTGAGTGGGAGATCAGCCAAGAGGGCAGGGCCGAGAAGCCTGAGCTGTTGCCGGGACTGGGAGATCAGCTGAAGAGGTGTAGGAAGCTACCCCGCTGGGCCTGGTGAGTGGCTGATTGAGCCAGAGGAGGTGGGGGAGGAGGGGAACAGCCGCACCTGCTGCCTTTACGAACTGGGACGAACCAGTTTGTGCCCATCTCTAATTGCCATCACTCAAGACTGATGTGACTTTACTTCAGCAGTACTGAAGTTGGCCAGACTTTGGGGTGGGATCAGATAGCGATATTGATTACATTTTGGACCACATTTTGGGTCGAGCTATTTTCTGGCAACTACATGATGTGCAGGAAATCACGAATCAGTCTCACCCTACTTTGTTCCCAAGGTTGTTTGTCCAATGATTGGGCTACTTTTTTTTTAGAGCTGGGCTGGAGCGATGGGGATTAAATTTTGTGTGCACATGAGGATTGCTCTAAAGGAAACTGCAGCCAGCAAAGTGATCTTTTCCAGCGTGATCCAATACAATCTAGCTTCCCTGTTTGATCATACCCTTACTTATGAGTAAAAATCTTAAGTTTGTGTTGTTACGGTTTATCGGTGGCTTTATGTTCCTTTTCATTTTGGGCCAAAGAGGTGCCACTGTTTGTACAGATTCTTTGTAGCAATTTAGCAAATCCCTTGGGCACGTATGGCCTTGTTTCAAAGGCTGAATTTCAGGGAGGGGAAGAAAAACATTGCTTTGTTCTCTCTTTTTACATTCACACCTTGCTGACACATTTTGGTCAGGGGTGGCAGAATCCCACCCCCAAAATGAAGGGCATACAGTTTGGGACCAGCCTTTTGGAGATATCCTGAGCTGTTCCATCCCCAGATCTGTGATATTTTCTGAGCATTTGTGGATCTCTATTATAAACAAAAACTTTACCACAAACTGAGGAGAGGAATGCAAACATTTATGATCCATGAGAGCTATGCAGGGCTCTAATTGTGAATCTGTCCCAATAAGATGTATAATTAGGTCTTTATTAACTAAATTTTCATTTCCATCCTTAAATATTGAAAATAATAATAAATCTTATTGGTGCAACAAGAGCTGAAATTGCACAAAACTGGAGAAATGCTCAAGATCTTTCAGTAAAAAAAAAAATCTGAGAACAGAATCTGGCAAATAGTCCTGATGGAAAAGCAGACCAATCAAATTAAAATATATAGAGGGGAAATAAAACAGGATAACTTTATGAAAACCTGGCAACCATTATTAACATATGGAATTAGCTCAAGAAAATAAAAATGGGAAATGGGAAGTAATTTGTATTGCTGGCATGTATTATTTTAAAGGAATTAATTAAGTATGTTAAAATATATACTAGTGGACGTGTAAAGAAACATAATGCTGATAAACTGTGTAAGAAATGTGATAGTATTGTACTACAATTCTAACTTGCATCATCATACTATAAAAGTTAGTAAAATATATTTTTAATTGTGCATCTCTCCACTCAAATGTCCATGCAGATATCATCCTTCCACGACATCTCACACATACTTAAACTTAATAACTGTATAACACCTCAGTAGTTTTGTAAATAAGTGACAGGAGAAATAAAAGCATAAACTATCTGAACAATGGTTGTTCCGAGTTTATCGGGCTCTCTGGCCATGTTCTGAAGGTTGTTCTTCCTAATGTTTCGCCAGTCTCTGTGGCCGGCATCTTCAGAGGACAGCAACCTGTACCTTCAGAACACAGCCAAAGAGCCCGAAAAACCCAGAACAACCATTAGATCCCGGCTGTGAAAGCCTTCGCGAATATATCTGAACAATGCTACAGGTCTTTGCTTTTGCCTTATAGCTCCTAAAAACGGCTAGCAGAATGGCTGCAATTTGCGATTCTATAAACAATTTGGTAGCCTTGGCCTCAGCCCTCAGTGCCTGAAGTGTCCAGGAGAGATCTTGGGCTTTATAGGGGGCTTCAACCTTGACTTATCTTTGCCTTTGGTTCCAGCATCTCAGTTTACTGTATTCCTTTTTTCCTTTCCAATCACTAACCATTTTTGCTCCTCCCTGTAATCCATCCAGAATCACAAAATTATCCCTGATTCTGCCTATTTTTATACATTGTCCAAAGACAATGTGCATGCCCAATCCCAAGAAATTTTAAAATAAAGTCAAATGAACTCCAAGTTTTGCAAAAGAACAGAATCAACAACAATAACAAAAGTTTGTGGTGGGAATCCCAGAGCAATCCAATAAGGGCTCACTATATTCAGTTGGAATATAGATAATTGGGAGAGAAGAAAAGGAACAGTGTGTCCTGGGAGATACATGTCAATCTCTCTGGATACTCTATAAATGACCTGCAAGTCTATAGCAGAGGAAAAATAGACAAAAGAGAAACAGCTAAGATACATGCATACATTCCAGAGCATGTCAAAAGGATTAAATATTGACCAAGAATTCTTAGCACTTTAAATACCTTAATAACTAGTTCTCCCTCCAATCTTGTGTATAGACTAAAAGTGTGCTGCTTATATACCACCCCATAGCACTTAAAGCACTATGTGGGTGTTTTACAAGTTAATTCTGCAGCCTGCACATTGCCTCCCCCTGCCACAAGCTGAGTGTGATGGAGATGAATTAGTATAGGATATGTAGTCAGAGAAATGTAAGATGGAGTCAGACATGTTCTGTGTGAAGATGATTTGAGAGACATTGGAATGTGTTTTTCTAAGTGCTTTGAGAATGTTTTCGAAGATTGGTACAGCATGCTTTGAGACAGAGCTGAAGGTCTAATCAAGGGGCCCGTGGAAGATTCAAGATTCCGAGCTAATTGGAGAAGATATAAAACAGCTGGACTTTCATGGGAATTAAGGGAGGAGGAAGGTGTTGAGGCTAATTGGCTAACAGACAGAATTGTCAAGAAGAAGGGACGAATTAGAGAGTGTAGAAAATGGACAATGGGTTATGTGAAAATCCTATTCTATTCTGTTCTGGGATTCGATTCCATAATGATGGAAAAGGAAGGAACTTGATTGAGAGAGGATGTAAGTAAAGAGAAAGAAAGAGGTGGAGCTAGCCCACTGTAGCCCAGCTTAATAGTGTTTATTATTTTAATGGGGAATAGTTATTTTATTTAACTGTAATAATCTTTGAATATGTTCTTTATGCTAAAGCTTGTGCAATATAAACTGATTCTATGAAACTCTATTTTTCTAATAAAAATTAATTTTAAAAATTCTACAAAAGGACTGGTCTCTTGAACAGCAGGGTCTGGCTAAATCCAGGAGGTGGAGAGGGCCACAAACTAGCTATCTTTAAGAGTCCTCCCTAACTGGGCAGTTGTGAGTTCTAAGGAATCACAAAGCCTATGTGTCTGTACTTGCAAAGTACTGGGTAAAAGTAAAGTGTTCTTTTCAGGTCAGACTTGTTCAAAGGGCTTACGCTATGTACTGCTGAGGTCTTGGAACTTGCCTTAGCACAAAGGTGGTAGGTAAGTGGCTTGTCGAACTCTCTGACCGAGTGCTCAGCGCTCCTTAGGGAGACTAGAACACCACACTGAGTAGACTAGACTTTTCATCAGAAAGAGATGCTGAATCTGGGTATTCATCGACTGCCCCTAAAAGACCTTCCAGGACTTGACCCTTGATTGAGACATCTGCCACTTCGCATCTCATTGGAAGAATAGGACCATCCACTGAAACCAGGATGCCATCAACACTGCGAATTACTTGTGTCAATAATGCTATTGTTACATACTTTGTGGATGTATTGTTTGGCATAATGTACATGACATGTTCTGTTTTGCTGTGTCCTGCACAATTTGTTTGGTGCTGGTCTTCGTAATAAATTAAATTCATTCATTCATAATGCCTTTTTCACATTGTTAATCCGATTCCTGTCCGTATCCTGCATACAACCTGTGCTTTTGTTTCACTCCAGCACACTTCACTCAATCCGAAGAAGGGGGTGTATCCACGAAAGCTTGTGTTGAAAGGTGACCGTTAAAGGTGCTCCCACACTTTGGCTGTTTATTAATTTTTTTATTGTTTCTGTCGTTATTTTGGTCTCGATACACTTCTTCCACAGACTAACCTGGCTACTTCTCTAAAAACTAATCCTGAGAGACTGTATCCTGGTTAAGTCTGAGGGAAACAGTCCACATCGTGACATTTCATGGAAGGCTTCAAATCAGGAAAATTCTTGACGTTCATAAACTGACTATTATTTTCAAGCAAGAAATCAGCAGAGACACCCACTGCTTTTGAAGGGGGGGGAAAAGAACAATTCAACTATTGAAGAAATTGTAAGTACTATAGTTCATGATTCTTGAACAGGAATGGGAAGTGGTGAGTGAAGATTAGCCTTGCCGGAGGTGGGGGGGCTGTCATTTCCTTGAGTCTCCCACCATCCTGCTACAACCGACAAGGTGAATGCCACTAAAGCCAGCAGCATTTAGGTCTACTCTTATCTGTTACTGTAGCTGAGTCGCTTAGGGTGCTCATGCATTCCAGGATCCACTGGAAATTGTGAGAGCTGAAACACACTCAATTTGTCTATTGTTAACTTTGTTAAGTGAAAAAAAATCCACTTTTCCTAGAACACAGACCTTCCCTAGATTCAATGGACAATTAACATCCTATACAAAGGGAGATTTTCCACGTTACCCTTGTTTATTCCACTCTCCAATAGTAGTAGTAGCTTTCCATTCTGCAGGTATAGACACCACTGAACTGCTTCTCTCCCTCTACTTCTTTGTACTTCTTTCTCAGACACTCAAAGACAGAATTGAAAGCCAGGTGTTAACACCCGAAATTGGGAAGGGCTTTACCTGCAGTGGGGATGTCAGAGCTCACATAAACCTTAGCTGTGGGATATATAAGATATTCTGGGGCAACAAGTGTGCAAATATTTGTGAAAAGACTACTGTCAAAAACATGTTTTATGTCTGATAAATAGACTTTCTTTCATCTTTAAAGAGCTTTCTTAGAACTGTTCAGGAACCTACAGAGATGGTTACAGCACAACAAGACACATGAAACTGAAGAAGCAAGAACCTGATGAACTGTAGAACCACATGACATTGACAATGAAGATATTGAAATAATTAAGAGATTTTGTATACCTTGGTTCAATTATCTACCAAGCTTTCTCGTACAAGAAAAAAGGAAGCATAAAATGAAACAAAATGTTTATTTGTTTGTTCATTCGTTTGTTCATTTGTTCATTTGTTCATTCATTATTTCAACAAATATACAGCCATTATTTCAACAAATATACAGTGCAATGCAATCTCTTATGCAGCATTCTTCCCAAGCAAAAGTGTTCCTGCCCAGTTTATGGAATAACTGAAGTTTAGCCATGGCCTGACCATAGCGCCCATCCCAACATCTCAGGGACCCACTAGCTTGCCCTGACTGTTAGCTTTCAAATAATAATATTTAAAAGGATGTCTTCAGCTCTTATAAAACCCAAACCAAAATGGTGAAGTGCTCTTCTGTCTGAACCTTTTCAAACCTGCTTCTATGAGTGAAACCACAACTACATGACTGAAACCATAACTACCGCTGACAGTTAGAAAGGACTGCTAGTCAGAGAGGTTTCTGCACATACAAGGATATCTAGTTAATTTCCCTCCCCCCAAATTATGATTAAGCAGGACACAGAGGCGTATGGGTGAGGGAAATGAGAAGAAAGACAATTACAAATGTTAAAAATAAGATTTAATTTAGCAATAATAAAAGAATTATGTGCCACCAAGTTGCTTCCAACTTAAGGTGACCCTTGCCAGAAATGCTGCCTTATAGTAGCACTTTAGGACTGCCCAGCTTTCCCAAGGCTACACAGGTTGGCTCTTTTCCCAAGAGGCAGAATGGTGAATCAAATGTCTGACTTCTGGTACTGCAATACACTGAGCTATCCAACTAGTTCATCTGCTGGCATACCAAAGAATTTCAAAAGATCAGTCAGTGCTTAATAGACTACAGCAAAGACGTTGACTGTACCACAATGACAAGGAAGAGTATTGAAAGTATTGGAGCCTCAGCTTCAGGATCTGTCCTTCTAGTGAGCACTCAGGGTTGATTTCCTTCAAAATGGATAGGTTTGATTTCCTTGCACTCCTGGGGTCTCTCAAGAGATATTGTATACTTTGGTTCAATCATCAACCCAAATGGAGACTGAAGTCTAGGAATCAGAAGACTGAGACTCGAAAGGGCAGCAATGAAGTATCACCTGGCATGACAATGCTCCAAATAGAGTACAGTACGTAGTCCTAGAACAAGCTGAAATTTTTAGCATGTACTGTATGTTACTGAAACAGTGAAGTCTACATTGGCTTGGGCGTGTTGTGAGAATGGCTGATGGTCGGCTTCCAAAAGATCTCCTGTATGGAGAATGAGTGCAGGGAGAACGCCCCAGAGGGAGACCACAGCTGGGATACAAGGCTATCTGCAAGCAGGATCTGAAGGCCTTAGGAATGGACCTCAACAGATGGGAAACCCTGACATCTGAGTGTTCAGGCTGGAGGCAGTCAGTGCATCATGGCCTCTCCCAATTTGAAGAGACCCTAGTCCAGCAGGCTGAGGCAAAGAGGCAGTCACGAAAGCAGCAAAATCAGGAAGCTGGACAGGGGACAGATTGTATTTGTCTTCAGCGTGGAAGGGATTGTCACTCTCAAATTGGCCTCCTCAGCCACACTAAACGCTGTTCCAAGTCCTCTATTCAAAGCATGTTACCATAGTCTCTCGAGACTGAAGGATGCCTAATCTAATCTAAAAAGGCAGGATTGTCTGGAAATGACGATAATGCTGAGAATGGTGGAAAAGATGAGGAAAAGAGGAAGACCAAATGGGAGATGGACTGACTCCCTAAAGGAAACCACAGGCTGGAGTTTATAACGGCTCAGCAGGGCAGGATGAGAACAGGACATTTTGGAAATCCCTCGTCCATAGGGTCCGAGGGGACTCGACGGCATATAATAACAACAGCACGCACGCGTGGCGCCGCCAAAAGTAAGAGACCCGCGCAAGCCTCGCTCCGCCGCTAAACCAAGCATGCGCGGAAAGCTTTACATCCGCCCCTGCAATACTGGTTTCTACACACAGAACCGCGGTCAACAGCGGCCACCACCAACCCCCGCGCGTGCGCAGCTCCTTCCTTCCTTTGGCATCTTCCCCCATCGCATACTCCTCCCTCTAAGGCGCACGCGTGCTGCTCGGGTGCCCGCCTTCCGTCTTTGTCCCGCCCCCTCTGTCCTGTCTTTCCTCCGTCCCGCCTCTCTTGGGTTCTGGCCCGCCTCCATCTTCTAGCCGCTCTCAGCCACTGCGTCTGCGCGTCGGGAGAGCGAGAGAGAATGGAGCCAGGCGCTATTGGTGTGTTGATCCTGGGGATGCCATTTGCCGGGGTAGGTGTCTCGGCGACGCGCGTGGGATGGCAGCGGCGCGCGGGAGATAGAAAGCGCGAGGGCGCGTGCGTGAGTGAGAGGTAACGGCCGCCAGGTAAACTGCCCGTTAGGAGGGAGGGGAGGGGAGGGAACTGGGTGCGGGGGGGGGGGGGAGACAACGCCGGTCATCTGCCGTTATATATAATTTATATAGCAGGCTGGCGATGGGGTGCTGAAAACTGGGGCGCTCTTTCCTTGGGAAAGGGTTACAGGTTTTTTCCCCATTTTTTTGGAGCTCCAGGTGTTACTGGACTGCGACTCCCATCAGCAGCTATGCTTCCTGGGGATGATGGGATTCAGAACTTTCCTCCAGCAGCAGCAGCTGGATATCAAGGAGGGTTAATAGTAGGGCTGTGGCTTGTTTGGGTTTTTTTTGCACATGTCTCTCTTGGTTCACAGGAAGAAATAACTGCCAGGGGGAAGGGAAAGCTCTGGTTTGAAAGTTTTGCTGAGGCAAGGGTGGGTTTTCCAAGGGTCCAATTCCTTATTTTCCTGGAAATTTTAAAAGAGGGGAGTTGGAGAATGAAAGAGATTAGGAAGCAGGAAAAGGGCAAAATGTGTAGGTGACAGGAAAAAACAACAACTGAAATGAACTGAAAATGGTAAATTTGAAATAAAGTTACTATAGAATGAGGAAGAAATGGAAGGAGGGTATATGACAAAGAAGGAAGTGTGGTGCTCTTATGAAAAGGAAATTACCTTTGAACAGTGTATTTTTTTCCTACTTGAATAATAAAGGGAGGCGGTATACCTAGTATAATTTGTGAACAGTTTAGGAGTTTTTATGTTTTAGAGAACAAATGTTTCATGCTGTGGTTTCAGCTTGTTTGCACCCCAGTCTAATTGCTTCCTTCCTGCTTCGGGCTGTAATCAGAATTCTGAAAAACACAGATTGTTATTTGGATTAGAAATGTGATAAAAGCTCTGTAAGTGTTCCTTTTGTACGTCTGACATTTAATGAAGAGAGATTTGAGTAACCCGACATATGAATGCCTCATTGTAGGGCTTGTGTTGCCTTTGTGTTTATTGTATGAATTGCTGTGTAGTAGCGTTCCTTGTATGAGCATTGTGCACAGGAATTTTAAGAATGTTGTTCTGTTAAATTGCATGCTGAGGGAATAGTGCTTCAATCATACAGTCTTACAGCTCGCCAAAGACATTCTTAACCTCCAGGTATGAGTACATAGTAGTGTCATCAGTCTCAATATTGATGGCTCTGCCTTGAGCCATAGGTGCTAGTATGGTGAGATCACTTATAAGAGCGGTATATGTTTCCTGGTAAACATTGGCCAAAGTCCTATTGCACAACTATGTGCACACAACTCAAGTTTGCACCTGTGATAGTTGTGCTAGCACCTCAATGGAAGTGCTATCCCCAAAGTACTTCAACACAGCATTGCAAATTGTTTATGCCAGGAATGTGCCACCAGTAGTGCAATTGCTGCAGGGCTTAACACCTGATATGAACAGAATATTAACCTGCTTATTTTTAAAGTCCACTTTTTTGTTTTGTTCTGGGTGGCTAACAGAATGCTATACAGTCAACCCTCAACATACAAATGACCCTAGTTACAAACATTTCGACTTACAAACCACTCTGATAGAAAAATATCGACTCGACTTGCAAACTTAGATTCGAGTTACAAACCGAAAAAAGCATGCGGGAGATGGGGAAAGCACAAAATTTGAACTTTCAGTTAACCGTTGGCCTGTCTGCTTCCTCACTCTTCCCAGCGTTTTAAGAGTGGATTTGGAGACAGTCTTCAGACTGCCTGGTATTGCCTGGTACAGTGCTGTATGGACTGTATTTTTATTTTTTGGCTTTTTTTAAATTTTTGATTTTTGGATTTTTAAAAGGTGTTGCCTCCCTCCTTTGCTGCCCCCTTTCCCCCCAAAAGATGCTTGTATTGGCTTGTCTTGATTGAAAAGGTGCTTTTCAAGGTGATCTGTTGTCTGAAAGGTGCTTGGTTTTTCCCAAAAGGTGCTTGTCTTGGCTGAAAAGGTGCTTTTCAAGGTGTTCTGTTGAAAAGGTGTCTGTTCCCTCCTTCCCTCCCTCTTTACTTTCCTTTTTTTAAAAACCTAAGTCATCCTAGGTTAAAAGGAAAAAAATTCTGCCCCTAGTGGTAGGAACAGATTAACCAGCTTTGCATTAGTTCCTATGGGAACTAATGATTCGAGTTACAAACCGCACCTCAACCTAAGAACCAAAAACATCCAGAACGGATTAATTGGTTTTCAGTGCATTCCTATAGGAAATGCTGATTCGACTTACAAACTTCCTTCCGGAATGGATTAAGTTTGTAAGTCGAAGGTTGACTGTAGTGTTATATGAAGACAATTTTAAATTAGTAGCTTTTGTTTTTGATTCAGTGTAAAGTACTGTTTTTTTACCTTTACAGTTCTGAACAGTTGGTAGTTTTTGAGGAATCAATTATATCCTAACTGGCCTCTTCAGATCCTTGGATTGACCTCAAAAATTCTGCTATGTATCCAGCCAATGGATATCTGGGGCTGGGCATTTTTAGCCACGGCACCACACAGGTCGAATTTCCCCCCCCCCAAAAAAAAAACACTTGGACTTCTCTCTTTGGGCCTTTAAGTGGACCCAGCAGACTTTGTAATTCATCAAATGTTTCCTGATTTTTTTTAAAAAAAAACTTCCTGACTACTGTGTGTGTTTTTATCCATCACTGTATTTAATGGTTGTCAATTGGCTTGTTTTTATCATTTTTTAAATTGTGAACTGCCTTGTGAGAGCTTACCCTAAATGACAGAGTAGAAATACATTAAATAGAATAATGTCTAGCTGGGCAGTAGTGACATAAGGCAAGATCAAAGACAGTTGCACGTTCTCTATAGTGCATACTGAACCATCCCCTCCCTGAGTGACTTGGTGTGATACTGCTTTGGTATAAGTATCCAGTCTGGTAGTCCCAACTATCTGCAGAAGGAAAGGAAGATAGGCAGAATAGCCAATCTGCTATGGTTCTGCTATGCCCTATTACAATCTTCTCCTTGCTGTACTAGACCTGGTATTAAGCAATGGGTGCAGGAAATGTCTCAAACCAGGTTATATCTGTGTTTATTAGCATATAATCTATCTCTTACTTTTCTGTTTCCGTTTATGTGATTGTAGCTTAGATGGTGAGTAGTGGGAGAATCAGGAGTGTGACATCAGGCCATTCCACATGCATACATAGGCTTTGTGCATGCACTTAGTAATACATGTTCCCCAAACAGGAGCTTGCTGTTGTGTGGCATCAAGTTGATTCCAACTTAAGGTGATCGTATTAGTGACCTCTGGTGGGTCCGATCAACAGCAGTCCTGCTTAGATGTTGCAAACTGAAGGCCATGGCATCCTTTCTTGAGTCAGTCCTTGTATGTTTGATCTTCATATTTTTCCTAATTCCTTTGACCTTTCCAGCATGATTTCTTTTCTGTTTTGTTTTGTATACCCAAAGTACAATAGCTTTTGGAGGGAGTTCAGGCTTGATCTGATCTAGTACCTGCTTATTTGTATTTCTTGGTTGTCCATGGAATCTGTAAACTTGTCCTCCGACACCTCATTTTGATTAAACCAAGTTTTTTTTTTCCTATCAGGTGTCTTCATTGTCTAGCTTCCATTATACCAACACTGAGAATACCATAACATGAATGATCTTGGCCTTGATGTCCAGTGACACATCCTTACTTTTATTCTTCAGGATCTTTCTAATTCTTTCACAGCTGACCTTCAGAGTTTCAGACAACTTCTGATTTCTTGGCAGTTTCCATTTGGATTGATGACTGAACCAAGGTAAAGAAAACCTTTAACTATTCCTGTTTCTTCATTGTCAACATTTTGTAGTCCTGACTTTTATCTTAACACTGAGCTGTAATCCTGCTTTTGCACTATACTCTTCCCTAGTAATTGTTCAAATTACTGCTGCTTTCTACTAGTCTAATGGTATGTTCATCTAATTATTCAGGACTTATTGTAACATATGAGGTTTAACAAGGCAGGGGATGTGTGGTTTGCTTTTGCTATCCATTCCTCAAAGTAGCCATGAACTGCATGGCAAAGCAAATGATGAAGTATTGTTGCTAGGCCAAGAGTGACTCTGGGATAAGGTGGTTGGTATGGCAGTGGAAACTGAGACCTATGAATTTGGTAATTTGCCTGTTTGTTTAGCAATGAGAAAAGGTCACTTTTTTGAAGGCAAAGAGAAGGGCTTGTATTCATTGGCTGAAATCCAGTAGTTAGGCGCATATAGAGTAGGCCCATTGAATCAGTGGAACTTGCAGGAGGCTTACTGTATTTTTCCGTTTAGAAGAAGAAGAAGAAACCCACACTTTTGTAAATCAAAAACTAAGAAAACCTAGCTTTGAGTATTCATCCTCTGAGCTCAGAATGCTCAGACATTAGGAGTCCCTGTTGAATCTGAGCCTACAGGCTCCACCTCTAATGAGGTGTGTTCCAGTTGGTTTGTTCAGTATCAACTGATGTCAGTTCCATAAGGCTCATGATTGGGGGAAGCTAAGTCCCTTAACTGTAGGAAGCTAAGCCTCGTGATTGAAGGAAGCCTGTTTACGGAGGCAAGGCACGGGCCGTTTTGTTCTTTCCTCAGCTTCCATGTAAAAGGCACCCCTCAATTTTTAGTGTAATGATTTTAGGAAAAAATTGGCATCTTATACACAAAAAAAATGGTAGCTGTCCAGATCTGCACAGATTCAGTGTGCCTACTCTACTTGCTATTGGATTTCAGCCAATTTGAAGTGAATGGAGCATTGTTAAAAGAGAGTTTGAACTTCTTGAGTGTTCTGATTTATCACTGCAGAATCTTTGAGACATTTTAAACAATTGAATATCATTAATTTAAAGTGCAGAAGTTAGATTGGATGAGAATTGACAACTATTCAGTGCCAAATTGGTACAATGGGTGTCCTGTTAACTGCTGAAAGGAGAGGATCCAGATTACATGATGTTCAGTAGTGACTTTTCAAAAAATACATTTCAGGTGATCTCTCTGCTTACTGCTAAAAGAATTTACATGTGGATAGCAAAGGTTGGTATAAAGGTACTTGGCAGTTTTCTGGGATGGGCTAGATGAGGTAAAGGAGAAGAAAGATAAATTAGAGATTTTGAATGTCTTGCCCCATTTGTCAGGAGAAACAAAATGTGTTTGTTTTGTACTTACGATGGATTGCTCGAATGCCTTGTTGGCAGCTTCAGTTTTCTCATGTTTCTGGACTCAGTCTTGTGAACTTCTTTTACAAAAGGAATCTAAAGTCAGCTCTGATGCCATATCAGTAATTAAAGCAAGGTTTCCCTAAAAACATTGGCAAGTGCATTCTTTTGATTTGGATGTAATTCATAATCATTTCTATTTCACCATTTCAAGTATCATATATATTTCTTCAGAGTCCTCAGAAATGTGTTGTTTGTGCATTGTTTGGGCTATAATGTGATTTCCCTACATGTCTTAATGTGCTTGTGACTTAGGAGAAAAGAATTCTAAGCTTAATAGTAATGTTTCATTCTCTTCTGAAAGGACCTAAAAGTACTAGGTTCCTTAAAAGATATCAGTGGAAGTGTAAATAAAATTTCTGATACAGTTTGCACTGTTTTCATTCTGCACAAAGTGCCTTTGATTTAGTTCTTGTGAAGACACATTAACAATGTTTCTAAAGAAGTCAATCATGAACCACAACCCTAATTTTCCGAGATTCGTAATAAAATATGTAAGACCAGTATATACTTTTAAGAGCTCTACTAAAGAATGTGTCTAATCAGTTTTCTTTTTCTTTCTTTTTCTCCAACAGCAAACTTAGAAGATGATGATTCTACTGAAATTGAATGTTTAGCTTAATTGGCTTGGCACAGTATATTCTGGCTTTTCATGGAGACTGTCAATAAGCACAGGAGACAAACAGCCAATGGCTTCTGACTCTATCGTCCTGGAGCATGCAAAGCACCATGTAAAAGGAAAAAGGCAACAGCAGCAAGAAAGGTCACCTTTGAACAATGATGGGGAAGAAGAAACATTTGTATTTGAAGCAAATGAAGCCTGGAAGGATTTCCACAGCTCTCTTCTTCATTTCTATGAAGCTGGGGAGCTCTGTGATGTTACACTAAAGGTACTGCTACATATTCCATATTTCTGTGTATTTTCTGAAGTTGCATGCTGAATTATCTTCGCGTGTTTTTAATTATTTGAATCTGAATGTTCTTGCCATCACTTCTATTAACAGCTCCTAGAAACTGCAAATCTAGCAACGCAATGCTTGTGGGGAACCTCTGATTTCATGGAGTAATCTGAACTTAAATTAGAAAGTCCGTAAACATAGTTCAAAGAAGCTCATTTATATAAGCCACGGTGCCTGTATAAACCCAATCAACAGATGCAAATGACATCCACTTGAAACTGTTGTTTTGATGTTGTTACACATGAGCATCTGCTTTCAGCATTCTGCACTCTAACTATATGACTAAGATACATACTCCAAGACGGGATCCTTCATTAACAAATGGATTACTTGATTGCCAGAAGCAATTTTAGTTAATCTCAGTGTTGAGTGCTTAGAAAAATCTTTACTTCACTTTTACTGTTAAGGTGTTGATACAGTACTAGCATATCTGAGTTTTTTTATATATTTAAATTGTATTGTTGGGTTGGACGGTGTGCAGTCTTTCTGCAAGACCAAAATAAGACATAGGCTGGTAAATAAAGTGGAATGAGAATGGAACTACTAGTGGTGTTCAATCTGATGTTAGTTTCTGAAATCAGATTTCACCTTCTGTGGCCTTATATTTTTAGGGTGGTTTGCTTTTCTGCCAGGTTCTCTCATTGAGTCTACAATTTTCCATTTGTCTCAAGAATTTTGAGTATTTTCATGAAAATCCTGTTTGACAGTATCAAGAGCTCTTTGAAGACATTCTGAAAAAAAATCTATGAAAATAATGGCCCTTCTGTAATGTTCTAAACTTCAGTTCTTAGAGAGAAAATATAGTGTATTTCTATTACCAACTGATTTTTAATCTTTAAAAGCATACAAGATATGTGGATAAAGCTTTTTTTTATTCAGGTTGACAATGACTAATGGGAAATAAATCATTTTTTATTCTGTGCTGAAATTTTACTCTGTTTAGTGCATAATATGTTTTATCACTTTTTGTTAGCGTAATAACAGATAATCAAAACATTATGTACTTGGCCATTTTTGTTGATTAGCATGTACTCTTAAGATTCTCCTACGTTATAATAGAGGTCTTGACTGGAATAATAATGTCTATATTTGTTTTGTGACAGCACTTGGTTTAAAGGTATGTACAGCTGATTCCTCTCATCACTTTCAGCATTAAACCTTTGGCTGCCTTAGCTGATTGTGTTTCTGTATAGTTAAAGTAGTGGTTCTTAACCTTTGTTACTCGGATGTTTTTGAACTGCGACTCCCAGAAACCCGAGCCAGCACAGTTGGTGGTGAAGGCTTCTGGGAGTTGCAGTCCACAACTGAGTAATCCAAGGTTAAGAACCAGTGAGTTAAAGGACTAGCAAACAGAAGTGATGACATGAGATTGCTAGTATTGTTTCACTAGAAAGAATGAATCACTCTACTATTGGAAACCACTGTGTAATTATGAAACTGAGGTTCATGTGAGGAATAAAAAATAGGTCAGCCACATTTTTTGATAACCTATCTCTCCTAGATTTTAAAGGAAGTAGTATAGTAGATCAGTATGTGGTGGCTTCTTGCATACTATAATTATGTAAATTAGACCCTAGCCTTAGGAAGCACATATTCCTTCTGTTCTTCAGTAGAGGAAAGCTTGTATTAATACCAATATGTATTCTCCCAAATAGGTGGGTTCTAAGTTGATTTCCTGCCACAAGCTTGTGCTAGCTTGTGTTATTCCTTACTTCCGAGCCATGTTTCTTTCCGAAATGGCAGAAGCAAAGCAGACATTGATCGAGATTAAAGACTTTGATGGTGATGCTATAGAAGATTTAGTCAAATTTGTCTATTCATCTCGACTGACGTTGACAGTAGACAATGTCCAGCCTCTATTATATGCTGCCTGCATTCTCCAGGTGGAGATAGTAGCCAAAGCCTGCTGTGAGTACATGAAACTGCACTTCCATCCTTCGAATTGCCTGGCAGTGAGGGCCTTTGCAGAGAGTCACAACCGGATTGACTTGATGGACATGGCTGATCGCTATGCCTGTGAACATTTTGCTGAAGTGGTGGAATGTGAAGACTTCGTGAGTGTGTCGCCTCAGCACCTTCATAAACTGTTATCTTCAAATGACTTGAATATTGAGAGTGAAAAGCAGGTTTATGGTGCTGCTATTAAATGGCTTCTTGCCAACCCACAGCATCATGCTATGTGGTTAGATGGAATACTTTCTCAGGTAAGGACAAGATGAGAATGAATGTAGGACGGACGGGTTATATTCCAGATAACTTTTCTGTTTTGCATTTTATGTAACAAATTGGAGTTAGCAACACTTAAAGTGAGGTTAGCAGCCCTTCTGTTAGGGCAGTGATGGAGAAGCTATGGCACGCATGCCACAAGTGGCACGTGTAGCCCTTTCTTCTGGCACACGACAAACCTTCTGAAGTGGCTGCAGCTAGGATTTCCCCTTTCTCTTTCTGTTCTGGGTCCTTTAACTTCCAGTCTGTCTCCATGATTCCCCCTTTAACTTCCTGTCCGTCCCCATGATTCCCCCGGAAACTGCCACTTCCTGTTCCAGTTCTGGTCTTCCGGATGGTACGGCAGCCACTGGTTTCTTCCCCAACCCTTCATTTTGGGCACTCGAGCAAAAAAGGTTTGCCTCCACTGTGTTAGGGCTTTCTGAAATCCCACAAGATCATTACTTTCCTGAAAACATACTGTATTTTTCCATGTATAAGACTACTTTTGTCTAAAATCTTTAGGCTTAGACAATAGTATAGTCTTATTTAGGGAAGTAAGCTGAGGAGAAAAACCAAGTGGAGGGGAAAGCAGGGATCAAAGTGATCCTTCAGGGCTTTGATCCCTGCTTTCCCCTCCACTTACTAAGCCTTAGCAAAAGGAAAGCAGGGATCAAAGTGCTGCAGGATCACTTTGATCCCTGCTTTCCCCTCTGCTTTCTAAGTCCCATGGGGCTTAGCAAAAGGAGGGGGGAAGGATCAAAGCAATCCCGTGGCTATATCAGGGGGAAAGGGATCAAAATAATTGTGCAGTTGTAGAATTGCTTTGATCCCTTTCCCCCTCCTTTTGCTAAGCCACGCAGGACTTAGCACAAAGGGAGAAAGCAGGGATCAAAGCCATCCTGCAGCACTTTGATTGCTTTTACCCTACATTTGCTAAGCCCCACTTAGTTTTCTTAATTTAGGGTTAGAAAAGTGGGGGGTGTCTTATACATGGAAAAATACGGTATATTGTCCCTTCATACAGGTTAAGGTCAGTTCAGGAACTCCAGCATTTTGTCATCACTCAGTACTTGATCACTTGAGGTTGAATGCTGGATATACCAACACTGAACAGCACAATATCTGTGGCAACAATTGTGGTCACAATTGACCAGATAGGCGGGGTATAAATGAAATAAATAAATAAAATGAACATTAAACTTATCTGTAGGATGTTTCTATGACTATTTGTGTAGGTTATTTTGGTGCAGCCATCAGTCATGACCCTGCATGTGTAAACAGGGCATAAGGTTGACATAATGAAACAAATGCTGTACTATCCAAAGGAATGTTTCTGTTTTTATGGCTATTCTTGGGGTATGTCTACAATCTGCATTATTTGTCTATTATTGTTCACTTGTAAAGGATATTTCCATCCGATATTGGAACAAAATTACATGGTGTTGTAAGAAGAAGCTGCACGAAGATGAAGCGTCCAGGCAACCAATGTCCCCTTTCAGGAAATGAATTAGACTTGTCTGTGTATTCTTTGGAGTCCCCGTCGTGTAATTAAGACTCAGGGCTCATAAGGGGGAATTAGTTGTAGATCACCATTCAGTAATTCAGCAACATGATTAGTGAAAGCTGGCCCTGGTCTTTCAATGCCAGCTTGCGTGATAGGAATGCAGTTGGTGCATCATGTCTTGAACCAGGTGGAGGCACACTGGCCCTATATGCTGAATTATTAATGGAACTGACCTTTGTCATTTATTGCCTACTTATATGGAAAAGAACTTTAAAGTGTGATTGACCTTGACCCAGAAAACATTGTGTCCAGAGTGGCCTCTTGAGACAGTCAGCTATGGAAGTTTGGTAAGCCTTCCTTTGCTGCTCTGATGCTTCAGGTTTCACTTGTGTACTCTTCTTGTGCGTCTTAATCATTTCAACCTTCACTCATCTTGCAGTTGTAATCTGATTAGAGGCACATAATTTGAGAAGCCAGTATTGGTTATGTGGCCACCAGCAAAACAGAGTAGGAAAATTCCCATATTCCTAAGCCAGTGTGATGATGAAATATTTTGTACCATATTGCCAGTTGGCTATTACCAACTGGTTGGTTGTTGCCTTATGGTCACATCCTGAAATGGATGAGCCCATACTTTCCTGCACTTGATTGTATTGCAGCGAGAGCACTGCTAACACAATCTTATGCCAACCTCACTAAGAGGTTCAGGCATTACCTACAGCACAAAGCAGGCAGATGAGTACTGATTGTTTTCTTTCAGTGCCTTTGAATGTCTGCTTAGCACTTGCCAAGGACCATTTAGTGTAAGACTTGGTAGGGCCTGTTTAGTTGAACTTCTGCAATATCTCTCCCCTAGGTTCGCCTGCCTCTGTTGCCTGTTTGCTTTCTTATGGGGGTAGTGGCAAAAGAAGAGATTGTCAAACAAAATCTGAAATGTAGGGATTTGTTGGATGAAGCAAGGAATTATCATCTCCATTTAAGCAGTCACACGGTACCTGATTTTGAATATTCTGTTCGGACAACACCAAGAAAACACACAGCTGGTAACTAACTCTCTTCTTATATAACAGTGTTTCATATCTCTAAGACGTTTAATCTGTTCACATTATTTAGGTGTTAATGAAAATATTTTAAAATACTCTTATCGGTAGAATACCTGGCTCAGGCTCACATATCTCACTTTTCTTCCCTTCTTTTCTCACTTGAGCAAGTTCTGTCTCTATCCCATTGTCTGATAAAACTATAATTTGCTTCATTTAGATGTAACAGCAAACAATAGTTTGGTTAAACCATGAAAAAAGGGAGAAAAATATATTATGCAGTGGGAAGATGTGATGAGTAAGTGAGCTTGAAGCTCAGAAGGGAATAGCCTGAACTGCTGTCTGTGTGAATCAAGCCAGTGAATTTCTTTCTGTGTTACAGAATCATACATCTGACAGGCTGTCAGTCCTCCTGGCATCCCGTGAAATGTTTGATTGATCTAACACAGGAGAAGACACAGCACTTTCCTACCTAAAGATTATTGCATGCAATTATCTCCATTGAAGCTGATAGTAAAAAATCCTTTTATGAAAAGTTCTATTGTAGCCGTGTAGGTTTTTAAATTTGATTCACTTGGGAATGGCTTAAACCTGTAATAACCTTCTAGCAATGTAGCTGAAATTACCTTTGGCACGTTGTCCTAGATAGTCATGAACAGGCCATGAAACATTTTAGGGTACTAGTAATTTGTAGGGACAACTGTATAGCAACTTCAGTTCAGTTCCTTATGCTCCAAATTGGGATGGAATCATGAAAGTTCTGTTATTGAGTGTCAGTGTTAATTATCAACAAAGGTAAATAACCTTAAGTCAACCAAACAGACCAGTATCTACTATTTATTTTTGTTTAGCTAGGGTGCTAATGTGTACAGTATGCAGCATTCAGTACTGTGAATGCTGATTCTCATAAAAATAAAACGTGCATTTTTCATTGTTTTTTGCCTATAAGGTGTCCTTTTTTGTGTTGGTGGCCGTGGTGGATCTGGTGACCCATTTCGCAGCATTGAATGCTATTCGATACATAACAACAGCTGGTTTTTTGGCCCAGAGATGAATAGTAGGCGGAGGCATGTGGGTGTAATCTCTGTGGGAGGTTGGTAAAAAAAATCCTTTCTTTTTCTACTTGTTATTTATGACCCAGGCATTCCATTAACCAAAAGATTGGATTATGTAATACATGTCTTCATTACAGAAATATTTTCCGCTTCCAACAGTAACTAGATAGTTTTTCGCTTTTTATTTTTATTTTGTCTTTCCATTCAAAGATGTCCAGGACATCTCACAGCAAAATCAAACCAATTAAGACCAATCAATAAAATGGTAAAATATTGCCTAGAGAGGAAAAGCAGAAAGGGGTTTTGGAAATTAAAAGTCCAAGAGAATTAAACCATTAATAATTGTCTGCCAGAAAAGGGTTCACATGCCAGTAAAGGTCATTGGGTGAGTGCCAAACTAATCTCTGCACAGAGGAAATTCTACAGTCTAGTCAAAGCAAACAATAATGCCTTCACCCCCGTCCTAACTAAACACATTCCAATATGGGTGGTTGTGGAGGGTACAGACATCTCTTGCAAGGAGTACATAAAATCATGTATGTGAAGTGCTATAGATACTCAAAAAGGTGCTCCATATGGCAAAGATTCTGGATCTTTTTAAAACTCTTAATAATTCTTCATAAATCTGAATGTCATTCCTGCCAGCTGTGTTTAATTGTATTTTACTCATTAAATTGACAAATACCTCTCCCAAAAGATGTAAATACTGGAAATTAAAATATTCTGTTAAATTTGTGGTGTGCAAGGCTGCATCTCTGAAAAACCACATCCTACATGAGCCGTCCCAGACTTTAAAATCTTTGGGTAGCCCTTTTCTTCGTCCTTGTGCCCTCACAGGCACTGGTGGGGTTTTTCAGTGGCTTCTTCTAGGTTGTAGAACTCTCTTTTGCAGAAGACCCCTTTCTTAATGTCTTTTCACTGGCAAAGACTTTTCTGATCAGGTAGGCCTTTGAGAATGAAGAAGCTTTAAACAGTGTTATACATTTAATTTCAACCTCTTTTGTTTTAATTGAATTTGTTTTTGATAGTTTTATCAGCCGTTTTGCCTGCCTGCACTGGTAGAAAAGCAGGATGGAATTGGAATGAAATTAACATGTAATGAAATAAATATGCCGAGTACTTGACCTTTCAGTGATATTGTTAGAAGCAAGCAGACACGGATTTCGTAAATATGCTGCTATTATTTTTCCTTTGCAGAAATACCAGTTTGTCTGATGAATAAATTATTCTATATATTTCAGGGAAAGTTTATGCAGTGGGTGGGCATGATGGAAATGAACATCTTGGCAGCATGGAAATGTTCGATCCTCTAACAAATAAATGGATGATGAAAGCATCAATGAATACTAAGAGGTAGGTACACCTGAGTTGAACCTTCTCTAATAGAAAGAAGCCTGGCCTATGAGATTTTGAAATAGACTGGTTATAATGGGCTATATAGGACACAGAAGAATTGAAATGGAACAGATTTAATGAAATTTGTTCTTGCGGATATGCAATATGAGGACGTAGAATATGTAATAAATTAAATGTACAATTCTTGAATCTGTGTTATGCCTGGATGTGGAATAATGGAGACTAGGCATCCTTCAGTCTTGAGAATAGATGACTTGGAACAATGTTTGCTGTGGCTGAGAAAGCCAATTTGAGAGTGACAATCCCTTCCACACTAAAGACAAATACAATCTGTCCCCTGTCCAGCTCCCTAATTTTGCTGGTTTTGGGACTGCCTCTTTGCCTCGGCCTGCTGGACAAGGGTCTCTTCAAATTGGGAGAGGCTGTGATGCACTGCCTGCCTCCAGGCTGAACGCTCAATTGTCAGAGTTTCCCATCTGTTGAGGTCCATTCCTAAGGCCTTCAAATCCCGCTTGCAGATCTCCTTGTATTGCAGAATATTGGCTATGAGATAGGATAAGTGTATTTGTGTCTTTTTAAAAAACAATAATACATGATTTATGATCTCAAATGCATTCGTTAATCGTCAATTCCAGTGGGTCATGTGTTCAAGGGTCAGTTTTGATAGCTACTCCTGAAATTTCTGCCTCTTTATTTTGTTTTGTTTTATTTTATTGAATAAAGAAGCAGTTGCAGTGTTTCAGATTGTGGTTTGCCATTTGGAGTTAGTTGTATTATACTTCATGTTCTTGCAAAATGTTGCTGAATTGGGCTATTCCTAGTAACGCCCATTACCAGTTTCTTTTATAATTACTGTCAGATAATGGATGACATGTTTTTTATTAGGAGAGGAATTGCCCTTGCTTCTCTTGGGGGTCCCATTTATGCTATAGGAGGCTTAGATGATAATACGTGTTTCAGTGAAGTGGAGAGATATGACATTGAATCTGATCACTGGAGTGGAGTAGCACCTATGAATACGCCCAGGGGAGGAGTTGGCTCTGTGGCTCTGATGGTAAGCTACTGTGCTTCTTTTTATCGGGTTAAAGGGAAAGCAATAGAGGCAAATGTGAAATGCTACATCTGGCATCATGATCATCGGAATATGTTCAGTTTGTGTGGAGGTCCAAATATCTCGACTGTTCTGCACTATCCTTGCTTAAGAAGCCACTTTTGAAGAAATTAAGAATTAAATAAGAAACAGGATATTGAGGCAGAAGACATCGTATAAAAACAAACTTTTATCTAGTGCTGTAACCTGTTCGTTAAACTAGATTATAAATAAATATGGCTTCATATTACTACAGTTCATATCTGAGTGTAGTTAAAGTTTCCATTGGCAATAATTTCAAAAACTGGGAAGGGAGCCAGTAAATTTTATGGAAAATCCTCCTGTTGTTTTAGTGTTGCTTGATGATTATATTCTGCCAAAGTCTTAACCTGGGGATAGACAGCTACTGCAGACCGACGAATTGAACAACTTTCGCTCTCTTTGTACTGTGGGAGCAGAAGGGGCTGAAGCAGGTTTTTCACCCTGTAGTAGTACCTGCTAATTCATCCTTAAGTGCCTCTTTTGCATATAATATTCTTTTGTTCTTTTCTTCTTTGCAGAACTACGTATATGCTGTTGGTGGGAATGATGGTGTAGCGTCTCTCTCTAGTGTGGAGAAATATGACCCACACCTGGATAAATGGATAGAAGTGAAAGAAATGGGTCAGCGGAGAGCTGGCAATGGGGTCAGTGAGCTGCATGGCTGCTTATATGTGGTTGGTGAGTAGTGCCCAACCTTTATTTGTCCAAATCACTCTCATCTTCCTCTCCTGTAATCTGCATGTTACAGTTAAGAACAGGCATGATAATGTAATATGTTAGTTGACTGATCGATAAGGTGCTTTCAATTGCAGAAAATTCTGGAGGCTACAGTTGTGCACCCATGCTATAGACCAGTGAGTGGCTCCTTACTTTGGGTCCTCAGAAAATCCTGGTCAGCACAGCTAGTGGTAGAGGCTTCTGGGAATTTTAGTCCAGGAACATCTGAGGACCCAAGGTTGGGAACCACTGCTGTAGTCAGTTATAATTTTTTTTACTGTGTAAATATGTTTGCCATTGGCAGTAAATATGTTATCCAGCTGTCAGCTAACAAGTAGGCCACTGGACTCATAGTCCTCTCTGATTGTTAACATATTATATGCCCTCTCACAGGTTGTGCGAGAAATAGATTAAGTGTAACTTTATATAAATCTTTTAGAAATTTAGTTCACAAAATGGATCCCCTATATTGTTTGTGCTATTTCTGCAACTGGGTCAGTGATACACATGTTATAGCTCTGTTTTGTGAAACTGTTTATGATAAAATTACTATGTATAAAGTCTGAATTGCTTTTTAATCTGATACATTCATGCTCCTGTGGTATATATGTCTTTATACAGGTGGCTTTGATGATAATTCACCACTTAGCTCTGTTGAACGATTTGATCCTCGCAGTAACAAGTGGGAATATGTAGCTGAGCTTACAACTCCTCGGGGCGGAGTTGGCATAGCAACTTTAATGGGCAGAATTTTTGCTGTTGGAGGTCACAATGGAAATGCTTACTTGAATACAGTGGAAACCTTTGATCCTGTGAGGAACAGGTAACTCCCTTGCTCTTATCAAATTGGTTGCCAAGTACTTAAGAATTTCCAAGGTATTGCAGAATGATCCCATCTGCAGGACCTCTGTAAAATATATAAAGCCATTTTGGAATTTCTACATCTAGATCCTTCGGGACTTGCCTCATTCCAGGATATCATTTGCTGAATTTTCAGCATTCATTTTTTAGAACAAAGTATTTGGAGAGGGATAAATAGAAAAGAATATAACAGGACAGAAGATTTCAAGCCTTGATCAAGGCCTCGGAGGAGATCCCCTCACTCTTATTTGCCTGTGCGTCCTAGACATAGCAAGGTCCCTTGTTTGCTCCTTAAACTTCTCAGAAGTAAAATTAATTGAAAGCTTTTTAAAAATAAATAAATAAATAAATAAATAAATAAATAAATAAAATCAGCAGAGGAAAGTTCTTCTTTGTGGCCTCTGCGAATCACACCCTGGGTGATCCGCGCTTGCGTGGAGCTTCATTGGAAAGTTCTAGAGCTTCTGCGGTAGCAAAAAACACATTAGAATAAGGCCCCTCCCCCCTCGTATAAGTACCTTTGCGCCAAGGCTCCCCTTTCAGTTGTGTCAACCGCCGCTACATTAAGCAGAATGGCATGGCAGTGGGGAAGATGGCCAGGATGTGTGAATCACAGAGGTCCACTCAAAGAACTACAATTACAGGTGGGTAACCTGTCGATTTCCCTTCTGTTTTGTTCCCTTGTCATCCACTGCAAGCAGTAATTAGAGTTGAAGTGAATTGACTGGACCTTGATGGGCCCTCTCTCTGTTTGCGATAGTTAAATGCTTTCGTCTGACTGTTCTCAATGTTTAGATATAAATGCTCACTCTTCTATTTGTCCAAGTTTATTTCTTGATGGACAGTGATCTTGAGGTGAGCCACAAAAGTACAATATAAATAGTTCTTAAAATTAACCCTCTAGTACATTCATCTCACCTACATGCTGAGCTTTTTCATGTGTGTCAGATATATTTTGGGAAAAGCTACTATTACTTTTTCTTCTTTTTAGATGGGAACTTGTGGGTTCAGTATCTCACTGCAGAGCAGGAGCTGGCGTAGCTGTCTGTGCTTGTCTTGGCAGCCAAATCCGTGACGTGGGTCAAGGTTCCAGCAATGTGGTGGATTGCATGTGATTTGGGGTTGAAGTTTGTTAATTGTTCTGAAGTACTACAAGACCTCACAACCATCTTGTGAAGACATAACGGACTTCCAAATATGTATAACTATCCCAAAATATTTTACATGGAGATTTGAATGGTGTGGCAATTTTTCAAGGCATATCTCAAGCAATTGGAATAAGTCTTCAGTGGTTGTTTAAAACGTAGCTTCCAGTGTGCTTATACTTGAAGGCTTCTGATCTCAAGCTTTTTGTTACTTCCCCAAGGGTATTAGAGATACATCTGTATTTTTCAAGAAAACTGTTCTTTTAAAACGCTTTTACTACTTTTCAAACAGTCCTCTAAAAACAATCTAAGGGTTGTATGTATTTTCCGTCTGAAGAAGTGTTTCTTTTATGAGTGTGTTCTTTTGATGTACTATGCAAACCCAAACTAACCATATGGATCCCAGCCTCCTGCAAACAGAAATATGATGGTGCAAAAAGAAAAGAAAAGAAAAAAAGCCATTAACAGCAGAAAAAAAAGTTCAGTTCTAAAAGAGGAGTTTATTGCTTCTGGTGGAATTAATCTAGAATTTTTGGTGATGGGTGTGCCATCTCAATTTCATCCTAATTAAGCGTGCATAAGTACAAATAAATGTGGCAAATTGTGAATTCACCCTTTCATTTCAGCCATCCCCAGTTCTCTTTGTTTTTAAGATCACTTGCTTCTGCTGCAGATGCTCAAATTGCAGACTTTGCATCTGTGTCCAGAATTGCTCCACTCTCAGACTTCTCATTTTGTTTTTCCCCATGTTTATTTGTATCGTCCACAGCCAAAATAAACATATGTCTTTGTAACATGGTGATAATCAAGTGTGGGACAATCATTCAGGAAATCAGTTGCAAGGTGGCCAGTCTGATCTGCGTAACTCTGAAATGAATTCTCTGGTTAGTCTATATTGTTTGCATTCCTAGCAACGTAAGCAGCAGGTCTTTTGAGTTGTGTACGTGTGTGTGTTTGTCTCCACGGCCCATACATGAAACACACACGCACCCTTTACTTTCGTGCTGAATTCCAAGTTTTGAAAAATATGGCTAAGCCACAGTAAGCTGTATCAAATCTCTTTCTGTTAGGAAAAAAATCACTGGAAGCTTCTCCCAACAGTGTTGCCACCAGCCATCTGCAGCACTACTATACTGGCAGGATGGGGAAATCTTTGTGAAAGCGGGCACTGTTTTTGTGTGTGAATATTGGTAGAGGTCTGGGCAAAATGTTTATATTCGGAATATTTCCAAGACAAGGAGCTGTGGATAAGGAAGTAGACCCACCTCGCCCTAACCCTATTCTTCTGTATATGGCCCTTCCCGTATTGCTGAGAGTACTAATATTTTGGAATGCCACTACAGCGAAGCTGATCACTTGGATGCTTCATGTGCAATCATGGCTATTGTTACTTAGAGGAAACAGATAGCATATCATGTTAAAATGCTTGATTAGCTCTCAGGAGGAAAGATCCAATTAGATTTGTCGCAAAGTTAGTTGAAACGTTTTTAAATCTGCTAATATTTTGTGTTTAAAGATAATTGATATATAATACAGCAGATCATCCTTTTTCTATCCACCCTCTTGTTTTAGATTAGAATTGTTTTGGACTTCTCTTCGGTCTGGTTACTTAGTGCTCAGTTCCTGCAGCCCTGTGTGTAAGACTACGTACAGCTGTATTCCAAAAATAGGCTTCATAAACCCATGCCAGGACAGGTTATGCTTGAAATAGCAAAAGCTCACAAGTCAAGAAATAGAACATGCCAGTCTTTATTATTCAAGGAATCATGCAATTTCAGTGGCACTCAGTGAGTTGGGTGTTGCCACAACACAATAGAGAAAAATATGGTTCATTCATATCTCAGCTTGGTGATAATTACTTGAGAGGAAATGTACATGACCAAAATGCAATGCTCAAACCATTTTGGATGGGTAAAGCTGGCTTAGAGCACAATTTGGGCATGAAAATACTGTGTTTCTTGGAGAAACAATTATTTAATGATTCTCTGTCATTCTGTCACAAAGCACACACATTGCTGCTTTACACTGTTGCTTCTAAAATCTGTTTTTGTACGAGTGTGGTACCAAGTGAAAAAAGTGCAGAATGTGGCATAATGTGTTTTATGGAAAATGGAAACCTTGTAATAAAAGGCATTTATTGTTTAGCCTTGTGCGTGTTATTTCACAGTTGGGTGGAAGTCCATATATAGTAAATATACTCACTCACTCTCTCTCTCTCTCTGTCTCTCTCTCTCTCTCTCTCTGTGTGTGTGTGTGTGTGTGTGTGTAAATAGTAGGGTTGAGGATGGTTTGGATGGTTCATATTGAAACAGCTAAATAATCAACATATTGAATTCTGGGGATTGACGTTGCTCTTAAAATTTGTCTCTGGTGACATATTTTGAAAGTACTGTATGCTGCAGTGGTTGGAGTGATTTGGATCTACTTGTACTAAGAAATAAAGACGAACCTTCATTTTTGTTAGCTGCTAAAATATTTCTGGGAAGCCATGGGACTTAGGCAAGCACAATATAGATGTTCAAATGATGAAAATCCTTAGACACAAAGGGAAGACTAGTCATATATCCCCCTCCCAAGTCTGGTAAACCTGTAAAAATGGGGGGGGGGAATCTTCCAACGTTTTCCACTTTTTGCAGAAATACTGTATGTGTCGTGAGCATATATTCAGGTTATGCTGCTGAGGAGCTACCGATGAAAGAGATCAAGCATAAACATTGTCACAAAAGCCAAGTTTTACAGCCTAAACCAAGAGAGTAATCCAGGAATTAGGGCCACCATTTCCTTTCCCCCTTATGAAAAAAGCAGGTCTGGCAAGTTGCACTAAGTTTCTTCCAGCAGAGGGAGGAAGACAACCATATATTGCCAGCCTCCTCTTACAGGAGCAGTGGCAGAGCATGTGGAGGTGGGACACAGAGATACTTCATCTGGTGTCCATGTCTAAATTTTCACACATAAACACATCACTTCTATTTCCGCTGCCCCAATCCACACAGCGTATGCAAGTTGCAAGCTTTCTTATAACATGCAAAAAGTACTTAAATAGGGAGATTCTCCCTGCTCCCCTTGATATATATGCAAGACTCATTGGAAGGTACTTTTGATGCTGAAGCACCAAATTTTTCTTTCATTTTAATTTATAGGTCCAGTTGTGGTGCTCTTGCTGTTAGAGGAAGCTCTGTGTCCATTCTGACCTGAGTAGAGGGGAAAACAGCTGTGGAGCAACTACTCTAACCTGTGTCCACTATCCAACATTTGGTAGAAATTTGAGATAGCGTGAATCAGCTACTGCACTATACAAATTACAAAGCTCGTGCAAACAGCAGAGGAATAGCCTTGGCAAATTGCACTAGGCAAAACCAAGATTATAAATATGTGGTTGTAGGGAGTTCAGAGGTAATAAATTTAACACAACAGACAAACCTGATGTGTGAATTGTCTTTAAATGTGCCATAGAAGAATTTTCTATGAGCTCTTGAAGTAATGGCCTTAAAAATAAAAGTGCTAAATCAGAAACTCCATGTTAAGTGTAAGGTGTGGGTGATAAAAATTTGTTTCCTCCTGTCAGCATGAACCATAGTCTGTTGATTAGAGACTAACAGCAAATAAGGCATTGAAGATTCACCCATCATGCCTTTCCACACATCAGATGCCTGGTCTGGGTTCAGGATAGTTCAAGGATTGGCCCTACTTTTTGCAAGTTTTTTTGAAGGCCCTACTTCATCACCAGCCATTATCAGGGTTACAGGTGTGATGTAGCTGGGGCATTTCTGCCTTGGCACCAGAACCACAGAACTCCCTCCTGGAAGTCTTACTTCACCCCTTAATGACCTTCAGAATCTGTGTAGAGCAGGGGTGGGCAATTCATTTCTATAGGGGGGGCCACATGAAAAATCTGAACTGTGTCCCAGGGGCCGAACCAACTTTACTTTGAAATAAAAGATAAGCAACTGATCGACTTTGGACAAAAAGCAATAAATGGTTTTGATGTTCAACTTGTTCAGTGAGAGAAATCCAGTCTGTCTTGGGTTTGAACAAGTGCTTGAACACCGGATTGGAGCAACGACCGGTGGGCTGGACAGGAGCGGCTCGTGGGCCATATGTGGCCCTCAGGCTGCACTTTGCCCAGGTCTGTGCTATCCTGTATTTTCTGAGACTCTTACTGGCCCATCTCCCTTAAAATACCCCAAATGAAAGCTTTGCATGGAAAACCTCACTATGTGCCCTTCTAGGTGTATCGGGTGACATTTTTATTATGCTCAGGAGGCACCACCTGGGGAGTTTGTGCTGGTTCCGAACCTACTCATGCGTGTTTTCTCCTTGCATGGACATTCCAGGGATTCGAATCCAAGACCTCTTCCACACAGAGGAAGAGCTCTGGGGAGGGGGGGTGTTCTTTCCGGAAAGCACAAACCCTAAACTTTGTTCGTCCTTGAACCTTGCTGGGGCCACACACAGTAGGACTCACTTGCACGTGCGGGGCAGGAGGGGGCATGCCAGGGAGCTGGGGATGTGTGTGAATATTTCAAGTAAGGGTGGCAGACATAGTAGGGTTGCACAGGTCAAGTGTGGGGGGTGGCTGCCCACTCTCGGGTGGGATTCTCTGCTGGCTGCTTCGACACTTTAAAAGGGGGCAAGTGAGACAGAAAAGAAGTTTAGGCCCTTGATACATGGTGGAGCCTCTCTCCCACAAAACCATGACTTGTTCCATCCGGGGGCCCTCCAGTCCTTGATGCTAAAAATGGTGAGACCGAAGGAGACCCAGAGCGTTGGCACTGGGAACTGTACTTTCTCCATGTTGGCCCCTTTCCCTCCGGACTCATTTCCAGTGGGTGGGGGTTTGGGGCAGATCATAATGGGATTAGTCCCCATCGGCCTCACGCCGTGGGCCATGATCCTCCAGTTTAGGAGACAAGACAAATGCCGAAGCTTTCTTTTGGTGGGCTGTCTGGGGCCACAGACATGTTGAGCTGGTTCCCAACAGGTTCGGCCATCTCTGGCACAGGGCTGGGGGGCTCAGGGGCTGATGGCAGCGCTTCCAGCAGGTGGTTTGGCTCTGGAGGGGCCTCCGGGGAGGATGATGGCAGGAGTGATCCATCCGGGGACAGAGCTGGTGTCTTGAGTGGGCTCCTAATTGTGGGAGAGGCACCACATCCGAAAACTTGGAGGAAAAAGCAACACCTTGTTACAAGAGGGGGGGAAACGTGGCTTCATGAGAAAACGAGGTTCAAGGGACTTCAGTCCCACCTGGACTCACCTGTCTCTTCCTCCTCGGGAGGATCGTCCAGATTAGGATTTGGTCTGCTTGTCCATCTCTCGAGGATGTGAGTGATGAACATGGTGAGACACTGCATTTTCTGACAGAAAAACAGGAATGAATCGCAGGATTGACTCTGTGATTCCTTCATGCTGGCTGTCTCTCAACAGAGTGACCTTGGTCTCCCTCCTCCCAGGTAACGTTGTTGTCATAACATGGCCGGGCCAAGGTTTGTGAGGTCACAGAAGGCTGCCAACCTGAGCTGGCCAAGTAAGTTGACCAAAGAAAAAGGTTTATCCCTCGTATGTTAGTGACCTCCCTATTCATAGATGCATGAAAAATGATTATCTCCCTTCTCTGCATCTCTGATACCGCTGAGGACAAGCTGTGGTTAAGCACAAGCACAAAATAGGCTCATTTGTATAGATAGATTTATCTGTCTTTGAAAACAGTGGTTCTTAACCTTGGGTTACTCAGGTGTTTTTGGACTGCGACTCCCAGAAGCCTTCACCACCAGCTGTGCTGGCTGGGGTTTCTGGGAGTTGCAGTTCAAAAACACCTGAGTAACCCAAGGCTAAGAACCACTGTTTTAGAAGATGGTTACCCGGCCTTTCTCCAAGGCAGCTGAACATCCTTAAAAGATAATATTCAGTTCTTAAAAAGAAAACAAACAAAAAAACACGCACTGGTTTATGAATGTGGGGAATTGAGCATCTGTGTTCATGATTCAAAAAGCCAGGAAAGAGCTCAAAATGGCAGCACAATAGGGTGCCCACGTTGCCAGCAGGAAAAAGGACGCCAAGCTTTGCCTAGCAGAGGGCAGCCTGAATTTTGACAGCACCCATGGCAGCTGTCTAGAATGATGGCTGGCATAGGGTCCCTTCCAGCTCAACAGTTCTAAGATGATGATGGCTAAGTTGCTTCATTCTTTTCCTGCATTCTCCACATTCTATTTCTGTTTTCAGACGTGCACCCTAATATTGCAACGCTCAGAGAGTTAAAGCACTGAGCTCTCCAGCCAACAATACTACCATCTTGTACGTCCTGTTTTTTCCCCATTAAAATGGTCCTTAATGTTTCTAAAAATCTCATTTTTTTCCAGTGCAGAAGGCATGTATACACTTGTTATGGTCCACAGACTTACGGTGATCCTAACAGGGTTATTTAAAGAGTGGTTTTACCAGTTCCATACACCCCATGAGTTTTAATGGCTGAGCGGTAATTCGAACCCAGGTCTCTGGAGTCTCAGTCATTAATTTACCCACTGCCCACACAGGATATCACATATATGTACCTATACACCATCCCCAAATAAGAGAACCACGATATGATAAGCATCAGAGGCAAACCAAGTATCTTATCCATATTAAAAATCCTCTTAAGGTATTTCTTAAAATTGAAAAAAAAAGTGTTGAAATGAAAGTATAATTAAGTCTCAGAAACTCCCTGCTAGTGGAGACTGGGCCATAGCCTAGCAACCTTTTATTTTTGGACTACAACCCCTATTATCTCGTCAGCATGTGCTTGAACTGACAGGGCACGGTTTTCTCCCCACTTCTCACAGGCCTTCAAACATCTGATCTGCCGCTAAGGGTTGAAAGCAAGCGGTTGCTTCTGCTTATGGACATGTTTTTAAATGTACTGTTCATCGGTTCTTCTGCTTTGCCTTTGCAAAAAATGTGGATTATGGTTAATACTCTTTTAACAGAGAACGCTAGCTCCAGTAACTTCATCTTCAGAAATATTTGTTTCTAGTATTTCACTTTTAATGTTTTCAGACTGTGGATAAGTGGATACTGGTCCTGCGGATAAGGAGCCCTACTATATTTGCAAACCACCCTGTTCCGCAAGTGTTTTTTGCATTCTGCGTTAGATGAAGATGGTAGCTGCTTCTGAAAACGTGCATTGCATTTAAAGCCACCCAGCCTTTCTCAAAGGCAGTAGCCGCTGTTTTCCACTCTGTTGATTCCACTTAATTAATCTGCAACTACACATTTGGTATTTTCCCGGTTCTTTAATTCAATATAACAGCAGGAAAGAATGCCTAGAGTGGTTATCATCTGTTGTATCATTTTTATCTTGGCATTATTACTTACCTTTATGTCATAGCCTTGTAGATGTCTTTAGAGCAAAAGGCAGGGTACTAATATTTTAATATGACTGCATAGAAAATGATGCTACTCCGCCAAAGCTGTATCACATAGCTGTTCCTGTTTTGTGCTTTGAATTCCTTTAAGTGGAAGTGCATAGTGTACCAACAGCATAAGGTGGCACATATTTTCAGCTCTGGGACTTTAGCCCAAACATGCATTTAGAGAAACACTTCAAAATAATACTGAGAATTTCAATTGAACAACACATCTATCTTATAGTAGTCCTATTTCTAACAGGCCCAGTGAAAACAGTGCAGCTTAATAGCTTATTGATTTCAACCATAAGCATGATTAAATCTGGGTCCAATCAAATGCTAGATTTAAAAAACGTTAGCATTCTTGTTATGGTGGGATTAAAAAATGCAGACAAAAAGGCAGTTGAGGCCAGCGTGAGACACATTTTCTAAGTTAGGGTGTTCTGTTCAGCTCTGAGGCTATCAAGCAGGACAGGACATCCTAGAATGATTTTTGGTGTTGAGTAACTTATGGTGGCAGGATTATTTTTATATTCATGCTGAGGACAGAGGGCTCTGAAATAGCACAGAGAATCTGTTCTTGACGCTGAGATGGCTGAGTTCTGCTACTCAGTCAGACTGTTGTTATCTATGGTTTATGCATCTTCTTGTTTCAGAGATCATCCCAATCAACAGCCAAGGAAAAAGGCGGTTTTCATTTAATATTTATTTTATTACCCCACATGAATTAAACAAATCAACCTGGAAATACCACCAATATACAGGGCAGAAAATGTTATGTACAAGATGGAGACACAACACCCCTTAATAATAAATTTAAATGTACAGATTATTTTTTAATAAAGAAACGAAAGGGACAAAGGGAAGGTGGGGAAGGGAGAGAAACTGCCCTTTAAAAATTAAATTTTCATCCATCTAACTTTCAGTCCATATCTCCAGTGTCAATGGAACTTGCAAATTATTAAATAATGGCATCGATATATAGAATATTGACAATTTAAATACATTAATTATCATTCTAAATAAATAATCTGGGAAAGGAGGCTGCTTTGAGTTTGCAGCTCCACTGACCTGTGTTTAAAATGACAACAATGTTCTGTTTCTATCTTGCTCCTTAAAGCTGGGCCCCAGATCCAGATTGAAATCAATGGATGTTTCATCCGTGTCTGGAGCACCAGAGTCTAGTCTGGAGTGAAATGGTATTTTCTCTGATCATCCATTCAATTGGTCTTTACACATAACCCCCCCACCCCACCCCACCCCAGAAAAAGTATTTGGATTCACCCCTTGCGTCCTCACAATTGCATGTAAAACAAGGAACTGCAGAACATGCAGGAGTGGGGTGTTCCAGTCCATGCATCATCTTGACTCTTGATAGAAATTAAGAACCTTGCTCCCACTGGGTATTGGAATAGGCCGTTCTGGAACAAAATCAATTAAATTTTTTTCATTTGTTTCAGGACAAAAAAAAAAAGCCCATGTGCTTTGCTTTAAGACAGTAGTCCTTAACCTCGGGTTATTCAGGTGTTTTTGGACTGCAACTCCCAGAAGCCTTCACCACCAACCAGCTGTGCTGGCTGGAGTTTCTGGGAGTTGCAGTTCAAAAACACCTGAGTAACCCAAGGTTAAGAACAACCGCTTTAAAATGTTCATTTTTCTGTCAGCCCACACACAGTCATGTGGAAGTGGCAGCAACTGAATGGGTTCCTACTCAACTCGGGAGACTGACATTCAAGCCTATCACTGTCCTGGAAGCAAATGAACAGGCAGGAGAGGGAGCAGCGCAGATTAGACTACCCCCCATGGATAAAGTGCTCAGCAGGCAGGTTAAGCTGGGGACTCTTAATTTTAAAGTGTATTTCAAGAAAACAAAAGCAGCAACAAGGTACTTCGGGCGCCATGCTGAGGTGAACAGCGGGGTGCGCACAGGGAGGGAATCTCTGTCCTGAGACTGCAGGTTGGTTGGCCAAGGTAAGACCGGTTTGTAAGGTTAGTGTCTTCCCCACTCATGACTAGTTCGGAGATCTCCAAAAAGGAATTCAAACCATGATCCAACCCCTTAAGGAGCAACTGGCGTTTTCTCCTATTTTTTTTTATGTTGTAAACTTTGCCGGGAAAATCCAACTGCATCTCGTTTTCCCTTCTTCTTGACCCTTCTTGCAGTTTTCTTTTTAAAAAATTATAATCAATGATTATTTCCAATGAAATTCCACACATTTCTGTTCAACAGGATGGTGGTGGTGGGAATCTGGACACTCAGGGCTCTCTGCTCAACAGCTGCAAAGCAGAGGGGAGGAAGTATCAAAGAACAGAGAAATGGGTAGCCAAGAGTTCCTTAAACTGCGGGTTGAATGGCAGTTGGTTCACTAGTGCACTGGTTCTTAACCTTTGTTACTCAGATGTTTTTGGGCTGCAACTCCCAGAAGCCTTCAGCATCAGCTCTGCTGGCTGGGGTTTCTGGGAGTTGCAGTTCAAAAAACACCTGAGTAACAAAGGTTAAGAACCACTGCACTAGTGTAAAGGGAAGGGTTTACTGCATCACAACAGGAAACCAGAGTGTAGGAACCTTTAAGGCACTCTTGACGTCTGACTGCACTTTATGGGGATTGTTTTGCACGAGTCCATTGGATGCAGACTTACCATCACAAATCCAGTTCAATCCTAAGGAAAATCTTTACTTCTCATGGGCAAAAGATGCTTGCCCTTGAAATCAATGAAGGCTTTAATGTTCCTCAAGACATGCTTCTTCATGATGCCCTTTGGCAAAGAAGCATTCTGAGAACTGCTGAAGCTGTCTTGAAGAGACTGGGAAACAAGCCTTCCTAAAAAAAAAAAACCTTGTGGAAATACAGGCATCGTTTATTAAGCAAAATGTACAGGCACGTAACAGGTCCTGCCAAACAGAGCTAGCTCCTGTAAAGGGTCGAGGCAGTACTCTTACATGGGACAAACACACATGAATGACCAACTCTGACATTAGGAGTCAGCTGAAAAGAAGAGCCTACTAACACAGCGCTCAAGAACAATTCACTTGAACAATATTCCTCCTGGTCTATCTTAAAATCAGGAAATGATAGGTGTAAATGGGAGGGTTAAGGCACCATAAAGAGGAGGGCAACAACAAAATTTTAAATTACTTTTAGAGTAAATTGGAAACAAATGCAGCAGGAGGTATGACAGTCCTGAAGGCACTCTTTTCTACTGTAACCTCTGAAAGAAGTAGATCGTTTTGCTTGCAAATCAAAGACAGTTGCCCGTTCATTGCATCGCACCAGCAGGGGCTGGGTGGAGAGGTTCATACCTTGGCAGATCTAACAAAATGAAGCAACCACACCAAACCCTACAGTCCGGTGTACCACCTGCCAATGTACATGGAAAACTGGGCGTACAGAACCAAAGGCAAACATTTGAACCTGGCACGACACAGAATGTGAGCTGAAACGGCATGCTGCAAAGTTGCTCCTATGCAGAAGATTTAAAAGAGGAAATCCTCTTCATACAGCTAATATGAACCCTTCCAACTGGCAGACTCTCTCCTGGATCTGCCGCACCATGGAATCCTCGGAGGGCCTGCTTCCTGTGCACAGATGGTTCCTCCTGCAACCCTGAACTTCTTGCCATGTAAAGCCTGGACGTACGTGGCAAGTAAGATCCTTTTCTGGAACACTTTCTGAGGGGAGTGTTTCCACTGCATGAAGTAGGACAAAAAAAAAATATGAAGGAACAGCAGATTCAAAAGGAATGAAAGCAGCCGTTGCCAGCAATTCCAGTTCATTTCATTAGTGCAGTATTGCTCAATTCACTTAAGTTGCAAGGACAAGCCTGCCAGCCCGCAGCACAGGGGGCACACAATGAGGGTGAATGTCTCCTCCACTGGGTATCCTCTGCTCTTAGTGGCTTCTCTCAGGGGAGTCCCAGGGTCCTGCTTTCTTTATGGGACTGCCCATGCCCCCAAGCACACAACGTATCATCAGAAAACAAGACAGCCTGGGACTAGTGCACTGTTGCTACCATATGCAAGCAAGGACCAAGGGCGGAAAGGAAGGGGCAGGATCCGGGAAGTGACACAAGCAAGGCCAAGGGGCTTCTTGTGAGTCACAAGCCAAGCAGCAAGAAAAAGGGAAGTAGTGCAACAAAGGGCTACACATGGCAAACGGAGAGACCAGTCGTTTTGCCATTTTTAAAAGCAAGAAAAGGTTGAGTTGTGCTGTTGGAAGATTCCCCTTCTTCCCCCCCCCCCCCCGCCCCGATTCTCTGTCCATCCCATGCTCTTGAAACAAAGGCTGATGCTACACATTGCATTTAGGGTTGATCAAGGAAAAAAGAAAGAAAGAAAGATGTATCTGAATTCTATGCTGGGCCCACATTCTTTGCATTGTTTGAGGTGTTGCAGAAAATTCTTTGGGTGGGTGGATCTCCTTCTCTCACTGGCACTTCCTTCACGTGTTGCGTTGATTTGTTTATTTACTTATTTTTGCCTGCTTTTGTCCTGCTGGTTATTCTTTTGTAGAAATGTTTATAGACCACTGACACAATGAAACCATGAAAAGGGGGGGGAGGGGGAAATAAAAAGAGAGAGAAAATTGCACTTTGTCCTTTGAAAGAAAGAAAGAAAGAAAGAAAGGCATCCACCACTTTGAGGCCTCTTTTCCACCATTAATCTTCCAGGTGACCTCCTGGCACCACAGAAACATAGTCTTTGATAAATTCCTGGGTGGCACCATCTCTCTTCCACCAGGCACACCATTCTAGTGTTGATCCAGGTGCTTTTTTTCCTCTGTATCCAGCATGTCAGTCCAGGAGGCTATTTCTGAGGCATTCAAAGTGCAAAAGAGTCCAAGGCAAGGTTCTTGCCTCAAAAGCACCAGTTAAGGCGTATTTGGTTCCAGTCTCAGCCACTGCAAACCATGGTGAGTGTAGTGTACCAGTTCAATCATACTGCTGTTCAAGGAGAGGGTGCAGGCGGCAGCACTAAGCTCAGAAAAAAATTCTGAAGGAGGAGAAGGAGGAAAAGAGCTGGCATTACTCTGGGCTCTTTTGGTACCTGTTTAACACCATTTAACTTGTTAGCTTAAAAAACAACAACAACCCAACTTCTTTTAAAGGAATGTACAGAAACACCCTACGGTTGGCAGGAAAAGCAGTATGTACATCTTCATCAGTTCTGCAAGGTATCAGGGGAAAAGGCACTTCCTGGGAACGACAGCTAACCAATGCACAGCAGTACCTCGGTTTACAAAATTAATGCGTTTTACGGGACATTAGGTAAAGTGAAAAATTTGTAAAGCAGAACGCGGATTGCCATAGGAACGGGGGCGGCACTATAAACCTTCAGGCACAATGCATCCTGGGGAAACTTTCTTTGTAAACCGAGGTACTACTGTACCCTCTAATTTTCAGCCCTGCTGGGCGGAACTCCGCCTCTTGCGTGCCTGACTTCTCCCCTGCGTGCCTTAGTGCAGGGGTCATCAACCCCTGGTCTGCGGCCCGGTCCCAGTCCGTGGGCTTGGTGGAACTGGGCCATGGATACAGATCTCTGCCCCCCTGCATGCACATGCGGTGGGGATGACACACTTGCATGGGAGGTGTCGCACCTGCAGTGGGAGTGTCGCGCTCGTACGCATGCATGCAAGCGCAGCACCCCCCCTGCATGAGTGTGACATGCCTCCCCTGCATATGGAGTTCACTCCCCCCAGCTGGTCCGCGGCCCCAAAAGGGTTGGGGACCGCTGCCTTCATGACTCCACCGCCCATGTGTGGTTTTTTGTTGTTGTTGCTATGAGAAACAAAAGGGATGTGTGGAGGAGGAAAGCTGCACGGAGGGAGGTGGAGTCCTGCGTGCCTTAGAGCAGTGGTCCCCAACCTTGGGCCTCCAGATGTTCTTGGACGTCATCTCCCAGAAATCCTGGCCAGCAGAGGTGTTGGGGAAGGCTCTGGGAGTTGCAGTCCAAGAACATCTGGAGCCCCAAGGTTGGGGACCACCACCTGCAGCTAACACTTTAACGTTGAAGCAAGTTTCTACTCCTTATGGAGACCAAGATATGTATGAAAGCCTCTGGCTCCTGAGATTCTCCAGGACGCACCTCAAATGGTCATTCAATTGGGAAAAACTTGGTGGTGAGCCTGCATAGTCCCTGCATAATTCCATGCTCTACCGCAGGTCTTGCAAAACATAATATATTGTCCGGAGCAAGAATAATAACACTTAAGTGGTTCATCTGAGCAATTTACACAGCAACTGAATTCAGCTTTTTTTAGAAGGTTATCTGGATATCCTTGGCACATAATCTTAATTCTTTTTCTCCTTTTTGTTTTATGCATGCTGAACTCAGTATCCTTTCTCTTAAGAAAAATGTAGAGGGGAAAGAAGGGTGATTCTAATATATTCCTTGCAAGAAATATTAAGAGGCTGTAGAATCACTATTGAAAATGAGTGGCTGGATCAGAAATATAGCTATTCTAAACCTGAAGTTGTTTAGGACCAATAAATAAAATTTATCACCTGGAACAAACAATGTGTGAAGAGAGGATTTAACTTTACATCTTCCACATATTAATGCAATTTCACCTCTACTGACTTTTTATTAAGCACATTATTTATAATTAGTCTAATGCTCTGCTACTATAAAAACAGCTCAATTTCTCGAAAAGCTACTGATGTTAACTCACTCTCTCTCTTTATGTGTGTTTATTATTATTATTTTATTCTTTTGCCCAATAGCTCTTGGATCAATCTGAAATCTTTTCTGCACAAAGGAAAGACTGATCTAATTAACAGCCCAGTTCTGAGGATTATCTCAGACGGACCCTAAATGGGAGCCTATGAGATAAAGCCCTGATGTGCTCATACTCCATCAGGGCAGCCAAAAAAGAGGCACTGCTTTATTAGATTAACAAGCAATGGGAAGGAAATTTAGACTGCCAGCCCAGAATGGGGGGCGTGACTGGGGCCTGGGAGCACTTTGGATCCACTGAATCAATAGCACCCCCATGCCCTGCTTAATGCTAACAGCTCCATAAAATAAATATGCTGCTCTAGTACAGATGCAGGATATCATCTCCAATCAAGCCCGCTGATCTGTGCATTTCAGAACAAAAATATATGCCACGGATAATAGGATATTCACTGGGAATTTGTGGCCAACAACCTCTCCCTAGTCTTGATCCCTCACCGTTTCCCTGTGTTTTCACGAATGTGTGCCTCCTCCTTCTCATTTTATAGCATCTATTGCTGCAAATACAGTGGTGCCTCGCTTAACGATTGCCCCGCTTAATGAGGAAATTGCTTGATGATTAGGTTTTTGTGATTGCAAAACAATGGTTTAAATGGGAAAAATCAGCTTCACGATGATCGGTTCCTGCCTCGGGAACCGATTTTTGCATTACGACGATCTAAAAACAGCTGATTGTCGGGTTTCAAAATGGCCACTGGGTGTACAAAATGGCTCCCCACTGTTTTTAGGAGCCATTTTTCGCTATACAGGCACCCGAAAATGGCTGCCCCTATGGAGGATCTTCGCTGGATGGTGAGTTTTCAGACCACTGGAATGCATTGAACGGGTTTCAATGCATTTTAATGGGTTTTTTAATTTCGCTTTACAATGTTTTCGCTCTACATCGATTTTGCTGGAACGAATTAACATCGTCAAGCGAGGCACCACTGTACAGTGCAGATATGTATATGCTGCTACTTTATGCGGGATCCATATAGCTCAGCACTAGTCCACCTAGCCCACTCTACTCTGACTGGCAGCAGTTCACCGGGATTCGATTATTACGCAAACCATCTCCTTTTTCAGATGTGGCACCTTTCAGAGAAAGGCTTCCAAGTTATGGGATCTTTCAAAATTGTCTTGCTAAGGAACCCGATAAACTGGCCTTGAGGGAAAGGAGAGCTTCGGGATGTGGCATGAATGATGTCAGCTGGAATGCATGGTAACAAATAACTTACTCTTATTCTTCCTGGCCAAAACATCAGCTTGTTCCCAGAGATCATAGGCGTAGAGAATATACGAAGTGATGTTGACAAAGGAAGAGGTTATGGTTGGGATATAATGAGGAACAGTAACTGAAGAGCCACTTCCACAGCTGCTGGCACTGGACCCTGTCTGGGAGCTTACAGATCCAGCTGGAGAAGGCATCGGGGAAAGAGGTGAAGGGGTGCCCGTACTCCTGAAGAGAAAAACAAAGAGCATCATCAACACCACTGCAGAAACTAACAGGGAGCTCAACTGCGAGAAGTACAACAGTTGTACAGCAAAACAGTGTTGCTAGGAAACAAGAAGGAGGCAATCGGGATGTTTGGGGGAATCCCAAGGTTTCCAGAAATGTAAAGAAACCTTCAGGGCAATTCTCTCTCTCTCTCTCTCTCTCTCTCACACACACACACACACACACATACGTACAAATGCAGCCATCTCAGGTCTCATTTTCCCATTTGGTACCAATGGCACAAGTTGTCAATTAATAGTAGCATGTGTATTTACTCAATAAAACGGCTTTCTTTTCTTGAAAAAACACACTGGGGGTTGGATTCGATAAGCTTATAAGGCCCCGTCCAACTTTGTGATTCTATGATTCTAGTGAAGGGGAGGAGTTTTTGTGAGGAACATCTCCTCAGACCCCTCCCAAGAACATTTTTGTGCAAAGAAGGAATGGGAAAAAACAGAGAATTAGATCAGTGAACCAGGTGGCAGCTGAAAAGGTAAAGTCACCAGAAAGTTAAGCTTAGGGTTATTGTTTTTAAAGCGGCATCATCAAGTGTGCTAATGCCTGACCGATCACAGATATGGTTAAAAATTTTTTTTGTCACACTACTTGTTGGAACTTCTTTGGCCTGTGAGATGATAACCCTGAGGCAATTACTGAACTGCCATCTAATTGCTCATTTGTGATGTACCTTTATTCTCCTATCTTTCTGTTCTAATGCAGTCACTCTCAAATCAGTGGTGGCATCTCCTCAGTTATTAACTGAGGTTCTCAAGATGTATTCCCCCCCCTCGCATTACATAGAAATACTCATTTTGCTCTTCTTTGAAATATCCAAACTTTTGCTAAAGCCAGATAAATACAGTGTTGCCTCGCTAGACAGTTACCCCGCATAGCGGTTGTCCTATGGCCGATCTTCTCTAGACAACGACGATTCTTCCCCATTGGTACGCATTAAACACGTTTCAATGCATTCCAATGGGCAAACGCTTTTTGCTAGATAATAATTTCGCTAAACAGTGATTTCAGTGGAACGGATTATCATCGTCTAGTGAGGCACCACTGTATTTTCTTGTAAGTTCTACCCTGCTCTTTCTCTAAAAGACTCAGAACAGCAAATGCAGGATTATATCAATTCATATTAACAACAGCCCTACACAGTTGGTTAGCTGGAGGGATCAACAGGCCCCAGACCATTGAATGTAGGAGAGGGTTGTGAACTCAGATCTCCCCAGCCTAAATTTTACATTTTATCGGCTCTGAAAAGACTGGCCACATAATCCTATACAACAGGCATACACAACTTTTGTGTGCCTGGGGCCTCATTTTCTGCCCCGGGATCCTCTTGGAAAAGCTTCCATGTCTCAAAAGAATGAAATTAGAAGTGGCTCAAGAATCCATTTCTGGTTTGGGACAGCTTTCCAGATAGGCTGATATGTCCATGGCAAAAGGAAAATGAAAGACGGGATGCATTTTATAATTGGTCTCGATTTCTTGATAGAGTTGGAATAACTTAGACTTAAATTAAAATATGAATATAAGCTGATATTTAGAGGATAATCAAATACTGTAGTATACATACATACATACACACACATATATATATACACACACATATATATATACATATACACACGCATACACACACACACACACACACACACACACACACACACACACACACAAAGAATACAAAGATTTTTTGTACTGGAAAATGAATGGATCAGAGGCATGCATACTGTACTTAATATGAATAGAGTGGATGATTGTATACTCTGTGTTCTCCTATCCTCAAAACCTTTTTTCTATCCCTTGCACTCCCTTCTACCTTTTGTATTCCCTACCCCATTCCTAGTAGTTTAAAAATAATAAATTATTTTAAAAAAAGAATCCATTTCTGGTTTTGAAAAACAAGTATTTAGGAGCATTAAAGAAGGGAGGCAGGTGTAACCTATTCAAAATATGAGCAGCATCCCCTCAAAGCTTTTATTTACTGTAACAAGGATGTGGGCATATTTTATATATAAATATATATTTCAGTCCTACCTTGCAACACATGGAGAAGGTGCTTGTGTAATTCTTGAAGAATTCTGTAACCAAGAATGAAACACTTTTTGATTTACAAATAACACTGAATTGGCAGTTTCCACATTAAGATTTTTGACTGCAGTTAAACAAAGGCAAGCCATGTGTGAATAAGAAGATATAGGTACAATGTAGTGATCTTACATAGGATATCAGGATGGTCTGACAGATTCACCTTAGGTTTACATCTGTCTCTTCTATGACAACAGTCAGGTTCGGATGTAACAATCTTCGTCTGCTAAACCAAGGTTTGTCAAAATGATAACCGGAGTTACACTTGCATGTTCCCTCCTGCCCCTTTTGTGCACCTTAACCAAAGTTTGTTGAACTAAGGTTTTACATTAAGCACAAACTGAAAAACTGTGATTTAAATTCTAACTATAATTCTTATGTACAAACCAGGATTAAATGATGGTTTGCAAACTTGGATTGCGATAAAACGATTAATCCAGTCTCCCAGCCTGAACACTATGAAACTTATTTATTTTCATTTATATGCTGCTTTTCCCCATTGAATGGACCCAAAAGTGCTCACACACAATTAAGACAAATAGGAATTTAAAACAAATTAAACAAAACCATTAAAAAGCAATTAAATGCAGGAATATTAAAACATTTCTAAAGGACAAAAACAGCAACTATAAGACATCTAATGTATGTTAAAATCAGATGATAAAGGTATATCTGGAAAGAGAGATTTTCACTTGTTGCTTGAAAAAGTTGGGGGGGCGGGGGGCGGGGAACCTAACCTCTTGTTCTTCTCATGTGCCGTCAAGTCTCCCCCAACTGATAGCAATCCCATGAATGACCAGTCTTCAAAATGTCCTGTCCTCTTGCAAACCTAAACCTGTAGCTTCCTTTAGAGAGTCAAACCTCATGAGGGAACGCATTTCACAACCTAGGAGCAGCCACCAACGGCCAAGTCAAGGGCCTTCCTGGAAGATCTTAAGACCCGAGGGCCATTATATGGGGAGATATGGTCCATCAGTTTAACTAGTTTAACAAATCTCCACAGAATATTACTCAGGCATAAGAGAAAAGAGAAGACAAAATGCAAATGGTAAGTGATTCTTGTCTGATACCTTCATTTATTGACTGAGATTGTTACATATGAACCAGAACAGAGTCCGTGCAGATAATATGCTTAGCGGCCATTTTGAGAATACACAGAACATATGAAGTTGTCATGAGTTACATCACCCAATCTAAGTCTGGTATTTCCCATTCTGACTGGGCTGCATTGTACACTATGAATCCTTCTATCCGTATTTCAAAACAAAAAGGAGGAAAACTCTTTTTTTCCCCAACTGCTCACTTAACTACAGCATTATGAATGGACCCTACTCGAAGGCTCATGTCTCAAGTTGTTTTAACAACCAGTCTTAAATTCCCACACTTACACCTCATTATCTTCCTCTTCTTACCTTGAAGTGTTCATTCAGGGTCCGGGAATACTTTATTGCTGTGTCCTTTTTGTAGCGAAACATTGCCATGTACAGAATGGCCTGGCATCGCATGCTGTGAAAACACCATGAACACAGACCCATGTTATCTAGGATGTTTCACTTTGGGCTGAACTTGAGACCTGGCGTATCAATGAGGCATGACTCCTTCCTATGGATGCACAACACAAAACTGAGGGTATATTCAAGCCTAAACCAGCAAAATCAAGACTGCAGTGCTTTTTAATGAAAAAAACAGAGTATGATTTTTATCCTGCTGTACCCAATGGGCTTTTTTTTGGGGGGGGGAGATTCTATCAAACAGAATCCTGTTTGATAGGCGTTCATGATCAAAATGCTATTTTGATAAATAGCATATGATATAGCAGAAAAAGTGGGATGATGGTTGAGGATGATGAGAAATGTAGTCTAACTCATCTGGATAGCACCAGTTTGGGGAAGGTTGTCATTCTCGCAATGCAGAAGCAGAAGAGGGGTTAATGGCTTTCCAAAGCCATCTGAATCATGGCTGAGCTAAGCATTTTTGAACTAACAGTTTATTTTAAATTAATGCCATGTTTTTAAAAATAGTGCCGGCCAAACTGAAAGGCTAGAGAATAGCACAAAAGTCCCACTCACCAAAACACAATGAAGATTTTTTCAGGGGTGGCTGTAGAAGAGTCCGCAAAGGATTTTAATGTCATTATGAACCTGTAAGGACAAAATTATAATAACATAAATTTTGGCTTACTGAAGTGGCAATTGAACAGTGCTTCTTTACTGTTGTGCTGGCACAGGGGGCAGGAACACTGTAGACCTGAACAGTCAATATTTATTGAGACTTATTTCCAGGTTGTGTGACTTGCTCTTATTTAATTTTTCCTCCTCTAGATAGCCACATGCAACTTTAAGAAAAAAATTATTTCACTGTAAAATTCTCCCTAGGGAGCTCAGTGGTGTAGGTCTCTGGCTGGAGAGCCAGAGATTGGGGGGTTCAATCTCACACTGTGCCTCTTTGACTGGACCTGGATTTGATTATCCATAGGGTCCCTTCCAGCTCTGCTGTTCCGAGAGGATGATGACTCAAAGATAACCAGGCACACAGTCAATCAAAATTATTAAAACATTAACTGGTATTATATAACAGATACAAGTTTGAACCCAAAACCTAAGTATGTTAAATATCGGTGCAGTATGTAATGCTATTCCTAATATTACTGTATTTTGTAACCCTGGTGTTGTTGTTGAAGGGGCAAATAAACATTTTAAAATTTTAATGTTATTATTACTTTATAAACTCCTGTGGTTCTCAGGAGGGCCAAAGCGGTCTACCCATGAAGGGACCTTTGCTGCAGAGTATCCTGTCCCCTATTCCCCCACCCAACCACCCCGTGTGACTTGTGCCAGTATATTTAGCCACTATGGCTGCTTCAGAGATCAAAGCAAACCTAATCACAAAGGGGGGTTTGGTTCGGGGGTGGGGGTGGTTCCGGGAGGGTGTTTCAAGCACCCTGCGGGGTAGAGCTCTGATCCTCTAGAATCAGGAGTGAGTGAAGTGTGGTCCATGGGTCAAACAATACATAGCTCAAGGCTGTTTCTGCGGCCCCTGCGCTCCCCCATACCCCCTTTAGAAGCATCCAAAAATAAAAAACAATTCCCTGTATGCCACAAAAGCAATAAGAAAGGAGAATTCCAGGAACTCAATCTGGGCCCCCTTCCCCTCCATGAGGAGAGGGGGCTCATGCAGATCTCGGTCAGTCTGCATGGAAAACTCACACTTGAACCTTCCAAAGCTGCCCACCTGGGCCCTGGATCAAGCCCTCCTATTTCCTGGAACAGGGAAGGGAATGAACGCATTTTCTCCTCAGATTGGAAACAGGGCTTGGGGAGTGATGGTTTCTCCGAAGGCACAATTGTTCTTTTTCTCTCCCTTCTTTTCTTTCTTTTGGAAAGGCAGCAAGCTTTTAGAAAAATCCCACTTCTTGCAGAACAAATGGAAGGGATTTCTGAACTACTACATTTTTGCATCTGAGTAAAAATAATAGTATTTCCAAACAAGTAAAACCAGAGAAGAAACCATCAGCGAAAGCCAGACGTTATACAGCCAAAAAATATTCAATTTTCTTGCTATGTGGAACTTTCCCTTCAACATTAATTCTAAGGAAGAACGGCCAAGTTTCGCCAGAGCCGAGAGATGCCAGAAAGTGTTCTGATTCCATCACTCAACTCCCGAGGCGCTGGCACAAAGAGGCGTGACCCTAAAGCCGGGACAACAGTTATGGCGGGGGCTTATTCTCTCCTGCCTGTCAAGAACAGCATTCCCTTTTAAATCAAGCCTTATTTATTTATTCAAAATAGTTATATCCTGCTTTTCTCCTAAAAAGGCCCCAATCCTTAGGCTAAGCAAGATGCAAATGCTCCTGTGCAACACCTTAGTTCATCAGATGTGTGAAAGAAACCCAGTAAGTGGCATTCTTGAGGAAAGGATGGCACAGGCGCTGGCCCCACAATTACCTGGCAGATACAGCTCCACCTTAGCTTTAGAAATAGAAATTGCCTTTGCAGATTCAGGGGAAACACATAGAAAGGGACAGAGAAGCATGACCAAGGGGAAACAAAGGTGGAGAATGGCACAGATTCCTGTCTAGGATGCAGAGTTCAAACGGTGGTTCTGATGGATAAAGAGTGCTATACAGTGGTGCCTCGCTTTACGACTGCCCCGCATTATGATGAAACCGCATTACGATGATCTTTTTGATTGTCTGAATGGGTTTTTTCGCTTTGCAATGTTCGGTTCCCTGCTTTGGGAACCAATTCTTCGCAAAACGACGATTTTAGAACAGCTAATCGGCATTTTCAAAATGGCCACCAGGTAAACAAAATGGCTCCCTGCTGTTTTGTGGGACGGATTCCTCGCTGCACAGGCACCGAAAATGGCCGCCCTATGGAGGATCTTCGCTGGACAGTGAGTTTCCAGCCCATTTGAACGCATTGAAGGGATTTCAATGTGTTTCAATGGGCTTTTTATTTTCGCATTACGATGTTTTCGTTCTACAGCAATTTTGGTGGAACGAATTAACGTCGTAATGCGAGGCACCACTGTAAATAGAGACCACAAGTGAATTGGGGCACAGCAGAGTATAAGAAAAGAAGGATACAGCAGTAAATAATCTCCAGGTAGTTCTAACAATGGATTAAAAGTTAGAGTATAGGACAATCTGGGCCGATACAATTTCTCCATTAAAAGAGTAATAGTCTAGGTGCTGTTTCCACTACAGCATGCAGGGGGTGGAAGTGAACTTTCTTGGCGATGGCTCCTTTTCTTGGGAGCCCCTTTTTCCACGTAGGGAAGCTCGTCTGTCCAATTTGCCAGGTTTCAAGGTTTGCTACAAGGCAGAGCAAAACACTCTGTGCAGCTTCACAAGAATACGTTTACGCTATACGAACGTCAACAGGCTCCAGTCTACAAATGCAGAAACAAAACAGAGCAAACGACGGCTATATCCCACGAGCAGAGAGGTTAAGAAGCTGGACTACACGCGAGAAAGAAAAGGGAAAAGCCAGAAAATTACAAACCACTTACTTGATGAGTTCTATGGTCTCTGCAAACATGGTATACGCTGGCTTTGGCGAGTGGGGATCGGATTCCATGGCAATGCCGCACTCAATGAAAGACAGGGCAGCATCCAAGTACTTGAAGGCCTTTTCAACTTTGTCTGTCTGTTGAGCAGAAGGTGTTGCGGTCATTCAGGAAAGAGAGTTCAAATCCTTTGTGCACTTCACTGTCTAGAGAGTTACCCTGTTTCCCCGAAAATAAGACCTAATCTGAAAATAAGCCCCAATATGTTTTTTTAGGATGCTCGTAATATAAACCCTACCCCAAAAATAAGCCCCAGTTCAGTAAAACCCTGTCCTCCACCATTGTGCATCAACCAGAAGAAGATGATGTGACAGTATTTGAATAAATGTAGATGGTTGTACATGAAAAAATAAAATAAAACATCCCCTGAAAATAAACCCTGCTGCATTTTCGGGGAAACAGGGTACCCTCAGTGCGATATAGAAAAGCCTGGCCTTACCCTTACTGTCAATTTTAATGTCCATTCAAGGGTACTCCTTGCCTTACTCAATAATGAAACATAAGAGCTCCTGCTAGTGCATCGCACTAATGTGCTAATGAGTTCTAATGCAGACATTTAACAAGACTATTCAAAGGAAATACATAATTTCAAAATGCTTCACACTTGCCATTAGTATTATTACACCACTCGTTAGAACACAACGTGCTGAGAAACTGGTATGGGGCGGTGCTGTGTTCTTTCTGCTACTTTACAGTGTTATGCAACAGGGCTGGATCTCTAATCAGTAAAAAGCTTTTGAACACTTTAAGTACGAAGAAAAGTAAGAAACAGAAGGTATTATAAAGTTGAGGCCTGACTTTCACAAGCAAATAAGGAAGGCCTCAGTGAGCACACACTGGTGCTGCCGTGTGCCAAACGTTTGACAATATGCTGCAGAGGTTTTCAAAACATCCAAAATGCATGGGATTTTATAGATCAATTCCTTATCTAAGTTTTTATTATTTAAAGGAAACCCTTAGATAATGAATTAGCTCCATATATACCAAAGGATAGTTAACATGGCCCACTTCCACACTATTCAGAAAACGTTAGGGACATCCATTGTGCTACAAGATGGGATCAATAGTATTCAACTCTCTGCATATCTAAACCCAATTCCGAGTTAAAATTGTCAACAGTCCAATTTTTTTTCCACTTTAATAAAGCGGATGGGAGTTGAACCATTTCTGCTACTCAACACTTCGGTTTTACTGCTTTGCATTTGAAGCAGCCCTGATCATTACCATTGCACTGCTCCCTTGTCGTACAGATGTGAAGTGAGACTGACAAGACTGACTAGCAACCAGAGAACTTACCATTGCGTCGGCTTTGTGCTTCAACCTTTTGGCTTCTTTTAAATGAAATTCCACTGGATTTTGTCTGAAATAAGACAGTGAAAAGAAAGTGGTTCTTTAAATAAATAAAGTTTTTTTAAAAAAATGAAAAACTACTTTAAATGAATACATATCCCAAGTGTTTGCTTTTTATAGATTGTATTAATAGTTGAACTAATAGCCGGGCATTTAGAAAACACACACTAACAGCTTGGCACTGATAAACCAAGAAATTCTTCTCTTTCCCAAATGTGCTTTACTTATTTATTTAATTTGTATCCCATCTTTCTCCCCAGTGGCAACATTTGGCTAATGTGTGCTTGTGTGCACACCTGTGAATATCTCACGCTCCTTAAATTTTTTTCTTTGCATATACTAAGCTAGCACTGGAGTGAGAGGATTATGCTGAAGCTTTCTCACCAAATGTGGCAGTTTTCTGCATACAATCATCTCTTTTTTGACATGGAAAATGCATACAAAAAGCAGTTTAAGAACTGTTTTCTTGGGCTATGACTCAGAATTAATCTTTAGTGCGAAATATGCATCTTTAATTATTTTTCAGAACGTCAAGTGACATTTATCCAACAGGAGATAATATACACAATGACGTACTATTCTGGCATAATCTCAATTATCGTTGACACCCACACTTTGAAAATGTAGCTGAAATCGGAAGTTGTACTGTTATCATAGCAGGCTTTTGTCCACATATACAAACCGTCGGATAAAGGACTATGCAGCAGGGAAGCAAAATGGCACTCATACTGCAAAAAACATCAGTGACAATAAAGAGAAGTACATCCTTTTCTTTCAAAGGCTTTGTACCTGTCCCTTAAGGGAGACTATAGAGCACATGTTCTTCACTTGCCTGCATTACAGTGTGGTCTGAAAAGAGATCATCACCCACTCACTGATCAAAAAAATTCCTGGCTGTTCAGGGAGAAAAAGAAAGAGACTTGAATTTCTTCTTTCTGATATAGACCCCAAGATCATTTACCAAGCAGCCAACTTTTGTATGGTGATACTCAGGTATCGGAAATTCTATGGAAACTAGATACTAGATTTTAAATTGTCTTTTAATGGCAAACGTTTTAACAAAATATCTGGAATTTTGGAAACTTGTAAAGTTTTTTTCTTCCCTGTATGGCTGGTCTAAGGACCATAAAAATAAACTGACTGACTGACAACACAAGAGATTTCCTTTTAAGAGAAAGGCAGACTAAGTGGTTTACAAGGAAAGGAAAAAGAAGGTTAAAGGAGAATTCAGTGTTCCCCACAGTGTTCCTACCTGTGCGGCTTGCTTTGAGGTTTCATTGGCTTGGAGGTACCATTTGGCAAAGAAGGCACTGGGAAACGGTCTGGAACATCTTCTGCAGAACCCTGGGAAATCGGAGAGGAAAAACATCACGTAGCTGTACTCAGAAAAGGTTTCCATTCCAAGGTAAACAAGCATTTTACTCATCCCACGACATCCCTTTTCATCTTCTTTTTTTAAAATGCGGGCTAAAGAAATGTGGCTTCTGACTACACACCCAGAAATTTCATACACTAGTGAAAGCATTAAGCCACAGATACAAAAGCACAGTGTGAGCAATGTTGCCTGAAACAATTCGACTTGCCTCCAGCAATGTTAGGAAATAATACTAATCCCACCATTGTCCACCCTTTCACTCACATGCTGAGTGAACACCAGGCTGGCTTCTTTTGACTAAGATGCAGTCCTTCAGGTTACCTCAGAGAGCCTGAAAAATGCTCACTCTGAAGTTTAGTTAACTAAATCTCCACTTATTTTCCAAAAGAGTGTTCTCAGCATTCACAAGCAAGTGACAAACTGCAATAAAATTTCAGAACCTGATAAACTCTTCCACAATCAAGTATTTGATTGTGGAAGAGTTACAAAAAAAGCAAGTATTTGATAACAATCTCAGGAAATCCAGGACAAATTTCAGGCTGCATTTGTTCACTATTTTTCCAATGAGCAAGGGAAACTTTAAAAGACCACAGAGTAAGTGTACTTACTGGCAGACGATTTTTTCATAAAAACTCAAGAAATAGAATGTAGTGGGGGCAGAAAAGCTTGTTCTCATTTACATTAATACATCTGAAATACAATTTCAGTAGTAGGAGCTCTGCTTGTAAAGTGGTTCTCAGGCCTGAAAAGGTTCACAATCATATCATCATAGGAAAAGCCGTACAGGATCAAGCCGAAGTTCCATCTAGCTAAGCCCTGCGGTTCCTTCTCCAAAGCCATCTTGATCCCCTCCGGGAAGCGAACTAGCAGGGATTAGACAACACAGTAGTCAACATTTTCCCGCACAAAACAGAACATGAGTTTCGCACACTTACTTTGTTGGTTTTTGAGCTTTCGGAAGGCTTCCCCTCCAACTTCCTGTGCTTAGAGGATGAGGAATCTTTGTGGCTTTCCTTGCTCTTGGCAGTGTTGAGAATGGGGCCAGGAGGCTGGCTGCAGGCACCATTTTCATGTTCAGTTTTTGGCCTCTTCTGGGCTACCTTGGCTGGCTTCGGAGAAGGCTGCACGGGAGGTGGGGGCGGCAAAGGCATCTCTTTTCTTTGCGCTTCTGCCGGTAGCTTCGAAATCCTATCAATTGCAGGGGGAGGGGGATCAAAAAACATTTTAGCTCAACTATATAAAGATGTAGGTCAGTGTGCCTATCCATCCCAATTCAAACGCGTTCCGGCTCTGTTTAGGCTTCATCTTGAGCAATCAGGGACTTTCTGGCAATTAGTTAAAAATAAAAAAAATGCAGAAGTAAAAGCCAAAAACCACCTACAGGATAATCTACTTTTCAGTTAACCTCTAAAAGACAACTGAGAGCTAAATGACCTGATAAAACACAGGTCAATTAAGGAGATATGTTCAGGTGCTGAAAAACATAACGATTGGTTCTCAGCAATGCCTGGGATCCAAAGAGATATTTCAAGCCGCACCCATGTGTTTAGACAAGTGACAGGATTTTGAAAAGTTTTGTTCTGAAAACCTTATACTTGCCCCCACCTCATGAGATGGCTGGTGTTCAGGAGGACTTGCAAAGTACAAGTCATGCAGCTTTTGGACTGAGTAGGCAAACACTCTGCATTTTCATTCCATGTCTTCAGAGGTTCTCTGAGCCACATGGGGCCAAAAACTAAGCCTGTCACTCAAAAGTTGCAATAATAACAAATTGTCTTAATACAGGGCCAACAGTCTGTTGCTTTGTACAGTTTAGTCAGAGCTAAAGTAGGCCCACTGAATTGGTGGAACCTCTGGAAGAGGTGTCTCACCAGATCCTCACTGGTACAATGGCCATTATTTTAGTCCAATTTACTATACTGAGCAACAGGATTTCAGCCAAGAAGGCCCTATTAGAATTACGGCATTCAATATTAATTCTGTCTTGTTCTGCAAACTCCCGAAGGAAGACAGGAGAGGTTTTCAGAGAGGTAGTCATTAAAAATGGCAGGAAAAAAAACCCCTAAGAATTGTGACCCTTTTACAATCCACTTCTTCAGAAACATCTCAAGAAGTGGTTGAAGAAGAGGACTGTATGTAATCCATGAACGTTCACACTGAAATACATTTCTTAGTCTTAGAAGTGTCATACTGCCAACCTTGGATAAATTGCCTAAGGCCGTTCTATAAGTTTCATGGCAGAAGTAGAATGTAAAGCGGCATTTTTCATGGTGAAACCAAGGGCAGGAAAAATTACTTTTTAGACTAAGGCAGCCAGAAACCCCACCTCACCTCTTGGCCATGGGGATTTTTGGGACACACTATCTGAAAAAGTATTTATTTTCCAAGCTCTGAACCAAACCGATTACTGTAAAGACCAGCTATTACCCAAAAGGTTATCTTGATTTAATTTATTCTTCTATACATTCATAATGTGATTACACATGTGACAATTATTATCCGCACTTTTTATGGCCAGCCCTGATTCCCCTGCATGTGTATGTGCAGAAAACAGCCAGGGCTTGATGAACACAACATAGCAAAATATTGCAAATGCTGCACGTCACGTGTTTTGCTGGCCTAAATATAGGGTCAGATGGGAAATTTCTGGGTCTGCACAATTCACCTCCCCACAAACACAATCTGCATTCAGAAATCTACACATTTACAAGCTGTGAATAAAAAAAACTTTTAAAAATGCATATGTTATTTTTTTTAAAGGCTCATAAAATGTATGCTCCTTTCCAAGACACACTTATGTCAATGGGACAAATAGACACAAAAACACATATAGTACTTTTAAAAATGGTCAGAGAAATGCGTGTGAATTGGAGGGGGTGGGACAACAGCATAATCTGGTATGGAGCCATGTCTGAATGATTTTTGGGGTAGAAAGCAGATACAAGGTTTTACTGATCTGCAGACCCCTAAGGAAAATGCAGGACTTGGTGGGAGTCCCTGTGACAAACCCAGACCTACTGGGATCTATCACACAGTTACTAAGCTGCCACCAACCATTCCCTATAATAAGTCACACAGACCAGGGATGGATTTTTAAACAACAAAAAGAATAAAGTTTATTTTAAATACACACAGGGAAAAATAAGCAATCAGGTGAATAAAATAAAGTAACGTGGCTTATTCTCACACACACAAGCATACAGTTTGGTTCACCTAGAACCTTTAACTTAAAGCACAGACCCTGAACCCATCAGTTCTGGCTAACCAACAGACCCCTGAACCTTTCAGGCTGGTACTCTGACACACAGTAGTACCCTGTCAGACACCCAGACTCCCACAACAGCTTCTTCTTCCCCAGCTGCTGCTTCGTCCCAACCCAGTGTCTCACAGTCTGTCTCAGCATCTCCTCTTCACCACACAGGCATCACATATTTATACAGTACAGCCCCTCCTCCTGATGTCCCGCCTTCCACTCCCCATAGGATGGAACTTTCCCTCCAAACCCATGACAGACAGGTAACATCAGTGCTGTTATGTAACACCTCCCCTCTTTATAAGTTGTTTTGTAGGGGGAAAGCTAAAAGTGCTTTTCACCAAAAAACAACCTGTATAAAATACACAACAACAGTAATACATACCAAATAATACTTACATCCAAAGTTAACCATAGCAAATATGCATTTAAACATTTTACCATATACAGTACATCAATTTACCTTTATTAATACAAACCAATTTAAAACCAGGTACATTTTAACTTTTTGTTCTCATTATATACATATAGTCCATGTTCTTTCGCCGTCTTCAGTCTTCAGGTCTTCTTGATAAGGCGTCAGCAACACAGTTCACTGACCCTCTGACCACCTTCACTTCAAAGTCATAGTCCTGTAAGTTCAAAGCCCACCTCATAAGTTTGCTATTGTGGGTTTTCATTGTCTTTAACCATTGCAATGGTGAATGGTCAGTACACAGAATAAAATGTCTTCCCCAGATGTAAGGCTTGGCCTTCTGGATCGCGTAGACTATGGCCAAACACTCCTTCTCCACGGTTGCCAAATGTCTCTCACCTTTTTGAAGTTTCCTACTCAGGTAGGACACTGGATGCTGGTCACCATTCTCATCCTCCTGGCACAGAACTGCTCCTACCCCGCTGTTAGACGCGTCGGTGTAGATGATAAACTCCCGGTCGAAGTCTGGAGCCCGCAGGACAGGATAGTTGATTAACGCCTCCTTCAACCTCTGGAACGCCGCCTCACAGTCGCTGGTCCACGGGATGCGGTCATCAGTCTTCTTCCTCGTCAGATCGGTCAGCGGAGCCGCAATCTCGCTAAACCTCGGGATGAACTTTCTGTAGTAGCCCACCAACCCAAGAAATGATTTGACTTTTCTCTTGGTGGTGGGTCTAGGCCAATCTCGAACAGCTTCTATTTTGGCCTCTAGGGGTTTTATCATTCCTCCCCCTACCATGTGACCTAAGTATTTTATTTCTGGGCTACCCAGCTGACACTTGCTGGCCTTTACTGTTAGCCCTGCTGCACTTAACCTCTGCAGCACTAACTCCAGGTGTATCAGGTGATCTTCCCAGGTATTACTGAAGATCCCTATGTCGTCAATGTAGGCCACTGTAAAGTCACTGAGCCCTGCCAAGGTCTGGTCCATCAGCCTTTGGAATGTGGCTGGTGCATTTCTGAGACCAAAGCTCAGGACTCGAAACTCATAGAGACCAAAAGGGCTGCAAAAGGCAGTCTTTTCTTGATCCCTGGGATCAATTCTTAATTGCCAATATCCCTTTACCAGGTCCAATGATGAGATGAACCGACAACCCCCTATGGTTTCAATCAGGTTGTCTAGCCTGGGCATTGGGTAGGCATCAGGAGTGGTTACACGGTTTAATTTCCTGTAATCGACACAAAACCTAATGCTCCCATCAGGCTTGTCCACAAGGACTATCGGAGAGGACCAAGGACTAGAAGAGGGGACGATTATGTTCTCCCTCAGCATTTCGTCCAGCTCCTTCCGCACCTTGTCCCTATAGGGTCCCGTTACTCGGTATGGGGATACTGCCTGCGGGGGTGCATCCCCTGTGTGGATCCGATGCATCACTCCCTTCACTATCCCCGGCTTGTTGGAAAACACCTGTTGATATTTACTAAGCAGCATTTTTAGTTCTTGCTGCTGGTCTTGGGTGAGTGCAGGACTGATCTTTACCTCCTCTGGGTTGTATTTTACTTCCCCTCTACCCTCCCAGAAGGGTAATTCAGCTTCCTCACTCTCAGCTGCTTTTATCGCGAATAAAACCCTCTGTTCCCCTCTGTAGTAGGGTTTTAGGGCATTCACGTGAACCACCCTCCTTGCTTGGTTCTCCTCTTGCTCTATTAGGTAGTTCAGGTCTGACATCTTGGAAATGACCCTATATGGTCCTGCCCATTTGAGCTGCAGTTTATTCTCTCTGCAGGGCCTAAGCCAGAGCACTTCCTCCCCTGGGTCAAAGTGCCTCTCTCTAGCTTTGCGGTCATACCATGTTTTCTGTTTGACCTTCTGCGCTTGCAGGTTTTCTGCTGCCAGCTCTAGATTTCGCTTTAGGTCATTCATCAAGGTGTCTATGTAAGTCACAACGTCTTGTGGGTCATCCTGGGTGATCTGCTCCCAATTTTGTTTGATCAAATCAAGGGGCCCCTTCACCCCTTTCCCAAATAAAAGTTCAAATGGACTGAACCCGGTACTGGCTTGTGGCACTGATCGATAAGCAAACAAAAGGGATTGCAGCTTCTGGTCCCAATTGTTTGGATTCTCTGCCAAGTAAGCCCTTATCATGCGCATCAGAGTCCCATTGAACTTCTCAGTTAACCCATTGCTTTCAGGATGATAAGCAGTGGTTTTCTTGTGCTTAATTCCACAGATCTGCCATAAGCGTTTCATGAGCTTTGATGTGAACGATGTGCCCAAATCTGTGATTATCTCTGAGGCAAATCCCATCCTGGACATGTACCCCACCAAAGCATCGGCCACTGTGTTAGTTTCGATGTTTGTCAAGGGTATGGCTTCAGGATACCTTGTGGCATGGTCCACAATTGTTAGTATGAACCTATTCCCCCTCTTTGTGGCCTTGGGCAAAGGTCCCACAATATCCACCCCTATGCATTTGAACGGAGTGTCAATCACAGGCAAAGGGCACAACTTTGCTTTGGTCCTGTCGCGGTTATTCCCCTGCCTTTGACACACATCACATTGTTTACAGAACTCCCTGATCTGCTTCCCTATGTCAGGCCAGTAGAAATTCTGTGTGATTCTCTGCTGTGTTTTGTTCACTCCTAAGTGTGCAGCAAACATGTCAGAGTGACCCCTTTGTAAGATCATGGGGCGATACTTTTCAGGTACCACTAGCTGACTCCTGATCCCATCTCCCCCTTTTGAGATATTCCTCAGGGTCTCTCTATATAAAATCCCCTTTTTCTCCAGAAATCTCACTGGGGTCTCAGGTGTTAGCTGGGCGTCAGTCACCTGTTCAAAACACTTTTGGAGAGTGGCGTCTGCCTTTTGCTCCTGTCCAAATCTGCTGTCTGTGGTTAAGGTTTCCACCACAGCTTCTGAACTTCCCCCACCTGCTTCCGTCTCTGGCTCATCATTACCCCCCTGAACTGTCCCTGTGGTGGCTTGTGAGCGTGTAATCACTAGCACCCGTTTCACATGTTCAGCCAGGTCATTTCCCACGAGCACGGCTGCTGGCAGAGTCGATGAAATCGCTATCCGCCAATCTCCCCTCCAGCCTTGAAAGTTGACAGGTACCTCTGCTACTGGCAGAGAGATTATCTGCCCCTCAATCCCTGCCACCTTCATGCTCTCATTTGGGATTATAAACTCCCAAGGAATAATATCTGGATGGCACAGGGTTACCTGGGAACAAGTGTCCCGCAGCCCCCTATACTGACGGTCAAGTATTCCTACGTCCACTCCTGCTGTCTCAAACAACTGAGAATCTGTTTTTATCAGCAAGCAGCGCTTTACCTCCACAAGAGGACCATTTTCCTCAGCCTGATCAGCAGAGGTAGCTGTTCCAGACTGAGTAGTCATGGCAACAGGCTCCCTCAGTGACACTGAGCCTTGCTCTTTCTGGACACAGAACACAGCTTTTGGCTTGGTCCCACTAGACTCCTGAGGCACCATTCCTTTTAGCTGCTTTAATTTCTCACAATCTGAGATTAGATGGCCTTTTCCCTGACAGAAATAACATTTTCTGGTGTATTTTGATTCTCTCTCATCTTGTTTTGGTTTTCCCTCCAAAATCTGTGGTCTTGGTTTCATGTCTGAGGGCTTCCCTTCACCATGGGCCCCTCCCCCTTGCTGGCTTTTCCCTTTTATTCTCAAATCCATCTCCTTTTGCTTGGCCTCAAACTCAGCCCTGATCTGTAAAATTTCTTCCTCAGCCCTTGCTTTTATCTCTTTTACTTTTTCTTCAGTCTTATCTCTGATTTCTTTTAATTTAATGTCTTTTTGCTGAGTATATTTTTCAAGATCTTGCTCACTTTGTCTGACCTGAGCCTCATACTTTTCCTTCTTTGACATTTCTTCCACTGATAAATTGTTAATAAACTTATTTAGGAACTTCAATTCCAATTGTACCAGTCTAATTTGGTGTTTCAGTTCCATCTCTTTTATCCTCATGGCCATTCCCCTTTTCTTGGCATCTGCCTCTGCCTGACAGATTTCAGCTCTTTCTTTTCTTCTGATTTCCATTTCCCTCACCCTCAGTTCATGCTGTTGGGCTAGGAGTATTTTTCTGAGTTCTGGGTTTTGTTCTCCTGTGCTGTCACCTTGCACTGAGCCAAATTCATCCTCAGAACCTTGGTCAATCTGGGGGTCTTTCACTTCACTCATGTCTGCTATCTTGCTTCGAGTCAAGGGCATAATCCCCCCTCAGAACAGGCGGCTTTAAAAAGTCAAGCCTCAAAATAAAACGACCACTTTTTTCCTCCTTGCCTCAGAACCAGCTCTCCTAGAGATTGCTGCTGTTCTTCAGCACTAAATTTGCAACAGTATCGAGTCAGAGCCTACCCCCCTCTGCTGGGCCTCTCAGCTGGCAAGCTAGCTCGCTGTTGCTACGCAGTTTTGCCTCAGCGTTTTCCCGCCAAAATCAGGCTGCCTCAGAGCACCTTAATCTAAGTCTCCCCAGTTGGCACGTTCTTCTACTAGTGCACCTCCCCGTGAGGTACACCTAGAAGATTACCTACGCGCCTCAGACTGTCCCTGACTAGACCCCCCTTGCTCTGGGCACACTTGCCAAGGCTTTGCTGGACCGCTGGACAACTGGACCAGTCGTATCCCACCCGCTGGACACCAATCAATGTGACAAACCCAGACCTACTGGGATCTATCACACAGTTACTAAGCTGCCACCAACCATTCCCTATAATAAGTCACACAGACCAGGGATGGATTTTTAAACAACAAAAAGAATAAAGTTTATTTTAAATACACACAGGGAAAAATAAGCAATCAGGTGAATAAAATAAAGTAACGTGGCTTATTCTCACACACACAAGCATACAGTTTGGTTCACCTAGAACCTTTAACTTAAAGCACAGACCCTGAACCCATCAGTTCTGGCTAACCAACAGACCCCTGAACCTTTCAGGCTGGTACTCTGACACACAGTAGTACCCTGTCAGACACCCAGACTCCCACAACAGCTTCTTCTTCCCCAGCTGCTGCTTCGTCCCAACCCAGTGTCTCACAGTCTGTCTCAGCATCTCCTCTTCACCACACAGGCATCACATATTTATACAGTACAGCCCCTCCTCCTGATGTCCCGCCTTCCACTCCCCATAGGATGGAACTTTCCCTCCAAACCCATGACAGACAGGTAACATCAGTGCAGGACTTGGTGGGAGTCCCTACGTTAAGCACTCAAATAATGCTATTTGACTTGTCTGACTATGAGTTCTGCATGCACATTTCCAACTTCTGGAATAAATTCAGAACCACACATGCAGTGGCTGCTTTTAACCTTCTGGGCTCTAAGTAAGGGTACCAATGGTAGCTCTCTCACACTCACACACACACACACAGGATGCCCAGCTGGACCAAGAAGCATGAATTCCTTAGCCTAATACCTGGAAATTTTGTGTAGTTTAAAAACTAGGAGCCTTACCTGCAAACTTCAGAACCTACCAGGTGCGTTAGAAGGAATCCAAGGGACAAGAACAGTTTGAGCAAACATAGTGTTGAGAGCAAAGCAAATATTAGCCAACTGTTTTGCAATATGTATATTAAACACCCTGTTTTGTGGAATTCTGGATCTCACTCCATTCTGATGGAGTTCCAATAGCCTGCAGTGCTATCACTACTAGGAGAGGTTAGGCACAGCTACAATCCCCTTATTCTACACTGAATTCTCTGGGCTGTTCTTTAGCCAAAACACACAATCCAAGTTCAAAGGACGAGAAAGGGTCCACACAACTCCAAGCATATTTTTTTAAAAAGTAAAACTGTATCTACCCCACCAGCTTTCCACTCACTTGTTTTTACTGGAATCTTTATGACCTGATGATGAGGATGGTTTGGTTTCTTTATCCAGCCTGACTTTTTTCTGATCGTTTCTCAGAGCATCTTCCTGCTGATAATGGAATTTAAAAAATTAATCCTTTGACTCAGGAAGAATCCAATTGTAGCCATACATCAGTACACACAAGAGCTTGCATAACTGCTAGCAGATTCAGGAATTACAAATGAACAATTGCTCCAGGGTTATTGCCACTGATGGCTGATGTTCTCCCCTCTTCAACCTTCTCACGGGTGATAGCTCCAATAAGCCTCTCCCCTTAAACCTATGCTTGGGAATAAAGCTTCTGCCGGCATGCAAATTAAACAGACCCCACAAGTGGGGGGTAGGAGCAGTGAAGCAATGCATAAGGTTCCTCCTGGCTCAGTCATTAATGGCAGTCAATCCTGTCTTTCTTTGCCCAAAGGAAATAGCACACTAGAGACTCTAGCCCATGTGGATTCCCTAAAGTCACTTTAATAGGAATCAGATTTGACAGGAAGAAAAGAACAAGAAAAAGCTGAAGGGTTTTTTTTTACACACAGTTTTTTAAAGATACCAGGTTTTGAGCTAGGCTTGGTGCGTGAGTACATATAAGCAGAAGATCTTATTTAAAAAACAAGCAAGTAAACTCAAAGAGACATACGCATTCTCAGCCACGAGGCCAAGAATTATTAAAGCAATCACAACTGAGTTGAATATTAAGCAATGACTGTATTTACAGCCCACTCAAACTAGCTCATTAACGGAGCAGACTGAATTTATAAATATTTAGGGAAGATCTAAGCAAACAACTGTTCTCAACTGCTCATGTCCATGTGTGGAAGAGGGAAGGAAAAAAAAGTGGGGTAGGGTGGGGTTATAAAGCTCTATCATGTCAACAAGGCGACTGACACTCTACTTCCCTCATCTAATTGAAGGCTACTAACTAGTTCTTCAATGGCTGGGTTTCTGCCAGCGTCCCATCCCGTTAGAACCATCTCTGAAAGCCCAAACCCACTGTAGCCTTTCCCCACAGGCAAGTGCTTAAATCCCACAACTATTTTGGTAACTTCTGCCCCTCGTCTTCTTTTGTCTCTTGAGACACTACAAGTATCTACAATGTGGCCAGAACTGCATAAAGTTTGCTGATGGAACTGGTGTCTGAAGGCACCCTTATTGAGTCAAAGGCTCCCCTTAGTTTATCTATCCGTGCTTGGGAAGCACCAATCCGAAGGGGTTGAGGAGTCATTCCTAATTTCCCGCAGTGCTTTGGAGTGCCTGATGTCTGGTCACTTCAAGGAATTACAGGAAATACAAAGGGTAGCTTGCAGATCCACCTGAACAGCACAAGGGGCCTAAGGCACATGGCAGTACAGGTGGGCTTGGACAGCTGCCCAAGGATGCCACATGCTGGCATTTTCATCTCTATGTGTTTCTCAAAAATCCCTAGGATGGTATTTGTCTTCTTCTCCAATACTGAGTAACTGAACTGATGTTTTCACTGAGCTATATCACTGTTAATTGAGACTGCTCAGCCAACACAGACCCCATCTATGTATGAGGTAACCTAAATCAAATTCATTCTTAGGAACAGCAGAGCACCTAAGTAGAAGGAAAACATTTTACGAGTACTATTTTGATATATTTTTAAGGAAAAATACACATCAAACAGGCAAAAAACCACTCATGTGAAACATTGTCACCTTTTTTTGAAAAAAAATAAGCTTGGCTAGCTTTAAGGCAAAACATGTTTTTAGCTAGATTTACCGCATCTTGTTAACGATGTTTACAACGTTGTTTACTAGTTCCCTGGAATCTCTTACCTTTCTCTTTTTGAGAGATTTGCTCTGGAAATCTGTGTTTGTTTTGTCTGCATCTTGCTTATTCATATTGTGGCTCTCTCTGACCTCAGGTCTTTTGGGGAAGGCTGTCCTTTCCGGTCCCGGGACGCGCGAGAGAAGAGCAAGCTCTATCTTGACCACAAGTGCCGGAGGAACTGGGCCGTCCCCCAGGGGTGACAACAGCTTCTTATCCCTGACAGGCAAGAGAAGCTTGTCTCCGTGATGATTCTCTTTGACCACCACACTCCCTTTGGGGCCACCACCACTTCTACTAGTGGCAGGAACCCTGGGGCTTTCACTTAGTGGGCTGAGGGGCAATTGTTCCACAGTGCCGCCAACCCCTCTGTCCTTTCCATCATCCCGGTCTGAAAATGATTTCACAGAGGACTGGTGCAATATCTTGTGCTTTTTCCTCTCGGAGGGCTCCGGCACAGTGGCTTTGTGTTCTTTCTTATCGCCAGACTTTGGCCTCCCTTTCGTTTTCACCTTGGGCTTGTCTTTGGAAGACTGGTCCTTGGCCCCATAAAGGCCAGGGGGCTCGCTTTCCACTGTTAAGCCTCTCTTCGGCTCCTCTTGCACTGTGGGTTTGTTGGGCTTCCTGGGCTGTTTGCTGCCCACTGTCTGGTGGAAGGGCTCTTCCGTGAGCACGGGAGACTTCTGGTAGCTCCGTTTGGTAGGGAGATGCACCTCTTGAGATGACCGAGAAGATTTGCTGGCAGTTTTCGAGTGACCATCTGGTGGCTGGGGACATTCCCTTTTGCTGCTGTTGGCACTACTTCCACTAAATGTTTTCCCTTGGCTTTTGCCCTCCTGGAAACTCCCTCTACTGCGGTCGTCCTCAAGGACACGCTCACTGGGTCTCCACCAGTTTTTCAGCTGCCATTTTTCAGCTGCTTGTGGATCAGGCTACGGTGAGATGAAAGGGAAAAAAGTTATCTGCCGAAGAGTACATCAAGTTGCATTAGTTCCTCTTTTCCATACCCCTTGGGACAAAGCTTACATTTTAAATTGAGCAAAAGGATAAGCAATGGTGTCTCCCACTGATGTATTTCCATTGGCACAGAACCTCAAGTGAAAAAAAATCACTACCTTCTGTCATCCAAATGTCTTTTTATCCTCTCAAACGACTACATGCTTTCTCCCTTGCTGAAATATATGCTGCCTCTGCTACTTTCTTCAAAACAGTCTCCTAACCCCACTTTTCCCACTGGCAATGATAAACCTCTAACTCCTGCATCCAGTTTCTTGTACCTCAGTATGTAACCAAGCCTAATGGGAACAATGGTATATTCTTTCCAACAAGGAGTTCTGCGGCACCTATTAGGTGGCAGCTAAGAGAATCCACACATCTAGGCTGAGGTCCACAAAAGCTTGTGTCTTGTAAAACCTGTTTATTTCAAAGGTGCCAGGGAATAGCACAGCTGCTACCTTGAAAGCTTATCTTTCTGGTTTACCCTCTCCTTCCACTTCCTTCCCTCTTCTATATTATTTTCCCCTGTATCTAGTTTAAAGTCTTAAGCTCTTTCGGGGGTGAAGTTGGAATTGCTCTCCTGCAATGATGGTGCTAATGTGGTAGAAAAATAAATGTTAACATCTTAATTCTCTCCACACTAATTGAAACAGCAATAAAAAGCTCTGGCAGAACTCCTCTGCTCCTTAATTACAGACATTCAGCTTAAAGGGCTGTTTGCAGTCTGGTCTATGCATAAAGCTAACAGCTGCCTTGCTCATACGATTTGGGCTTTTTTTGTTTGCTCATTCATGTAGGGCAGTGGCCCAAAACAGTAAACTTTCCCACCTTTGCTCTGGTTTTTGCTACCTGCTGGGGAAGCAAGAACATTAAGGGGGAGACCTATCTGGCTCTAAAAAAAGTAAAGGTAAAGGTTCCCCTTGACATTTTTAGTCCAGTCTTCTTCGACTCTAGGGGCTGGTGCTTATCCCGTTTTCAAGCTGTAGAGCCAGCGTTTGTCCGAAGACAGTTTATGTTGTCACGTGGCCAGTGTGACTAGGGAACACCGTTTTACCTTCCCACCGAGGTGGTACCTATTTATCTGCTCACATTTGCATGCTTTCGAACTGCTAGGTTGGCGAGGAGCTGGGACAAAGCGACGGGAGCTCACTCCGTCACAGGGATTCGATCTTACGACTGCTGGTCTTCTGCCCCTGCAGCATAGAGGCATCTGCGGTTTAGCCCACAGTCCCTGGCTCTACTCACAGCTAAATACAGCAGTTGCTATGCTTTCCTCTTACCCTCTGCTTTTTCCCATTTGCAAAGTGTCTGTAAGATGGTGATCCTGCACCAGAATGGTCTTTCATTTCCCATATAACTACAGGCACCATCTCCAGCTCAAAACATCAGCTCAGAATATTTCAGGCACTCGTTTATGTAATAATAATACAGTAGGATCATGGTATCTGGAAGGGATCGGTTCAAAGCCTCCCCCCACCCCCAATGTTGGAAAATGCAGAAGTAGCAAATACTATACACTGCGTGGTCCATGGCTCTTTCTAGTGGCACGTTCTGGTAAACACACTGTGTAAATACATATAAAAATATATTTCTGGGGTTTTTTATTTAGTATTTTCAGGCACCAAATAAGTGAATCAGTGGATAGTGATCCCACAGATGGGGGGTGGGCGGGTCCTACTGTATTAGCATACAGAAAAATCATGTCAGGAATGGAGCTATGCTGGAATACTTATCCCTGATATGACAACTTTCTATACAGAAAGACTATGTTTTGTGGACCAGTGCTTGGTCATATAAGCCCCTATCAGCAGCTTAAAGAGATGCAAACATAAGTTTACAGTGCAAACTAGATTATATGATGTGCCTACAATCAGCCACTTTTTCTAAAGGATAGAACTTTTTCCCTCTCTCTTGTTCCTGCTTTAAAAAGTATTACTGTCTATTTTCCAAATCAAGAAAAGTTGATTAATAAAAACCACTTGAAGAAGAAGAAAAAGGATTGTCGTCATTCCATTGCCCTTCAATGCACCACTAACTCTAAAGCAAACGATGAAGACACATTTTTGGTCATGAAATAATTTCAGTCCTGCTCTTGATTATAAAGCACTGGCATTTTCCCCTCTGTTCTGCCTTCCCAAGTAGGTCAAGTAGACCTTCAAAACGTAAGGAAACCAGCCAAGTGAAACCATAGTCTCGTCTCAGGAAAAAAGAGAAGGAGGGGGATCCCTTCATTTAGTATTCCTATAGATCTGCATATTCCAGATAGATTCATGCTGAATTCAACCACCACAATATGGCAACTGTGGGAAAATGATATGTAGCCACAAGGTAAAGCAGAAGGGCTGCCCCTCACTCAAGGATTATCCAGTCCCCTTCTCAGTATCTCCACGTTCAATTAAAAAAAAATTCAAAAGCAACATGACATCTCTAACCTTTCTACTTAAAGAGACCCAAGTAAAATCCTTCAAGCAACGTTTTATCCATTTATTCAAAAGACCCAGGGGAAAGGGGGAAGAAAAACACACGCGCGCACGCACACGCACACGCACGCACACACACACACACACACACACACACACACAAAATATTACTCTGTTCTTCAGTGTCCCAGCCAGTGCACGGAAAATCAATGGGTTACCAATTAGCATTTCAGCACTCCTACATCCAATAAATTAAAGTACACCTTGAACATATTAGAGGACTTTGATTTAAATTTCTGCTTGTCTTGCAATCATTTATTGTGGTTCGGTCTACAAATTTCTAGTTACGGGGCAGAAGGAACTGGTTAGAAGAGGCTTTCATGTGGCCGCAGTTACCACCTGGCCAGACCCTCTCATGCACACAGCAGGAGTTGCCAAGAGTTAAAACGAATGAACTCAAACAGATAGTGCAAGATACCGGGTGAGTGGAAAGGGACCGACAGCTTGGTTCAACAGATTGACAAGACCCTCTTCAAAGAACAAGTTATCTGACTGGCTGTGAAAACTCAAAGAGGGAGGAGGGTCTACAGCTGGCCATGCACGTCACCCCGTTTTCGCATTCAGAACATGTGGACCGTACCTCAGGTGTGGAGGCTCTTGTAGGGGGGCCATTTGCTTCACTGTCACTAGAGGTGCTCTCACTCTCGGAGTCGGAAGAACTGTCTGAGTCACTTGTGCTTCCAGACTCCGGGCTGCTGGAATGGGCCAATGCCAGGCTCTCAGGCTGCGACTGTGGGGCACTGCAAGCCAACACCATGAGATAAAATTAGAAACGGGCAAGGATCGTCTTTCCGTGCTCCCACCCCTCCTCCTGACACAGCACCGCTAGGGAAAAACAATTCGGCCAGCATCGTTTCAAACGGTCCCCCATTGTTCACTAGAATCCAACTCACATCATGGCAAAAACAATGAAAATTTAGGACTGCGCACAAGCACATATTATATAAATAAGACAGAAAAGAAAGAATGCACAACAACAGACTCAGTGGCCTTCATAAACAATTGGGAGACAGACTGCTGTGTGATATACTTGCCAACAATGCAGATGAGATGAAATATGCTTAATCTAAAGGTCAAATGATACTATTTTCCCAAGAAAAGGACAGTTATGTCCCAAATCTATGCAACTTGGACTTTTTATAAGTATAAATTTAATATATTATTTTTTAAAATAATATATTCATTTTTTTAACTCTGATTTTTGTCCTTGTTTTTTGCATATTGTAACAGGACACTGCAAGCAACATGCAAGCAGAAGGTCTCTAACACATTAGATCTGTCCTCAAAAAATACACCGTGTGAACATTTCTGCTCAGAAATAAGTCCCTTTGCTGACCTGGCTGTTCCCTCCATGGCAAAATATGTCTGAAATATTTCCAGGTACGTGGGAGGAAAAAGAAAGCTATAAGATTACTATTGGTCAACTATGTAAAATTTTCCACAAATGAGTCTGTATTTAGAAACATTTGTTATATATGCCCTGAAGGATGCTGTTTAAAGCAGCAGAAACACAGCAACATTTACCATACTCTGCAAGGATTCTTAGTAAACAGCAAGGATTACTTATTTTCCCTTTGCAGTCAAAGAGGTTATAAGTTAAACATTTACAGCTTAAAAATTTGCACAGCTTTCCTTGACTGAGTTCAAGGAACTTACAGATGAGTGCTCATTGGACTGCAGCTTCCATCTGTTCCCTCCCTCTCAAAATGTTACAAGGTCCTCTGTTTTCCTAACAGGCCCTGCCTGTGTCTATACTTGAGTGTCCCAAGTTTCTAAAAACATGGAACTAAGCAAGTTGAATGATCTAAGGCAACACGGAAAACTCGACCCCGGAATTACAGCCTTATATTGCATGTGTTATTTGTACTGAGAAGTGCGTAAGGCTGCCAGTTTTTCTCTGTCAAGACTCTAGTGCCTTAAACACTTGCACAACAGGTAGAAAATCAATAGGTGAGTCTTTCCCAGGAAGATGGAGACATCGATAGAGAAAGGTTCGCATGCTCCATTTCATACAGCTGTTTAAAGAAACAAGGATCTCACCAGAAAGAAGGTGATAACGTTAGGACGTAGAACAGATGCCAAAGCGAGATCTTTTAAGTTGGGAATCAGCCTTGAGGATGTCTGCTCCTTCCTTGCCCTCTTCTCCTCCTCCTCCTTTCCCCCTTCCTTTTGTAGCTTTTATTGTTATTTGCCATTATGTGTGCATTAATGGAAAACGTGAATTCTCCCTAAACTAAAGGATGGACGTTGGAATCCTACTTCCGAGTGGTTTTGGAAAATACGGTTAGGACAGGCTCTGTGTTGAGCGCTCCAACACTAGAGACATTCAAGAGAAACGTAAGACAATCACCTGGCAGATGTCCTATGATTTGTATTCCTTCCTTGAGTAAGGGGTTGGACTTGATGGCCTTATAAGCCCCTTCTAACTCAATTATTCTATGATTCTACGGCATTTTGCATTAAACATCATTCACTGAAACTACATGTAATGCAAATCTATGGTTAAGGAAAACAAGGAACAAGGTGGTAAAAGCCAAGCTGGAGAAAGGAAGGAGAAACAATGGATCTTAATTCTCAAATGATCGTTCAGTCTGTCTGTAAAACATTTACACCACTCCTGAAAATAGAATGAATACTTCTGAATAAAGAGTGATGGTGGGACACCCTTGCAAATTCATCTCCATATTATTACTCAAGTTTAGGAAACCAAAGAATCTTGGTTATAAATTTATCTTTGTAATCAAAGTTCTGAGGACAAACATCCAGTGCAACGATTCCCAAGTTTTGCCAATGTCAGCTATCATGAAATCAGCCTTCCGAGCTATCAGCATAATGTTCAGCACTTTCATGTCTTCTTAAGACCCATTTTGAAACACTTCCACATAAAAATTCTGTTTATATACATTAAACACAAACATTTTATCTCCCCCACTCCCTTTCTCTATTATCCTTGTTCTCTTTTGCCAAAGAAGCTGTACCTTGGAGGTGTGGAGGAAGAAGATGGCTTATCAGAAACCTGAAAACATGCAAAAACAAAAAAAGAAGATTAGTTTAAACCATCTCATTAGGAAAACAGACAATAGAGATTTTAAAAGGTGTTCTGTACATTTATAGAACGTATGATTTTATATACACACACTGACTTGGTCATCATCACCATCTTCACTATCACTGAGTTGAAGATCTTCATGCAACGTCCTGAAAGGAAAAAGATTGTCACTGCAGGTCAACACTTGAAATTGGAGTAAACGTTTGCTGGAAATGACAGTGTTATTTGAATGCAATGTTCCCAATTTTCCTGCCAATATTCTGAATTTCATTTCCAAAGTTTAAATCTATCTACATTCAACATATTGCTCGGTTTGGAAATCATTCTGTCCTCGGCTGAACGCCTTATTTGCACTCAAGATTGTCTGTGCTCAATATTTTCCTTGGAAAATGGTCTGCACTTAACACAGGCTCCATTTCTGCATGATAAAATGGCCGAGCTCAATTACTTGTCTATAAAACAAGGGGGTTTCACATTCTCTTTGTCTTTCCCCACAAAGCTAATGTCAAGGGCATTGCTGGGGACTTAAAAGACATGAGGTCTTGTCCAACAAAACAAGAAGCTGCATAGTATTTAGAGATGCTGATATATATCAACATATGGAAACTTTAAAGCAGTTACAACTAAAGCCACTATACTATTTGCCTACATTTCACAGAAAGCAAAGCCTGCTGATTAATTTCCCTCCAAAATCATCTCAAACAAAACAACCAGTAGTTTCTCTTCAATCGCTATTTATTTGAAATAATGTGCAAATCAACAGAGTGGCTGGCAATCAAAAAAAAGCAAGGCTCATTCTGTTGTAAATAGGCACACAGCTACAACTGGCATACTTTGCACCAAAATGAAGTCTCAGCTATTTAATAAGTCTCTTACCTGATGGCAACTGCATGGAGTAACTGCAACTAATTTCCCCAATTACCATCCAGATCCTGCAACTGCCTTTCAATTAAATATTCCATTCATCAATCTTACCTTCATAAACTTAATTCAAAGCAAAATAAATATGAGCACAACTGTTATGGGTAGGGGTGGGTCCACCCGGGTAGGAGCAAGGAGAGCTCAAGGAGAGTGACCAGGAAGAAAATTAAGGAAGAGAGTAGAGAAGGGAAGAAAGAAGGGAAAGACGGGTTTGAATGTGAAGTCAGAAGGCACTGGAAGTCACCTGCCCGGTTATTCAAAGCCAGGATCTACTTAAAAGCTAGCAGGGAAAGGGAGGGCATTTTCATGAGTGCTAATGTCTGTTGCCAGCCTGGGTTTAGTAAAACCCATTAAATCAAGAAGAACAGACATAAATGATGAGTGAAAACAAATCAGAAATGATGAGTGAAAACCAATTGTTTTTTAAGGATACAGAGCTTGCTGTTCTGATAACAAGATGAAAAATCAATTCTGCACAGTTCTAATTGTGTTATGAGTTTAATGGTAAAATACAGTATATACAATAGGTTAGACGAGCCACTCAATTCCTTTCATTTTCTAAAGGGACTGAGATCCAGCGGAGGCTCTTGTGCAGAAAGGGTGAAGACAGTTTCTTCCTCCATGCAACCCTCAAAAGCATTGTCCAGCCTTGTTGCATTGCAGTATTTCACTCATGTGAACTCAGGATCCAAGCCCATCCCACTATTATTCTTGTTTCACTGCCTATTTTAAATTTAGGATAGTTTAGCCTCACACTTAAAGAATTCTGTTTTAGCAAGAAGAATCATAACCCAGCAATTCAGTTATCACCACCTTCCTAAGCACAAAGACATCTACTAAATTTAAAACCCGTTTCTTCCAAACTACTCTTAGTGAAATTATACAAATCTAAATGTCATAAACCAAATCCAAATCTTCATCCTAATCAGAGTAAGCCCACTGAATCAACAGAATTTACACCAGTTATTTCTCAAAATCCTACTGTAGTCTAACAACTGCAAAAAAAAACCCTCAGCAACACAAGCTGCATTATTAGCATGTTAACACAAGAACAATTAAATGTCGTCGCATTCGATGTTTTACCTTTTATTCTGATACTATAAAAATAAATATTCTTTACTTCCAACAATTACCCTTTTTGTGCTCAAGTGAGTTTCTAGTGGCAAATATTTGTTTTTCCATTTACATCACAGATTTCACCCAGAAAGTACATCCAGCAGCTTCTCAAAACACTGACGCATGATCACTTTGCTGGGGAGGGGGAGAATCCTGGCAGCAAGCTTGATACCAAACAAACAATAGTCTCAAAAGGAGGAAGTAATGGATAACCATACCCAAATGAAACCACAGGAAGAAGAGAATTCTTAGCCAGATAATATTGAAGTGTTTGCTACATGCCAAATGGCACTCATAGATGAGCTAGCATCATCCACAATTTATCTCTGTGTGCACATATAAGCTGTACACACAAAAGGGGAGACGGGGAAAGAGGTCTGCAGATAAAGAAGCAACCCCGTTTCTGGACAGCACCTTTTCCGACCTCAGACTAATGCAACTAGTTGCTCATCCAAACAAAATAAAATATCTTTATATGAAAAAAAAAAAAAAAAAAAAAAGCAGCTAGGACAGTGGTTCCCAATCTGGAGTCCCCAAATGTTCTTGGATTTCCAGAAGTCTTAACCACTAGATGTGCTAGCCAGGATTTCTGGGAGTTGTAGTCCAAGAACATCTGGGGATCAAGGCTGGGAACCACTCATCCAGGGAAAAGTTTATACAGTAGTCTTCAAACCAACCATTTGGTATACAAAGAGAGTGATGTGCAATGAAAAATGCTATAAAAACTAAAATGATGCTTTTTTGTTATTTTATCAAATCAAAATCACACGTGACAGCTTTCAGGACAATTAGTTCCACATCCTTCTCTAAATCATGATCTTGATTTCTCTTAATACCCTGTTTCCCTGAAAATAAGACCTAACCTGAAAATAAGCCCTAGTAGGATTTTTCAGAATGCTCGTAATATAAGCCCTACCCCAAAAATAAGCCCTAGTTAAGTGAAACCCTGCCCTCCACCATTGTGCAGCAACCAGAAGATGACATGACTGTATCTGAATAAATGTAATTGTTGTACATGAAAAAAAATCCCCTGAAAATAAGCCCTACTGTGTTTTTTGGAGCAAAAATTAATACAAGACCCTGCCTTATTTTTGGGGAAACACTGTAGTGTGGATGTCCTTTGTTCCAAATACACAGAGCTAATTTTTGGGTGGTCCCATTTGGCTTCAAAAGTAGAAGGCACTTGGACACCCAAGTTAAAGAGAACATGTGGAATCTGGAACAAAAATGACATGAGAACCTCTTTTGTTCAAGATTCTAGCCGGACCATTCTCCTCCCCTTTCTTAGTTTTCTATTCCCTGCTGCCAAAGAGCAGTTTGCACTACGTGCACACTGAACACACTCAGTCCTCACTGGGGGAAAAATGGATTGAGGGAAAATTCTGGGGTGATTGGCATTGACTTGTACATCATTGAGTCTTATGGAAAATAATATGAATTTGACCATCCCAATCCTGGAGCATTTTCCATATTATTTGTCAAGGTAAGGCAGGCATCTGGCTCATCTGATTTAGTACTGTTTCCAGTGATGAGTGGCACTTATCAAGGATTCTGGACAGAAGACTTTTCTGGGTTTATTTGGAGATGCCAGGGATTGAACCTGGGATATGAGCTATAACATCTCCCCATTTAAGGCTATTTTACCTCCACGGCTGCAGTAAAATTTAAACCCCAAGCTTTGTCTCTTAACCATTATGCTGCAGTAAGTTGTTTCACTGATAGGAATCTTTGCCAAAAATCTCGCTGTGGCCCCTTGATTCCACTACAACACAGGCAAAAAGATTCTGTGGCACTTGAAAATTATCAAGTAGTGTTGCTAGCTGTGTAATCAGTCCCTTGTTAAGCCACAGTTATTGTCAATGTAAACACATCATAATGAAGTTTGGTCCTTCGGTATTTGTGGTATACAATGGATCCTATTATGCTAGGGAGGCAATCTATCAAGGGATTATATCAGCATAACCACAAAGCCCAGAGAGCAATCTGACATATATTTACCAAGGGCTAATAATAAGATTTCAACATGAATGTCTCTTCTCTTCTGTAGTGCTGGTTCAAACCAACTTAAGCAACAGCAAACAATCAGTTACCAAAAAGATAAAACACAAGCATTCACAGCACTTTTGGAGGCCAACAATGAAACGCCAAAAGTAAGCTAATGAATATTAGTTTTCTATGTGTAATGACCATTCCTTCATTTGAGTGTGTTCCTATGGTGTTTCAGAGCAGTGCTAAAGAAAATAAAAACATTTCCTATGTTATATTCACAAAAGGTAAAGGTTCCCCTTGACAATTTTTGTCCAGTCGTGTTCGACTCTAGGGGGCGGTGCTCATCCCCGTTTCCAAGCCATAGAGCCAGCGTTTTGTCTGAAGACAATCTTCTGTGGTCACATGGCCACTGCGACTTAGACACGGAACGCTGTTACCTTCCCATCGAGGGTGGTCCCTATTTATCTACTTGCATTTGTATGCTTTCAAACTGCTAGGCTGGTGGGAGCTGGGACAAGCGACAGGCACTCACTCCGTCATGTGGATTTGATCTTACGACTGCTGGTCTTCTGACCCTGCAGCACAGGCTTCTGCGGTTTAGCCCACAGCGCCACCACGTCCTACTCAGATTTGCAAACCAGGGGTCAAAAAACAATGATGCCATATCCATAAAATTCACTACTGGCATTTTAAGATTAGACAATGCATGGTTAAGAATGCTGAAAATACTTGCACACTAGATGATTATTTTGTACATTAATGTTCGACTTTTCATCTGTTAGGCTCACAGAAGAGCCTTTGCCTGCTTGCAGGAGGACAGCAAAGATGGGGCCAGCCTAGTCTCCTGTAGAAGGGAATTCCAGAGTCTGGGAGCTGCAAGAGAGAAGCCTCTCTCTCATGTCCCCACCAAACACACCTATGAAGGTGGTGGGACTGAGAGAAAGGCCTCCTCTGATGGGGAGGTTAGTGCTATTTTTAAAAAGAACAAGGTAATCTGGGCCCTGGGAGGCCATAAATTGCCCACCTCAGTTTAGGACTTCATGACCAAAGTTACACAAAAGCATAAGTGCAGCTTAATCCATGATAAATTAATTGACTTTTAGCAGCTTCTTGTATGACAGATACTAATTAAAACATTGGACAATTTGAAAAGCAATTTAAAAAATATTAAAAACCAACAAACAGTGCCACTCAGATTGAAAGCCCATTCACAGCAACCCAGTTCAAGTGCCAAAGACATTTCTTAATAAAATTAAGCCTAATGGCAGAAAGAAAGTAGAGGAGCAGATTGCTCTCCCTTCATTGGGAAGCCCCACAGCATGGGGGTGGCCGCATCCCCAACAGAAGGGACTCATAAAGATCTCAAATTCCATACTGGCTTGTATGGAAGAATACAATGTTTTTCAGATAGCCTGGACTCAAAGTGTATTATGAAAAGACTACTGCCCAACTCAGCATGCAGATAATCTGCTACTCAAAAAAAGGAAAAAAGAGGGGAAAGAAATTGCAACATGGTTTTATTATCTAAGATGAAGACATATCCGCTGCTATTATGCCCCTATTCAAAGAAAATGACATTATGTAAGAAGATCGTGAAGATTACATCTATTATCCAAAGATGACACCGTTTATTTTTCTATTATCTTATGAACAGCTTCTTCTGGGGGGGGGGGCTGGGGAGACACAAATTGCCCCCATCAACACATTTTAAAAAGCTTTCAGAAGAACTAATAATACAGTAAGAATCTGATGGGATTGTTTCTAGGAGCTTTTTAAAATTAAGAAATCAAGGAAGGTTTTCCAAGTTTGACAGGTGAATCATAGCTGTACTGTACCCATGATTCAGGATAGCTCATAGGCACAGATTTCAATTGACTCTTACATATTGTTAATAATATAAGGGGAACAACCATATTTAATTTTGTAAACTTATTTCTAAAAATCCAGGGTTTTTTTCCAATTTAAAAAGCCAGGAAATGTTCCAACCAAAGTTAAACATTTCATCCAAAATTATCTTGGCAACTACAGTATGTGTAAATGAAAGAATGGTGGTAAAGTGCCACTCATTAGCAAGGTGCTGGTAGCATTCCAGGGCGTATATTAAGCATAAATGCAACACTTCTGCCAGAATCTATGTAACCTTCTAAAGTTTAACTCTAGCTTTATCATACTATGAAATACTGTAAAAAACATTTTGTATTTTTATTCTTGATTCCATGAGTTCTGGATCCATGACCAAAATGAGGAGATACTAGGAAATGATACTTTGAGAATGTCCTCTTCTAGTCTATATGGGTTTAAAAGCCAGTTTTCCACAGTCATCTCACTCTGATTCATGGATCCAAAAAAAACAGAAAATTCAAGAATAGAAATACAACCTCTTTTGACAGGCTTTCACAGTATGATAGATAGTATTAGGAGCTTGCACTGGTGGCAAACTTGCTCTTGTGCTCAATATCTGCAGGAGGGAAAATGAAAATATCTCTGAAAACCAAATTATTCAAAAGGAAGGGGTGTGTGTATTTACAAACAGAAAATGAAAAAAAATAACATACAAACAAAAGTGTTCACACTGAGTGAAAAAACTAGTCTCTCCTTAGGAACTCCGCAAAAATGAATTTGCCACCTGCTCTTTTTAAACTATAAAACCTGCTTCTATTCCAGCAAAGCCAGGTGCTGAACTGAAGGACTGAACTCAGGAATGAAAAGCCCTCTGGGAAATCCACGTTTGTTCTGTAAAGCTGGATGATTAATTTGGGCCCACAGATGCAGAGAGATTTTAGCCCCTAATTAACCAGCACAAATGCTGCTTGTTTCCAAGTCAGCCACACTCTGTAAAGCAAGCGACTCAGGATGGAAGGGGTTTCAGATGGTCATGGGCATTAAAGAAAGGAAGGAAGAAAAGGCATCATTGTACAGAGCAACACATACACATAAATCAAAGCTGCATCTCGTTAATTCAAAAACAAACAAATATGGAACACATATATAATTACATCCCTGGTCCAAATGGTGATTATTCTGCTTTTACAGACCAATCTTTAGGGAAAAAGTCATTTCTTCTGCACTTTTGTGCAAGTATCAGTCATTCTGGTTAATTGTGGATAAAAGTTCTCCTTCGCAAGGAAATTGAGAATCTTCTGCTGTCTTTGTAAGATGGGCATTAAGACGGGCACAAGATAAAACACTGCAAGGCTCAAGGACTATGTTCCATGTGCAAGAGTAAAAACAATGAGGCCCAGACTAAACACTGGAACTGTAATATACCAGAGCAGAACCCATCGAAGAATATAGTCCCACTAGACGGATTCTGGTAGGGACAGAAGCTGATGACTCCCCCCAAAAATGCAAGCTATTCTGGCCTGAATGGATATTGAATCATCTGCCTCAGTTGGTTCCCTATTCCTCAAAATAGGGTTCGATGGCGAACCTATGGCACGCGTGCCACAGCTGGCATGCAGAGAGCCCTCTTTGCAGGCATGAGAACCATGTCGCTAAATCGCTGCTCCACCCCCCCCCCGCGCGCAGCCAAACCTGAGCAGGTGGCTGCAGCTGCAGTGCTGGCCCTTCAACAGGTGGTGGGCCAGGATCCAGAGCACCTCCATGCCCTGGATTCCCACTTCCACCACTTCTGGTGCCGCTGCTACCCTCTGTCTGCTGGTTTTTGTCCCCTCCCCGGCCCGAATTTGGACACTGAGGCCCAAAAAGGTTCGCTGTCACTGATCTAGAGCATGGAAAAGGTATGTTACAAATAACGACTTAGTATGCATTGAACTAATTTCTGTTTGCTTAGCTACTTGGCATAAACTGCATCCAGGTGCTGGAAATAATAAACTTTAACAAATCAGGTTGCTTCAGTCAAAACTACCTCCATAGGCCCCCCTTTTAAGCCACAGATTTGCATTATTCTATTCTTTTATGTTTATGTTATGCTAGAAAGCTATGCTGAACAAAGGCACATAAAACCAACTGATAAGTACAGGGCTGGGGCTGGGATTCAGCAACGACAGAGATAATTAACTGGATTAACCAGGAGGAGGTATGAATAGGTAGTAGATGAACAGACCTTCCATATTCAGAGGTACTGTACTTCTCCACGTCAGTAGCTAAGGGACATACCGGGTATAGCACTGTCTTCATTTTTAACTGGAAGAACCTTTCACAGAAATGCTCATAAATATAAATATCTGCTCTAACAAGCTGGGGCGAGAAATTCTGACAAGGCTGAGGGGTCAAAAACACTTTGGTGCAGCACAACTGCAGGCCACACTTTGCCTGAAATAACCCCACCAAATTTCATAAAATTCATGTGACCAATGACATCCAAACAAAACTAAAATGGAAGCTAACCATTAAAGACACGGATATCAAAATAGCGTACACAGGTCCCAATTAAAATTTGCATATATCACTGATATAAGGCAAATTTTGTATCTGAGACAAATCAGCTGGCACAATGCAAACACAACCAGCAATATCTTGATTTGAACACCACTAATGATATCCCTTTTCCAACTTTATTTGACTGGCCTTTCCCTCTTCACTGATTAGGAAGCTGAAGCAAGAGATCGGTCTTATCTGAACCCCAGAAAGTCAGTAGTGCAGTCATCCGCCTAGCAGAAGTTCATTACTGAACAAGGATTCAAAGTTTTGATGCCTACGTACAAAGCCCTAAACTGTTTAGGACCTCGATACCTGGCGAAACGCCTACTCCCACCAAGCTCTACCCGTGTCACTCGCACGGGCCAGGAGGTGAGGCTGAGGAGCCTGACGCTGAGGGAGGCCCGGAAGGAAAAAAACAAGAAACCGGGCCTTCTCGGCGGTGGCTCCTCGTCTATGGAACAACCTACCTCCGGAGATTTGCGCGGCCCCCTCACTGGGTATCTTTAAAAATCAACTAAAAACGTGGATGTTTCGGCAGGCCTTCCCTCCAGTTAATCCCTGGTGTTTTCCTTTCCTCTCTTCTCTTACTGTCTGCCTTCCATCTTGTTAAATTTGTTTATTATGTAATAATCCTTTTGTATTTATCTGACTTTTTATGTTATAAGCCGCCTAGAGTGGTTGTAACTGACCAGATAGGCGGGATATAAAATAAATAAATAAATAAATAAAATTCTAGAGAAAACTAGTCTAATTAAGCTAATCAAATTTCGCTTTCATGTTTAATGTCACAACTAAAGCAGCAGAGGTGATTTCTGCTCAGAACAAGAGCCTGGGGATTTCACACACACACATAATGGACAAGTTCACATGTCACAACAAGTTGGTATTCCACTGAACAGTGGCATTGAGGGGTGAGCCACCAGCTGATTGCTCCCACTTACTAATTAATAATATGTACCAGCCTTTAATGCTATACAGCTCCACTTTCCCAGCAGAACACCCATTAAACAAACATTCCAAAAAGCTACACAAACTGAAGAATGAGTTAGGACATTTGAGAAAAACCAAAAATGTAAACTAGAGAAACAAACACTTCAAAATACATTAGGAACACACGAGCTGTTCCTACTAGTTTCCAGCAGCAAAATTATCTACACAAGTGATGACGTCTGTTAATAGCTGGTGCAATGATTTGTTTACTAGAATCACAGAGCGACACAAATTATGAAGATCTGCTGACCCAAGAAATCAGGTTAGATGTGCATCTTAAGGCAGCCTGGCAAGACAGAACCCGTGTCTTTCCTTAAAAGCCTTGCCAAAGATTTGAATCTTCAAGAAGAAAATGTGCCCTCATTTAGATCACCTCTTTGTTTTGCAATTGCTAGATGAAACAGATGGAGGAGGAACACTCCAGATATTAAGACATATTTGTCTAGAGTTTGGTTCTTCTATGGTTGCTTAAAAATGTAGCACTTTCCAGATCTGTTCTCTCTTGCCCTAGTCCAGGGGTCGTCAACCCCAATCCGTGGCCCGGTGCCGGTCCGTGGGCTTGCTGGAACTGGGCTGTGGATATGGATCTCCGCCCCCCCCTGCATGCATGCATGGTGGGGCGTGTCATGCCTGCAGGGGTCCATGTCACGCTCGCTCCCCTTGCGAGCATGACACACCCATCATGCATGGAGCCCGCTCCCCCCCAACTGGTCCGTGGCCCCAAAAGGGTTGGGGACCGCCACCCTAGCCAATGTTTATAAGCACAGTGTAAAGCAGTACTGTCTACTCTAATCAACAGGCCCTGTGAGAGCCCAGCAGGGGTCTATTTGCCTTGGACCTCATCTAACAAGGGAGCCTCAACTCAGCCAAGGTGCATCATTCTCCACTTTAACCCTTAGGCTGTCTTCCTTGATTTGAGAGTTGAATTTGGAACTTTCTACCATATATTGTGATGTTCCACTAAAATCCAAACAATGAGGGGGTTTCACAATTTTGAAATGGTCCAGGTCTCATCTGAGCTCTTGGAGGGCCTGCCAACCAGCAGGACCTGCTGAGTGTCTAGAGCAGAGGTCTTCGCATCACATATTGCCCAGTGGAGGACAACAAAATAAAAGTGTAGCTCTGGCCATAACTTCCCAATGACAGAAGTTCAAGTATTCAGAAGAATAAGTGTAGCTACTTACGATGTTCCTTGCTGAGAAACTGATGTCTTAGAAGATGCATCATATTGCTCTGTAAACAGCAAACCAAACAATCATTATAGGTTCAGTTAACATTCCATCCATAGGTTCGGTTAACATTCTATCCCATTTCTCTCTCAATTATCTTATATTGCAATATTAAGGATGGCAATTTTAATTCATAGTATATAGTCTACACAGTATCATAGTGTATAATCTACACAGTGCCAGATGTAGTGACTAATGTAAAGTTTATTCCTGACAATTTTCCATACTCATTTGTAAGTTCCTGTAATACATAACCATATGTCCTAACTGCCATGTTAGAGGATCTAGATATGCCCTGAAAAAAATCTAAGTGTTCTTCTAGAACAGCTGGATTTAAACCTTCCCCCCACCCCACCCCCACCCCCACCCCGGGGCATTAATTGTGCACTCATAAACCATGGCTGTACCTAGGCCTCCATATTTTGATGAAAGTAAAAAAGCAAGTGTTAATTCTAATGAATGGAAAGAATACAACTGCTTTTCATATTACTACTTCAATTATTACTATTCCTCACTCAGTATGGGAGTTTTTTTAGAAGTTCTAGGTGATGCTACAGAATAGGGCCTGCATTTCTTGATTTAAAAAGGAGTCTATCTATAAACATATTGATAAAAATGTAGTAATCCGTAGAAACTGACATTCATTTATCCAGATACGATCCTCTAAGATTCAGCGCATCTCTTATTTTGTACTAAGGCACTAAGCCACTTAGTTGAATATGAGAATTCTGTTAATGTGATTTATTTTCACTTCAGAACAGCATCTGATCCCATTTTCTGTGATACTCTGATTAGTCAAGGGGTTAAACTAGTTCATCACCATCTTGGAGAGAAGTTTAAAGAGAGGTGTTAACTGGGCCAATGGACCCAGTTTGTTTCAGCATTTTTTTTAAACTCTAGGTGAAGAACCTTTTTTATTAAGAAGGGTGGCTGACCCTCAGAAAAGTCAGACTGGGCTAAAGCCTACAGTAGGTAAACCTGGTGCTAATAAGGGAAAATTCAGAGTCCAGAAAGTAGATGCATACGGCAGCACTACGAGACTGCATAATAATGTTCTCCCATCACTTTCCCCCCTTTATGTATTCCATCTTTTATTAGGACACATGAAACTACATGCTGCCCATGAAATACAGCTTCTCTGCCCATGATTCAGACAAGGAGAGGAGAGAATATGTGCCAAATTTACAAATGATGTAAAACCCTGGGAGAGACAGCTAGTATCACTTCGAGACTGAGTAAGTAGCATAATTAATCGATAAACAGTAAGACTGGAATGAAATGCAAAATTTCCTTGACAGAATGGAAAACTGGACAAAACTACAATTCAACAACAACAGGAAATTCCACATTTTGACCAAATAAATATACAGGTACATGATGGACAGCAGCTGGCTTGGCCGCTGCATATCTGAAAGGGACATTGGGACTGCATTCAGTCACAAACTACAGTGGTGCCTCGCAAGACGAGCGCCCCGTTTAATGAGGAAATCGCATCATAACGAACTTTTTGCAATTGCAAAAGCAATCACTTTAAGATGTTTTAAATGGGTTTTTTTCACTTTGCGATGATCGGTTCCCTGCTTCAGAACTGATTCTTGCAAAACGACAATTTTCGGCCAGCTGATCGGCGGTTCCAAAATGGCCGCCGGGTAAAAAAAATGGCTCACCGCTCTTTTCTGGGACGGATTCCTCGCTGCACGGGCAGCGAAAATGGCCGCGCTATGGAGGATCTTCGCTGGACTGTGAGTTTCAAGCCCATAGGAACACATTAATTGGGTTTTACTGCGTTTCTATGGGCTTTTTTATTTCGTATTATGACGTTTTCATTCTACAGCGATTTCGCTGGAACGAATTAACATCGTAATGCGAGGCACCACTGTAGATGTGAATGAGCAGCATAATAAGCAAAAGCTGAAGGAGTTCTGTCTGTTTAGCATGGAGAAGAAAGGAATCAAGAAGGATATTATAGCACTGTAGCACAGTGGCTAAATGGCAGTTTTGCAGTTAATTGCTCATGACCTGAGTTCAGTCCTGATGGGCTCAGGTAGTTGGCTCAAGGTTGACCCAACCATCCATTCCTTCTGAGATAAGCAAATTGAGCACCAAGCTCACCAGGGCAGGGAGAGGGCAATGTGTAGCCTGTGCTATTAAATGGTAAACCGCCCAGAGAGTGCTTCAAGAGCTATGATGAGGTATACAAGCAGACCCTTTGCTTTTGCTTTGCATTGCATTGGAGGTCTTCCCTTATAGGAGATTCAAGTAGGGTATATGGGAGAAATTCTAGCTTTTGATTTTCTGCACTGTGTAGACCAGTGGTCAGGGAACAGGGGTAAATTACCCGAAATGGGGTAAAAATGAAAATCCTGGGGGTAATGAGGATGAGCAGAGCCCCAATATTGATGCTCTCATATCCAAGATGAAGCAACATCATTTCTCCAAAACCTGAAGTTTTCAAGCAAGTTGAAGCTTTCAAAGTAATTTTGAATATTCAATAAGATTTTGAATTCAAATAATGTATTATTTCCTTCCTTTCAAATCAAGGGGGTAATGTTGGCGTATATAATTTTTTTGGGAGGGGGTAAAAGGTAAAAAAGCTTCCTGACCCCTGGTGTAGACTACAGTATCAGACTTATAAAACTACCTCCAACTCTATGATTAAATATTTAAATATATGAAAAATTAATCTTATGAACATACATATTCATATGTATCATACACAATGTCCTAGAATCATCAGGCACTAGTTTCATTTCAGTGGAGCTTGAATGGGAATTTCTACGTAGACTTCACTGAAATGAGCACATGTCAACACAACACAGCAGATTATATTCATGGAAGACATAAATATTTTTCAGTCTTCTTACTTTGGCTCTGTATCACTGATCCTGGGTTTCCATGCTGGGTTTCCTAGAAAGAAGAAAAATTGTAAGATTTATGTGTCACAAAATAGTTAAGGAACTGGGGTCTCAAATTATGCAATGAACTAATCTGATGCACTTAATCATGCCAAGGTTTCCCAGCCTCAACTCTCTTATATGAAATATGCTTGAAGCTGCCTTCTTTTTAAATATTTTGATCTGTCCTCCAGTGAAGATTCTAGGGTGGTTTACAAAATTAATAAAGTACAGGGATTAAAATATGACAAATGTTCTAGAGAAAATGTGAGTTTAAGAGTAGGAATCGGAAAAGAATACAAAATTATGAGATCAAATAACATTCTAGGAGGCAGTTGCAGACATAACTGGTAGAAAAGGAGAAATTGTGGAATTGTTTGAGGGAGTAGAAATCCTGAGATAAATAACAGAATGATGGAAAGAAGCATTATGGAAGTTTTTGGAATATGATACAGATGTACAGTATTATTGTTGAGTTGTTATTACTTGCTCAGTGAAGCTGCCAGGAGGCAATATGACTTAATGACCTTCGGCTTTGCAAAAACTGCATTGTCATGCCCTTGTAGGAAGTCTGCTAGCCCCCTTTAAATAAAATGCACAGTGTGTTGTTTTTTTTTTGGTACATCCTAAGCTGTATGCACCGTATAAGTGTATAAAACAGAAACAGTAGATGATTGTAGACATACACTCTTGAGTAACCTATACAAATCAAATAGTTTCCCATCAGTTTCCATGGAAACAACACTCTTTAAAAGCATAATTTTAAAAGTTTTCCCCCCCAACTCTGAGAGCATAACAAATGCTAGAAATGGGTAGAAACGTATGTGTGCATGTACACGTTTGAACTGATTGGAAAACAAAGCAAAATATTTTACCTTTACAGGAAAAGGAAACTTTGAAGGCTCAGATGTGCTAGGTGTATGGATGGCTGTCAAAGGAGGCGGCCATGAATGGGTCATTTCCTTGGGGAGGGAGAGAAGAACAACAGCCATCAACTTTTAATCTTTATCTCCTACATATCCTCAGTTACGGATGCAGGACACAAGGAAATCATACATGCAGGGAAATGACAGAAAAATTGTAATGCAATTTTATACCCTTGTTTCAAGTAGCTTTTTTGCACATATCACAGGAAGATTGTACTACAAAGTCTATACTGTAGTTCCTTGGTATTTAAGTATTCTGGCTTGAATGGAAGAGATACATTATGCTCTTCTGGTGCACTCTGAAGAAATGGAATATTTTAATAGTGAATGCTACATATTGTTTGCTACATTTAAGTTTTTTAGATCACTGATTGCTGTTTTTAATTCTTTAATTCTCCTTGACAGAGGCTGGACTTGATCAGTAAGATCCTTTCCAACAATCAGTTCCAAAATGTTGATGATGAAGATGATCTCATTTAGTATTCTTATGCCCTTGTTGCCAAGTATTATTGAAGCACGGCAATAGTAACACATTGGCTGCATTTGCCCCGAACAATGAGCCAGAATTGCTGAAAATACTGGTTAACCAATAATGTGCAAGCATTGTTTATAAACTCTTAGAACTGCAGAGCGAGAAAGGATCCTATGGATCACTAGTAAAGGTACCTTACCTATGGATCACTAGCCCAGCTCCTATCAAGAAGGCACAGTGTGGAATTAAACTCCCAACCTCTGGCTCCGCAGCCAGAGACATAAACCGCAGCCAGAGACATAAACCAACACTTCACTGCTTGATCACTCTCCCTTCACTTCTACTGCAGGTAGGAGTAGCTGTAGTAACAGAATTCACCAGCAACCAAAAGCTTACCATATTTTTCGCTCCATAAGACACACCTCTCCATAAGACGCACCAAATTTTTAGGAGAAGAAAACAGGAAAATAATAATCTGCTTTCTTCTCCTAAAAATTTGGTGAGCCTTATGGAGAGGTCCATCTTATGGAACACACCCTAGGACCCTTTGGATGCTCACCCTGCCCCCCGGGGGGCCAGAGGGGGCAAAATCGGCACCTTCAGGGACTCTTTTGAAGCTTCCCAAGCCTCAAGAGTCCCGGAAGGTCACGATTTCGCCCCCTCTGGCCCCGCAGGGGGGCAAGGTGAGCCTCCAAAGGGTCCTAGGGTCTGTTCCAGGACCCTTGGGAGGCTCCCCCCACCCTCCCATGGGGCAAAATCGCCAGCTTCCAGGGTGGGGGAGCCCTGTGGAGGGTGGGGAGAGCCTCGCAAGGGTCTGAGTAAGCCTTTCAGGACCTTTTCTGAGTCTTGAAAGACTCAGAAAAAGTCCTGGAAGGTCACGATTTCGCCCCCACTGGCCCTGTGGGGGTTGGGGGGAGCCTTGCAAGGGTCCTGGAAGGCTCACTCAGACCCTTGCAAGGCTCCCCCCACAGGGCTAGTAGGGGCAAAATCGCCAGCTTCGCTCCATAAGATGCACAGATCCCCCCACTTTTTTGGTGTCATATCTCGAGCTAATCTGTCTTTCCTCTAACAATCCAGAGTCTGAAGCCAGCTTTTGGCTTCTAAGAAGAATGACTAGGTTTGAGGCCAAAACTTTCTACTGTAGATATGTTCCCAGTTGTATTACTGCACGGATTCTTTGTGAGCCAGAGCCCACAATGATTCCCCAAAACCTGTGGGGAAGGGCAGCTGCACCCCTACCTTTGCAGTCACATTTCCTAAGGATAAGGTGTTCTAATTTGGAGGAAGAGCCACATAGGAACAACCAGGCAATCACCAAATTTGCTGGTTACTGAAAATTCAGGATTCACAGTGGACCTTTTATGTCCACGGCTAAGAAATCCTTTAAAAACTGAAAAGGTACTATTTTGTTTTGAACCAAATACTGAAATAACTCACTTGGATGATGAAGAAAAAAAACCTCTGAAATCACACCCAGCAACTACCAATACCAATTTATTACCCAAATCTCTCTCTCAAAGTATACGCTGACCATGCAAGATACTCACCTTTAAAATTTCTTCAACACAATGAACTTCATTGGAGAAAGACTGCTGAAAAACAAGGTGGGAAGGAGCAATTATTTCACAGATTGGTGCAGAATTCATGGAAAGAAATGTAAACTACCGTTGGTATATTTGACTGGAAAGCTATTTTATTGAGGTGATGTATTATAACAAAAAATTGTATGATTTATGTACTGTACACTGATACAACCAGACCCACTTAAGGTTGGAACTGCCTCTTCCTGCTTGTGCATTCCCAAGACGGATTTTGGTCTCCTCAATTAACAGCCAATGCATGGAGTGCAACAGTAGGAAGCCCACCAACTAATGCTGCTGCCTGGCCCAGTTCTTACAAACACTGTATTTGTGTCAATTCCTGACACAATTTCTGGTCATATCTACTTGTACAGAACTGGGCCTCACATCTTAAGATGGAAGCTCTGTAGGTAAACTGTATTTGCTGACTCTTGGTAAGCCCACAAAGTAAGTGTAAAAGAAGAAAATGCTTCTCTTCTTACACCACACCCATTGCTTTGTTACAGAAACACCTAGAAATTCACCTTTGTCCACCACACCCACAATCAAGCTTAAGTGCTTTAATTTTCTTTCATGCACATTAATTTTCATTCGCACAAGAGGCAAAGGCAAGTCTCATCTAGACTCCAGCATATTAATCCAATTTTTAACCAGCGTTAACACCCAGCAGTAAACTGTTACAGCAGATCCAAATGAACAGAAAAAACGAAAAGCAAACTCCCTCCAATAAATAGTTGTGTTTAGAAAAAACACACCCCTTAAAATGTATTTTAAAAAAAAGAAATCATACTAAGCATGGTATAGACTATAGAGTGTGCCACTAGAGATCTGAAGTCCCTGGAAGCGCAAGGATGCAGGAGGTTGAAATATTGATTAAAAAGTAAGACTATTTTTAAATCAATATTTCAACCTCCTGCACCCTTGCGCTTCCAGGGTCTTCAGCCTTGCTTCTTCAATCTGCCTGCTCTACCATATTTCCCAGCAACCATCACATGAACCCGACTTTCCAGAGATGCAAATTTTGTGTCCCATGAATCTTCCAGAGCCTGCATGGATCTCCACCAAGAATGCAAAAACCATCCAAAACAGGACTAGAAAGGGGGGGGGGGAGTCCCAATTTGGTATACTTGGCACTAAACCCAAGGCGGGTGGGGTTGCACTCTATATAAAAGGAGAATTGTTTTTGGAGATTTTCAGGAGCTCTGGCTCTCATGTCTCTTACTAAGGAAAATCCATTTTTGGCATCAGCAGGCTGTTTTTTAAAAAAACCCTTAAGCAACATATGCTGCCCCCCCCGACCACTCTCTGTCCACTTGGATGGAGCAGATTTTCCTGCTCATTTCACACGTTGAACCCCTGCCTCAATTTCCTCTCTTACTTTTTTCTGATTTCAGGTTTCTTCCTTCAGCCTTTCCTCCTTCCTGACTTCCTACACTGTAACTCTTCAGCCCCTAGTATTAGGCAAAAGTTAAACTGAGCTACTACTAGGGGTAGGATTCCCCCCCCCCCCCATGCTGTAATTCTAGACTTCCGGTCCCAGTGATCACCTGGAACCTGCCGGACCTCTGGAACTGGGAAAGAAGAATCCAAAATGCAAACAAGATGTCTTTCTACCACCACTGTCTGTTTCATTCCAAAATGTCCTTATGGCTGAAATGTTTCATCTAGCATTTTTCCCGTGGCCACCTTCACATCCTGTGAAGCAGGTTTCTTCTCCTCTTATTTTACAGATTAGGAAGAGAATCTGAAGGATGGATGATGATTATCCTAACTAAGGCCACCCAGGCAGTACGCAGCTGAGTTGTCATTTCCCATGGCCAAGTCTGAGGTTTCATTCTGGTGGACCCACACACACACACACACACACGCACACACACGATGGTGTGCAATATGCCCAAAACTACTACAGGTGGGTTGCAGCATCCCACCATGAAGATGCTAGAGCACATAATTCTGTCCATTCTGTGGTATGGGAAGCAAGAAGATAATAGGATGTGGGGGCAATTCTTTAAATGAATAAAGAAATGAAGGCAGAAGGAGAGCTGGTGCTCCTCTATGAAAATGGGATGTCTATGGGATGACTGTACAAACATCTTCTGGTGCTTTTTTTTTTTTTGCCATGTCCACTTGATGTTCAAGGCATTCAAGCAAGTTCATTAAGAAAGGTGGCAATCACACCCAACAATTCTTCAGCTCTCCCTACAATAAATTATGCAACCAAAATTTCAGGAAATCATTTCCTAAGAGATCAATCGGCCTAAATATTCTCTCCACAACTGCAAAGAAACACCCTCTACTTTGGCAGGAAATACTGGAGAAGATCTGCATTGAGAACCTGAAGTTCTGGAGCATGTAATCAGGAATAACTCTACAATGGAAAGTTCTATGTCTGGTTTTTTAAAAAGAGAAAATTCTAGAGAACTTTGCAAGGAAAATTATTTTTGTGTATTTTCTTCCTTCCAACAAAATGCTTTGAAAGCCACAACCCCTCTCCATTTTCCAACCTCTCTTTGGCTATCCATAAACAAAGTGCAAGTTTATCTGAAAATCTTCAGAAGGGAGGAGCAGGCAACTTGTTAGACCTGCAGGCCAAGCACAGTGTGCGCGTGCGCACGCACGCACACACACACACACGATGGTGTGCAATATGCCCAAAACTACTACAGGTGGGTTGCAGCATCCCACCATGAAGATGCTAGAGCACATAATTCTATCCATTCTGTGGTATGGGAAGCAAGAAGATAATAGGATGTGGAGGCAATTCTTTAAATGAATAAAGAAATGAAGGCAGAAGGAGAGCTGGTGCTCCTCTATGAAAATGGGATGTCTATGGGGTGACTGTAGAAAATGAGACTTCTGGAGTGACAGCATGAATGAGTTTGGGATTCAGCCATGCCCGCTGCAGCGATAAGCACAATACAAATACAATTTCATCTGGAGAAACAGAAGAGATGGGTGGAGTTTCCCCAGAAAGAAATTAAGAGCCAAAAGGGTGATATGTTGGCAATGCCGATGTGCAAAGTTGACAGAGAAGATTCATATAGGCTCAGTCCTAAGAGCACCTGCAACTGCATGTGAAAGATGCCCGTTTCAATCCTGGATCTTCACAGCAAAAAATAATCTGTGTGTCGCTGATGTGAAAGTCCTCTGCTATTTAATTAATTTTTGCTTGTATCCACTATTCTGAGCATCTTACAAAAAGCAAATGCCCACAGATTAGACCCTGAAGAGCAGCAGCCAGCTGCTAGAAATGGAAATGAAATGCCAACAGCCTGACTGCGAGGCAGTTTCTTAGCTTCCTTAATGCATAGTTTTTGCACTTAACGCATTTAAATGTTTTTCAAAATTGATTTTAATCTTGACCAATGTTTAACTCTTTTTAAAAAATATATAATTTTGTGTGGGATTTTTAATTGATTACTATTGCACGGCTTTAATTGTTGTGAGCTGCCTTAGGTTTCCCTATCGGAAGGAAGGCAGCATATATATAAAAAATAAAATAAAAGTGAGAGTGTTGAAAAGAACATGCTTTCAGAAGACTGAGCTAAACAGTTTCAGAGTCTATTTCAGTATGAATGAACAGCTTTCTCCCCTTTGGGTGGCATTTCTAATGCTCATATATAAATCTAGCCATATTACTATTACTGACTTTAATTAGTAATAGTAATATAGGAGAATGTCCAGTCTGTTCAGTTTTGAATGCAAGATGCCTGTCAAGACAGATGCATTTGGTTTCTATTAATTTCATTTCCATTTCTAGCAAAAATTAAGGTTTTCTTTCTTTCTCTCAGGGAGGTACTGGGTGATTTGCCAAGTAGAGATGTTGTCGCTGTTGCCTGTTTGCTACAAACGCAAGGGAAACTGGGCTCAAAGCTGCCAGTGGTGTTGTCATTTCATTCCTATGCACCTTGCTAACTTTAGGGCAAACCCCACAAGAGCTTGTAATATATGAGATGAGGTGAGCAAAGCCAAGAGCCACAGACAGGAGGGCAGTTTCCAAAGGAGTAGACGTGTTAGTCTGTTGCAGCAATGCACATGCTACAATAAGCACCCTGTCTCTACAGTGCTATTTTATTCATTTACTTATGTCCCACCTTTGCCCCAAGGCAGTTCACAATAACAGAAAACACAGCTATTTAAAATCACATTTAAGCTACTCTTACCACTGAGGCTATGACTCTTCTCTGTCCATGTTGCACATCAGCACTGCCAATATATATCACCCTTTTGGCTCATCTCATATCTTTCCAGGGAAATTATGCCAGGGCTTCATTTCAAACAAGAACCAGCAGAATTCAGTTCCAGCAGTGGGTTTCCATGACCAAACGTTGCTCTGCTGCATGTGAAAGAACTATGTCCAGGGCCTCTGGGCATGTGATGCCAGCACAAATCCCCAACTCTCATTTAAAAAAAAAAACATATGAAATTTCTGTGCCATACTCATTCCAGTCCAAAAAGCAAGAGAGGAAAACTGAGCCACAGGGAAAGCATGTTTGGAAAGGAATGCAAACAAACTCACATACGACTTTAAGAGGGAAGTGAAGTTCCCTCCCTGATGCATTTCTATGAAGCTGGTCAGTATGTGGTCAGATGACTACCAGTTACAACTAATGTGATTCTTCAGGGGGGGAAAAACCAACCCTGGTTTATGAATGTAGGATATTGTGCTTCTGTAGACATGATTTAAGACAGCAGAAAATGGCCCAATATTGCTGTACAACCTTATGCCTGCCCTGACAGCAGGAAAAAGGATGCCAAGCTTTACACAGCAAGAGCAGCCTGGATATTGACACCAGCAATGGCAGCAGTTAAGATGGTCTACAAGAGACCCTCTTGTGCTCCTTATCATTCACAACTGTTGAAAAACAACTATGACAATTGCTTTGAGTTTGGGTGAGAAGTGGTCAAGTGATGGAAAAATGAGTCAGCTTCTAGCATTTTCCTTTGCTTAATGCCATTTCATGAAGCCTGATGTAAGCCATGCATACCTACAAATCCTAGCAACAAAAATTGGATTAGTTTGCTATTGAGATGCTTATACATTTGTAGGACGAAGGTCACTTTGCTGTGTGGTATGGCTTCAAATCTGTGTTTTAATAGTGTCTGATTAACTCAAAATTTAATTTTCTGCTTGAATATTTGGCTGAAATTTTAATTTTCTGCTTGAATATTTGGCTGAAATTTTAATTTTCTGCTTGAATATTTGGCTGAAATTTGTTTAAAGATCTTGGCCTAAAATAGTAAATTGTGAATGACTGTACAACTGCAATTCCAGTGGATCAGACAGAGCTCTTCCTAGATCAATTCATTTTTGTGGATCCAGACTAAAGGAAGTTTCAGTAGATCCTTAATAATATTGTTCAGTCACATTCCTGAAGATGTGGGAAATGACACTATTTTGATCTAACTCTATGCTTTAGTCTACAGGGTAACAAGTCATTGACCTGAGCAGGGCTAATAATGATAGGATCTTTTGGCAGCCCTCAATTCACAGGGTCACTGTAAGTGGCAGACAAGTTGACAGCACATAACATCCCTATTCTTAAGTTGACAGGTTCATAGAAGATGACTTGAATTTGAATGTCTGGAATTCAGAATGCTCCTTCACCATAAAGCATATTTTTCGCTCAATTTGGATAGTACACTAAACTATGATCAAGGAAAATGGCCAATGGGTAGACATAATGTCTGAATGAAAAAACAGAGTTACATCTGTTACTCCACTTATGGAGGTCACTGCACGTATAATTCAGGAGAAGGTGAAAAATGAAAGTGGACAAGCAGGCCTAACCCACTGTTTGTCATGTCATGATTTTGGGTCTAAGCCAGTGGTTCCCAACCCTGGGTACCCAGATGTTCTTCGACTGCAGCTCCCAAAAAACCTTCACAACTAGTTGTGCTGACTGAGGTTTCTGAGAGTTGCAGTCTAAGAACACCTGGGTTACCCATGGTAAGGAACCACTGATCTAAGCTATTATTGGTTTAAACTGTTTTATTATGGAAACCGAATGGCACCACTGGCCCAGTTCAGATATAATACTAAACAATGATTTAACATTATTAACAGAAGCAGGTCTTATCCCTATATTTCTGTTCCTACTTCCCCTTTGTCACATGCAAATGTAGGACGTTTAAAGCTCTATTAGAAGTTCTGAACAAACTGTAGCTCTCCATTATGTTTCGGAAGTACGGTCTGTTTCACCGTATTTTGTCCACACACCAGAATATTAAATAATGCTTTGATCTTAGAACTCGTATTTTGTACAGAGGTCTTAATATGGGTTATTTTTATATCTAACGGTTGGGAACATGGATTAAAGATTTCTTTGTTTTAGACCAACACGATCCAAAGAATAGCTGGCTATGGGAATTTATTTGTGCTAGACACATTTGAATCAGTCCTGATGGCTGGGGCGCCTGAGGTCATGAGAGAGCAGCAGCCAGGAAAGCTCCATCAGCATAGAGATCTTTCACGGTAGCCAGAAGCCAATCTATGCTGGCAGAGAGAGAGAGAAAAAACTACAGTGGTGCCCCGCATAGCGAGGTTAATCCGTTCCGGATTAACCGTCGCTATGGGGAAACATTGCTATACGGAAAGTAAAAACCCAATGGGGACCAAACTCACCGTTCAGCGAAGTTTCTCCATAGCGCCGCCATTTTCGCGCCCTATGCGAGGGCAGGGCGTGAAAACGCTGTGCACGGCCATTTTGGGTGTTCGGTGGCCATTTTGGAACCGCCAATCAGCTGTTTTTAAAAAATCGCTATGCGAAAATCGGTAAGCGAAACGCTTACCGATTGTCACAAAGTGATTTTTGTCCATTGGAAACATCGGTATGCGATCGCATTAGCTATCGCAAAATCTGCATCACTATGCGGATTCATCATTAAACGGTGCACTCGTTATGCGAGGCACCACTGTAATTGAATTTATTCCATCGGCGAAGAACGCCACTCTCTTCAACCCACACTTGTTGGTCTTGCTTTCACACGGGCACATTCACAGAGACCACATTGAAGAATCTTGAAGTTGCTAAGGGGTGGGCGGTGGGACAACCATCAGTCCACTTGCAGATCACTTCTCCAACCCCAAGAATGTAAGTTGTAGAAGGAAACAGAGCAAGATCTGATTCTGAAATGCCAACACATACACTCCACCAAAAGTCTTCTTGACTGTAGCAGTAGAGAGGAAAATAGCTTTTCTGTCCCAAGAACAGAAAGCATGGAATCTGAAGCCAGCTGGCTCATCCTTGTAGTGGGAAGGGGTTGTGGGACCTGCAGTGCACTGAGCAGAACAGTACAGCCCTGAGGCATCTCCTTATGCAGTTCTGATGATGCAGATTTCCAGCTGTGTGGCTACACTTTATCACTGTATTCCAGATCCTGCAGTAACCAGCATTTCTGCTTGAACGTTCCTGAGCCTGTAGTTACAGAACAGGAAAGGCTAGAGTGTGGCTGGAGAACCAGACTGAGCCGTGAAACTCACTGGATAGCCTTGGGTTACTCATTCTCTCCCAGACTCATCAACCTCACAGGGCTATTGTGAAGATGAAGTGCAGAGAGAGAGAGGGAGAGAGAGAGAGAGAGAGTTTGCTGGTAAAATGACTGGATGTAATTGTTGCAATTAATTATAGCATACACATCTGGGAGGGGAGGCATCTTAAAGACCTGGGGCATCTTAAAGACTAAGGTGTTTTATTTAGCACATGTTTTGTTTTCATGGACAACACTTTATCAGATGTGCAGTAAGTACATCTTGGGCTTGTTTTGCCTGCAACTGTTCTCCTGCCTTTCTGCCAAGGAGATCAAAGGAATAAAACAGGACACGTAATAATGGGTTCAAGCTACAGGAAGCCAGATTAGGCGGATTCAAGAAAAACCTCTTAACTGTTAGAACAGTATGATAATGGCACCAATTACCTTGAGTGGTAAGCGCTCCAATGATGGAGGCATTCAAGGGAAAAATCAGGAAAACCATCGATCAGATCTGCTTTGATTTTGGACTTATGGGCCCCATAAGTCCAAAATCAAAACCGCAACTCAATTATTCTATGATTCTATACCACAAACTCAACTCAAATAGTATCTAAAGCATATCTCCTAACTGGATAACCTACACAGTATGTACCATTTTCAAACAGCATCTTATCCAGAAATATTGCCCTTCCTCGCCCCAATGGCTTAATCCCAAACACACATTCACTCTAACTCAAGTTTCAGAATGAAACTCTTATGATCAGTACCAAATCTCTCTTACAACTATAGCGCAGTAAGTGGAAGGGCAGCACCCGGTGTATTTATATCCCGCCTATCTGGTCGGTTAAGAGACTGGGAGTTCGATTCCCCACTATGTCTCCTTGATAAGGAACTGGACTCGATGATTCATAGGGTCTCCTCCAGTTCTGTATTTCTAGGATGACAATGATGATACATCTCCCAAAAATCCTGGCCAGCATAGCTAGTGGTGAAGGCTTTGGGGTGTTTTAGTCCAAGAACATCTGGAGACCCAAGGTTGAAAATAATTGGTTTAGAAGAAGGAAAATCAGCACATTACAGGGTAGGATATCAATCCTCAAGGGCCACTGTTAATACTATGACCGTGCTAGACAACATGGTGCCTTTCTATTACATTTCACATTGCTCTCTTCCACATGTACAGTGGTGCCACACTTAATGACGATAATCCGTTCCAGGAAAATCGCCGTTAAGCGAAAACATCGTAAAGCGAAATTAAAAACCCCACTGAAATGCATTGAAAACTGTTCAATGCATTCCAATGGGGTAAAACCTCAGTGTCCAGCGAAGATCCTCCATATGGTGGCCATTTTCGCTACCTGTATAGCGAGGAATCCATCCCTAAGCACAGCGGGGAGCCATTTTAAGCACCCGGTGGACATTTTGAAAATCCGACGATCAGCTGTTTTTGATAATCATAAAGCGAGAATCGGTTCCCAAAGCAGGGAACCGATCGTCGCTAAGCGAAATTCCCCCATTTAGATCATCGTTTTGCGATAGCAATTGCGATTGCAAAAAGATCGTCGTAAAGCAGATTTGTCGTAATGCGGGGCAATCGTAAAGCGGGGCACAATTGTATAAATTACTGTCTGCTGAGGCTATACCGTATACATCTGAAGAGGTGGGATGCAGCCTATAAATGCTAGTGCTAAATAAAAGCTGACAATCTTCAAAGTGTCAAGGCACCTTGTTGATTTTGCTGCAGAAATGATCCTAACAATTACCTGTCTGGAATTAGTTGGAAAATGTTCTCTGCCTATTTCTGTGAAAAGTTCAAATATGAAGGACCACAGTAAGCATTTAAGAGTTGGGGAAAGCAGTTTGGTTGCAATTTCATAGCCAGATAAATTATTTTCAGTGACACCCTGAAAATCTCTTAAATTTTTTTTAAAAGGAATGCACTCCAGCAGATTATGAAGAAGCTGAACAGTAAAGACCAGAAATGATAATTTCAAACCAGATACAAAGGATTCTTCACAATAAAATCTTTTTACAGAAAAATCAATCGATACTGCCTCGCACGTTCCTGACCTTCACCATGTTTACAAAACAAGAGCATACCAAAGAAGCACAACAAAATGCACACTGCAGTTTCCTCGCTTAAACCAAAGGTGTAATTTCACAAAGGAGAATGCCTACTAAGCATGGAAATGTATGCACAGATAGCTAATCTGCATAATTCCATTTCTCCAATTGCAATTCTACAAGCAGAATTGGTATTCCGCGTTTATCCATTAAAATTATTTTTAGAGTTTCTGCCATAAGTCTGTTTCTTTTGTATTTCTTTTTTTCTTTTATTTTTTAGGTTTTTTTGGTTAAAATTAGAGCTATGGCATCAATCCGTTAATAAAAGTAATCGAGCCACTAAAATATTATGCCCCCATGTTTTAAGGACTCAGAGCATTCCTCACCCTGGCTGGGCTTCTATTAAAAAATCATTCTAGAGGACCCTGTAATGTCCTCCCCTGATGGAATAAATGTTGGGAGTACAGTACATTCAACACACTTGCCCTCCAAGACCGGGGGGGAGGTGGGGCAGAGGCTAAACAGATTGCAAAGACATGGAACCCTTCCTAAAGAGCTACCCCTTCTTAGTGTGCTGAAGCAAAACCAGGAAATCTAGGCACCTCATCATTTTACAGATGTGTTACAGTATAACAGTTATGGTGTAACAGTTATACCATAAGCCTCTTTGGACACAGTCTACTTCCTCAAATACATTCTTTTTCTGGTTCCGGGGCTGACCATGTTTTCATATTCTGCGTGGAAGTCCTTAAACCACAGTTTCATAGTTTGAACAATGTGGCAGGAAAGGATAAAATCTCAACAGAAGCCAGGCTCAAGAGGAGAGTAACAAGGAGACAGGCTTATTTCTCAATCCCACAATTTAATTTAGAAGTAAAGGTACTGTGAATGCCAGCTGTCATAAACCAACATCAGGCCAAGCCAGTAGGACCAATGCTCACAGATTATGGGAATTGTAGTACAGCACTAGAAAAACTACAGGTTACTCATTCCTGTTTAATCAGACCAAAATCATGTTCCCCGTGCTAGGCTGGAACATGCTGTAAGTCGATACAAAATTAATGATTCAAAAATAACAAAGTGTGCTTTCCAGCCACTATCTAGATATGACACACTCATAAAATAATACTTAAAGAGCTGCTCTACAATTACACCATTCCATTTACAGTGGTGCCTCGCTTAGCGAATGCTTCGTTTAACGATGAATTCGCATAGCGAGGGGGTTTCTGGGGGAAACTACTGCCTCGTATAGCGAGGCAGTCTATGGAGGAAACTCGCATAGCGATGTTTCCCCCATAGGCCCCCGGCGGGCGCTTCGGAGCGGCCGCGGGGAGACCTCTCCCGCGGCCGCTCCAAAGCGCCTGCCCTGAGAATGCCGGCTGGCTGGCCGGCGCTTTGGAGCAGCCGCGGGAGAGGTCTCCCCGCAGCCGCTCTGAATCGCCGGCCAGCCTGCAGGCATTCTCCGGGCGGGCGCTTTGGAGCGGCCGCGGGGAGACCTCTCCCGCGGCTGCTCCGAAGCGCCTGCCCTGAGAATGCCGGCCGGCTGGCCGGCGCTTCGTAGCAGCCGCGGGAGAGGTCTCCCCGCAGCCGCTCTGAATCGCCGGCCAGCCTGCAGGCATTCTCCGGGCGGGCGCTTTGGAGCGGCCGCGGGGAGACCTCTCCCGCGGCTGCTCCGAAGCGCCTGCCCTGAGAATGCCGGCCGGCTGGCCGGCGCTTCGTAGCAGCCGCGGGAGAGGTCTCCCCGCAGCCGCTCTGAATCGCCGGCCAGCCTGCAGGCATTCTCCGGGCGGGCGCTTTGGAGCGGCCGCGGGGAGACCTCTCCCGCGGCTGCTCCGAAGCGCCTGCCCTGAGAATGCCGGCCGGCTGGCCGGCGCTTCGTAGCAGCCGCGGGAGAGGTCTCCCCGCAGCCGCTCTGAATCGCCGGCCAGCCTGCAGGCATTCTCCGGGCGGGCGCTTTGGAGCGGCCGCGGGGAGACCTCTCCCGCGGCTGCTCCGAAGCGCCTGCCCTGAGAATGCCGGCCGGCTGGCCGGCGCTTCGTAGCAGCCGCGGGAGAGGTCTCCCCGCAGCCGCTCTGAATCGCCGGCCAGCCTGCAGGCATTCTCCGGGCGGGCGCTTTGGAGCGGCCGCGGGGAGACCTCTCCCGCGGCTGCTCCGAAGCGCCTGCCCTGAGAATGCCGGCCGGCTGGCCGGCGCTTCGTAGCAGCCGCGGGAGAGGTCTCCCCGCAGCCGCTCTGAATCGCCGGCCAGCCTGCAGGCATTCTCCGGGCGGGCGCTTTGGAGCGGCCGCGGGGAGACCTCTCCCGCGGCTGCTCCGAAGCGCCTGCCCTGAGAATGCCGGCCGGCTGGCCGGCGCTTCGTAGCAGCCGCGGGAGAGGTCTCCCCGCAGCCGCTCTGAATCGCCGGCCAGCCTGCAGGCATTCTCCGGGCGGGCGCTTTGGAGCGGCTGCGGGGAGACCTCTCCCGCGGCTGCTACGAAGCGCCTGCCCCGAGAATGCCGGCCGGCTGGCCGGCGCTTCGGAGGGGCCGCGGGGAGGCCTCTCCCCGCGGCTCCTCCGAAGCGTCAGCCAGCCCCAGCTGGTAGCCTGCCCGGGCCGCCTACCCGAGCCGTTCTCGGACGCCTGGACGTCCGAGAACGGCTGGGGTAGGCGGCCCGGGCAGGCTACCAGCAGCGGGGACAGAGGGGGGGGTATCGGGAAGGTTTCCAGGTGAAAGCCTGGAAACCTTCCGGACACCCCCCCACCCTGCAGCCGCCGCTTGAAGCCTGCCCAGGCTGCCTACCCGAGCTGTTCTCGGACGCCTGGACGTCCGAGAACGGCTGGGGTAGGCGGCCCGGGCAGGCTACCAGCAGCGGGGACAGAGGGGGGGGTATCGGGAAGGTTTCCAGGTGAAAGCCTGGAAACCTTCCGGACACCCCCCCACCCTGCAGCTGCCGCTTGAAGCCTGCCCAGGCTGCCTACCCGAGCTGTTCTCGGACGCCTGGACGTCCGAGAACGGCTGGGGTAGGCGGCCCGGGCAGGCTACCAGCAGCGGGGACAGGGGGGGGGGGTATCGGGAAGGTTTCCAGGTGAAAGCCTGGAAACCTTCCGGACACCCCCCCACCCTGCAGCCGCCGCTTGAAGCCTGCCCAGGCTGCCTACCCGAGCTGTTCTCGGACGCCTGGACGTCCGAGAACGGCTGGGGTAGGCGGCCCGGGCAGGCTACCAGCAGCGGGGACAGAGGGGGGGGTATCGGGAAGGTTTCCAGGTGAAAGCCTGGAAACCTTCCGGACACCCCCCCACCCTGCAGCCGCCGCTTGAAGCCTGCCCAGGCTGCCTACCCGAGCTGTTCTCGGACGCCTGGACGTCCGAGAACGGCTGGGGTAGGCGGCCCGGGCAGGCTACCAGCAGCGGGGACGGGGGGGGGTATCGGGAAGGTTTCCAGGTGAAAGCCTGGAAACCTTCCGGACACCCCCCCACCCTGCAGCCGCCGCTTGAAGCCTGCCCAGGCTGCCTACCCGAGCTGTTCTCGGACGCCTGGACGTCCGAGAACGGCTGGGGTAGGCGGCCCGGGCAGGCTACCAGCAGCGGGGACAGAGGGGGGGGGGGTATCGGGAAGGTTTCCAGGTGAAAGCCTGGAAACCTTCCGGACACCCCCCCACCCTGCAGCCGCCGCTTGAAGCCTGCCCAGGCTGCCTACCCGAGCCGTTCTCGGACGCCTGGACGTCCGAGAATGGCTGGGGAAAGCAGCGCGGGGAGGCTTCAAGCGGCGGCTGCAGGGTGGGGGGGGTGTCCGCTCCCAGCGACCCCCCACGGCTTGGATCCAAGCTGTGGGGGCAGGCTGAGAGGGTGGTGGGATTGGGATGCCTTTCAGGCATCCCGGGTTTGGATCCCACCCGCCGCCGGTTACCCTAACCGGCGGCGGGTGGGATCCAAGCCCGGGATGCCTGAAAGGCATTCCAATCCCACCACCCTCCCCCCGCGGCTTGGATCCGAGCCACGGCGGCTACCCCAGCCATGGCCGGACTCTAGGGAGTCAAGCCATGGCTGAGTTAGCCGCCGTGGGTCAGATCCAAGCCACGGGGGGAGGGAAAAAACCGGATAATCCATTCCTATTGGAACGGATTAACCGGTTTCCAATGCATTCCTATGGGAAATGGTGCTTCACATAACGATGTTTTCACATAACGATGTTTTGTTTGGAACCAATTAACATCGTTATGTGAGGCACCACTGTACTTGCAAACTCATCAAATATAAAGTCTGTGCATTTCCAAATGTGTTTCTTCCACTGGTTAGGTATCCAGTACAGTAACTATTTTTCAAATTTTTCAAATGTAACCCAAATAGTTACTTTTAGTTATGACTTCTTTTCCTTTAAAAAAAAAAAGCCATCTGAATGCTATAAGCTGATGGCCTGTGATGCAAAACACTCTTTGTCCAACTTTTTGCCATCTCAGCACCACAGAGAGCAAGGCTCCAATACAAGGCATTGCATGAGCCACCATTTGAACCATGCAAGACACCTTCCCTGCCTTTAGCAAGATGATGTCCATGTAACTAAGTAACTTAAAATCAGTTACATTGAGTTACGAGTCAAATGAAACTTAGCTGTGCTTCAGTTACTAAAAAAGTGAAAATAATTATAGATAAGCACTCACACCTAGTTTTGTACATGATATTTTCTTCAAGTCCAACCTGCATTGGCTACTACAGCAGGAAAGAAAATGCAAACACTCTCTTGGTAGAAAATACTGCATGTTTTTCTTCTCGCTGCCTTTAATCATATGCAAATAATTTTAACACACATATAAACATCCACACATTGCTCTTTTTGTTGTGCACCCAGCACTCAACAACAACTACTTCATTAATTAAGAGGTTTTCTGCTTCTCTGTTTTCCAATTGCCAATTAAGTACATAATTACTGACAAAACATCAGAATCTAGAAGAGCTTAGAAAAGGTTAAGTTGTACAATATGAAACAATAGAAGCTTCCCAAATCCTTTATATAAAAAAAGAGAAAACATGCCATATTTGCTGGATGTGATTATAAGGGCCAGATAGGCATTTCACTAAATCAATGCCTGATCATCAGTAAATATAGTTAACAATGGCATACTGCCCACACTCTGAAAGATACTTCCCTTAAATTAAACATACAGAAATTTGTCTACATATTCAGACATGGATTTTTTAAAAAAAAATGGAGAAAGACTATGACACTCCTCAAAAAATACTGCTTCTTGCTGGAATATATTTTACAGCTATTAAAATATTAATTACACAGGACATTAACCCAAATACATGAAGTTCTGACCCAGTTCACTAATAACGCACGGAAAAGATAGAGGAAGTAGGTGTTTTCAACAATTCTGGTCTCAAGTGGTTTTTGTAAATATCCGAAGATAATTGCCTTTAACTACTGATGATTCTAGGAATTCTCTCCCTGTTCCAGATGCCGCTCTCCATATGCAAATATCACACTGCAGTGACGTGGGTTGAATAACAGAGACCTGCTCCATAACAGAAGCCCTAAAACATTGTTTGAAAAAACACACCATTACGTCCTGAACATAAAGTATTTAGTACCAAAAGCTGAGGAACCATTCACAAAAGTGAAAAATGACTTTAGTTTTGTATTTTCCCTGAAGCTGCCATCCATGTTTACTAACATACACGTACAAATGTATTATGATATGCTACACTGAACAGAAGATCTTAAATCTATATATATTTTTAAAGTTCTCCTAAGCATTTTATAGAAAATCTTCCCCCCCACACAAGAAAATAAGCCAATTAATAAAACTTTTCTGAACATTCTTCCCACTCTCAAGGAGCAGTCCAATGCTAACCCAATGAAACAAATTGCAAACTCAAGGGGCAATCTGAAATCTGTGGTTTCCTTAAAGCAGCTCTTCATATCACAAATAGTATCACTGCCTTATACTTGATCTAAACTGCACAGTACAGAAGGCAGCTACCCAAAAGGAACCGCTAGAGCAAAGGACCCTAAATAGACCGCAAAAGGTAGGATCTGAACAACTATACTTACATCAAAAAGATACAGGCAGCAGCAGTGGGTCCAGGCTTTGAAACAAGGGTACAAGAAGAAGTGATGACGGAACACATGTGGAGCAGTGGTGAAAATGTGAATGACCAACTTACTAAAGAGCTATCAGCAGCCAGCCAAATCCAAGAACTCAGCTGTTGCTGGTGAGATGCTCAACCTGGGGCCCTATCCTCAGGAAGAGACTCTGTGGCTACTCATAAGGATCCATGGGCGCAAGGAAACAGGAGGGAAGTCACAAAGAGACTAAGCAATTGAACCAGTTCTAGAACTGTACAGTCAAAAGGGTGCCAAGGGTTATCTAAGTCAAATCCTGGGTAAACCCAGGAAATCCACAGCTAGACTCAGAGAAGAGACTCTTAAGATAGACGTAGCAGCCATACCTGCTATTATGATGCACAGTAAAAAGTACCAATGTGTCCCTTGCCTTGAGGTAAGTGAGCTTCTGTAGAACCGTGGTTCTTAACCTTGGGTTACTCAGGTGTTTTTGGACTGCAACTCCCAGAAGCCTTCACCACAAGTTGTGCTGGCTGGGGTTTCTGGGAGTTGCAGTTCAAAAACACCTGACTAACCCAAGGTTAAGAACCACTGCTGTAGAACACTGGTTCTTAACCTTGGGTTACTCAGGAGTTTTGGACTGCAACTCCCAGAAGCCTTCACCACCAACTGTGCTGGCTGGGGTTTCTGGGAGTTGCAGTTCAAAAACATTCGAGTAACAAAGGTTAAGAACCACTGCTGTAGAACACCACCTTAAGATGACATGTTGCCTCAGAGTTTTTTAAAAATCAGCTGAAAAGCCCAAGAAACCCACTCTGAGCAACTCAATAAAGAAGCAGGTGTTTGCATCACTACAGTCAATTTACAAGACAAAGAAAAAACTAGCGGGACCAATAATTTTGGGAAATTCCAAGTAATTATTAACGTTGCATGGGATCAATCCACCTCAAGAATAAACAAACTGGGCGGTGGTGGAAAACTAAAGTTCTGCCTACCACATCTGGAACTCGCACCAGGCTTATGATGCTCTTTCAAAGCATCGTGGCACAGTGGTTAAAACCGCTGTATTGCAGCCAAAACTGTGCTCATGACCCGGGGTTCAATCCCAGGTAGCGGCTCAAGGTTGACTCAGCCTTCTATCCTTCCGAGGTCAGTAAAATGAGTACCCAGCTTAATGGGGGGGGGATGGGACAATGTGTAGACTGCATAATTAACTTGTAAACTGCCCAGAGAGCGCTTGAAGCACTATGGGGCGGTATATAAGCAGCACGCTTTTTGCTTTTGCTTTAATCCTAAACATAAATGTTTGGCACCAATTTCTTTTGGAAAAGAAATGTGAGACACTTAGAATGGTGTATTCTGCACCCAGAACAAAAAAAAAAAAAAAAAAAAAAGAATTATTGCTTATTGCCACTGGGGAGCCATGTCCACCTTTAGCCCTACTGAAATAGACCATTTTGCTCTTTGGGATAATATATAATCAAGCACCACAGTAATGATTTACTTGGAAATATCAGAAATGTTTTGTGACGTCAACAACCATATGCTGCATTGCTCTGCTGACATGGGGCTCCGGTGGTTCTGATGATTCATGGAGAATCCAACAGTTGAAAAGTCTCTTGAAGCACTGAGTGCCGGAACACTTAAGTAAGCTTCAATGTTTTCCAAAGTGATTCCAAGTAAGACTGCCCACCCAGATACCTAAACATCTGTGGCATCTCCTTGTTTTTGCAAATTTAGGAGCAGAGAAACAGATAAAATGGGAGGAAAAAACCCTCAGAAAAATGGGGGAGGGCTCTTGTATAATCTGAAAATAGTCTGTCCTCCATGGTATTAAAAATATACTGAATCCACAGTGGATAAAAAGCAATGCATTTTTTAAAAAAATCAAATTGATTTAAATCACAATTTACATTTTAAAACAGTTTTTTTCTATTTAAATTGTCAAAAAAAGATTTTTTTAAAAAATTTAAATTGTGATTCAGTTCAGTTTGCTTTTTCAGTTCAGTTCAGAATTGTGATTCAAATCAAATCCACCCTGGCAGAAGCACTTGTTTTTAACGTTCTCCCTCTCCCCAGCTTTTCACATCTTTGGAAGCAAGACTACTGTCATAATTCCTTTGATTAATGAGTAAAAAGTTCATTTCCAGAAATCACAGGTTAGATGTCTTGAGAAACATACAGAGGCCCAAAAGGTAATAACTTTCCCCTCTTTTTCCCTTTTACAAAATCTACCTGTGTGTTTGTACATTCACATGTGTAGAATACTGTCAAGAGCACATAGGTGAACTGATGTTTTACTGTCTTTTTTTAAAATGACTATAGATAGCAGTAACTCAGGGAAATGTACAGATTAGCTGTAGGGAAGCTCCTGTAAATTCACAAAAATGAAATGACTTAAAGAATTAATGCTGGATCTGTTCGTGATAATTTCAGAACAGACAACTTGCTGCTAGGCAAGAAGAGTTACTGATGACTTGGGAGAGGGGAATATGGAGGTATCTGTACCCTGAGGAAATGATTTGAGGAAAAAACAATCAGCAAAAGATCCCTGGGATTGTCGCTTCCAAACACAAAGCCATCATGACAATAACTCCACACGGCAACCGTTACCAATATTCTTTCTTTCCCTATTAATGGGAAATCACTTCTGTCAATATTTAATGCCGCCATTTCCAGACAAAGGTAACTTACTGCTGGGGGGGTGGTGGGAAGAGAGAGAGGAAAATCCAACCATAAAATAGTGAAGCCCTACCTGCTTGCCTGCCTGCTCAAGCTTTTCACACTGTATTTGCAGTGGGACCTGGAATAGGTCTCAGTGGAACAGGCAAGGTATGTTATGAAAGTGTAAGCCAGCCAAGACTAGTTTCTCCATGGAATTATAAGGTGTGCCTCCTTCAAGACGAAAGGCAGTGCCATCAAGTCTGGTTTTATAGCTTTTGGCCCACAGCCATAAATGTTTGCTGCTGGTGGTGGTGCTGGCTCTTTTTTTTTTTTTTTGGTTGTTTGTTTGTTTAATTTAAAGAGAAGCAGGAAAACGTATACCAGAATCTGTTTCAATTTCTCATACTAGAGACGCCTAGAGTGGTCGTAACTGACCAGATAGGTGGGATATATATATATATATATAAAAATAAATAAATAAATAAATAAATAAATAAATAAATAAATAAATAAATAAAATAGATTTTCAATATCCATATTTGTGCAATCACACACACACACACACACACACACACACACACACACACACACACACAAGCATTCACAGGAGACAGACAGAAATATAAATGTCATTTCTCCTCTTTGACATACACTTGCCCAACTGTGAAAAAAGAACACATAAAAGGATGGGCAGAATACAGGAGTATGCGATGAATGTGACAGTGAAGATCACTATCTCAGTGTTGGGCAGCTCCTGCTAAGTTCTATGGGGCAAACTAACTAACTGTACTCAGACTGAAAAAAAGTTACTTTCTGGACTACAACTCCTACAATGTCCAAGTGGGCACATCCTGCTAGAGGGGGAAAACACCACAAAAACAAGTAACTTCACCCATCTCTAAGCCGCCAATCATCTAAACTGTGTGGAATTGACAAATTCTGTCCTTCCCGCCACAAAAAGACCATGATCATCCAGGATCAGTATAGCTTCCATCCCACTAAAGCAGTGGTTCTCAACATTGGGTCCCCCAGATGTTCTTCAACTAAACTCTCAGAAGTCTTCAACACTAAGGATGCCGAACAGGATTTCTGGGAGTTGCAGTCTGGTGACCCAGGGTTGGGAACCAGTGCACTAGAGAACTAGATCCTCATGGTGCTGTGGATAAATTGCATTCTGCTCACAATCTGAGTTTGATCCTGACACCAGCTCAAGGTTGACTCAGATATCCAGCCTTCCAAGGTCAGTAAACTGAGTAGCTGGCTTGCACTGTGTTCCCACAGTGGGCCGATCAAATACGTATAGGAAGTCAGAAAACAGGAGATATCATAACTGCTCCCTTCTACTCGTTTTCCCCAACAACAAATATTCAGTAGCACACTGCCTCTCGTACAAACAGCAGAGATATCTATTGCCATCCTTACTGTCTGAAATTGCTAGCTTTAACCACCCACATTACTCACAATTAACATGTATGTAATTGTGCCCATCAGCAAAGTAACCTCAACTGGAAGACTGGTGCCTTCCTTGTTGCTTTTTAAGTGCCATGTAAAAGTCAAAAGGCTTTTTATTTTTTGTTTATTTACTCCTTGATACAAATTTCTTTGTATTGGGTGTTGATGCTGTTTTGGCTTCAGTGACACAACATTGGAATCTGAGCTTGGAAGTAACTAGTTACAAGTACGGTAATATATAACCAGTTCTCTGGGTAATATTTAATAGTAAAGGAAAAATAGTGAATAGTTGCACTACTTTAGTTGCAGTACCAGTTTCTAGTTACCTACAGAAGTTTCTTTGGAGCACTGTAAAGCATTTTACAAGGAATTTCTCAGTTTTTTTTTTTTCATTTTCTTATCTACTGTGAGTCTAAAGGAATTATTTCTGGTGCTTGCCTTTTGTATCTAGTGGCCAGTTCTGCAATTTCACTGGCCACTAGATTTTGCTACAGCTTTCTGGCCTGCTCTAAGGGCAAAACACAATTATTAGTGCAACGTTGCTATATCTTGGTGGGCCGGAGTGCTTGGCCACAAAGTCAAGGGGGTAGGAGTTCAAAACTCCTACTGCGCTTCCTGAGATGGAGGATGTCAATTTGTGCATTTCTGACTAGTATCCTTTAGTCAGGTTGTGTACATAATAACTGGCATATTAGAAGTGCTACTTTCAGCAATATGTTTCAATGTTTCCAACGCCATAAAGGAGCTTCTGTTTAGGGTTGTCAGTTCTTTTTTTCCCAAACAGGGCATTCAGTCTCCTCTGCCCACTACCCTAATCAGTCCTCATTAGTCTATTTGATGGATGGTGAGTACCAGGGCTGTCTGCTTTCCATGATTCTGCAGGCTCCTGTTAACTTCAGCATTGTTTAAAGTATGCTGACACTTTCTATTTCTTTCTTAGGGGTTCTGGTTTGGTTACAATTCTGCCACTACTCATCAGCTTTGTTCACTATTACACATCTTCTGTTTTTATGATGCAAGGTGGCACTGTAGAAATAAAGCAAATACCTAAAGTTATTAAGGTTCATAACCTATTCAAACACTCTTTCTTAAGGCAATCTTCGGTCAACTAAAAGTCAGTGGGTCTGATCTGACTGATTTATCAATTTAAAGGGATAGTGTAGGGCTGGGACTTTGAAATTGCTTTAAACAAATGAAAGATTTGGGGAAAGGGAGTAATATGCTTTCTTTTCCTTTCCAATCAGGCTTAAACTATACTTGACACCCTCATGATACCACCTCTTCCCATACAGCCTAGAACAGTCACCGCTAATCAAGAAGTCCTTCAGTAGGGGCATTCTTATAAAGCAGTGGTTCCCAACCTTGGGTAACCAAGGTGGTTCTTTGACTTCAGCTCCCATAAATCTTAGCCAACACAGCTAGTGGTGAAGGCTTCTGGGAGTTTGAGTTCAAGGGCATCTGGCAACTCAAGGGTGGTAATCACTGTTATAAAGCTACGTTCCTAAGGCAACAAAGAACCCAATATCAGAAGCCATTTTGCCGTGATGAAGATGCATGGTTCTTATGAACCTAACACAATGTACTTTTAGAATGGAGAAGAAAATTCCTAGAAGTCTTGGCATTCTTAAGGCAAAGCAAGACTTCCATTTTGCACCAGACATATCATACTGCAATGCTCATCAGACAACTGACTACAAAGATGCCTTGCAACCTGGTGACCTGTATACCTAATATCCAAGGGGGTCACCTCTTTTCCATCTATCATTGTCCATACTGCTTTGACATCACTAGTCAGTTGAATGCTGACAGAATCAGAAATAAATTAAACTACATACATCATGCTAAATAAGCCGTGTGTTTCCAAAATGGCACGTGTGCCAGTAGCCACAGAACAGCAGAGAGAATTTTGCAGCCATTTAATGGAACAAATAATACTCGCTATGCATCTTTAGGCATGAGATTAAGGGAGAAATAATCCACATGACTTTCTGACATAGAGTAGCCTTTATAAATGAACCTGACTGTTGTGGCAACTGCTTTTTCTCACGTTCTGTGTGCCTCTAAAGATGATGTTAACAATATTCTCCACTTCCAGGCCTACAGCATGCTTCTCCTGGACTCTGCACATTTAAGGAAACCCAATATACCCTTAAAATTGCACAATGCTACATTTATTCAATGCATAGCATCTTCACAAGCATATAAACAGAACCATGCCATGATGTAATGCCAAGCCCATAAGCATGGACTTTTGATGTACCTGAATAAAGAGCATTATAGCTCAAATCCTACTAAATTTATCAGATGTATTTTCATGTACATAGCACTGCTGCAAATTCACTCAGCAAAGTGCAGAAAACCGGCTTTTTGCATACCTGCAACCTTTTATTGGAACGTGCTTTCTAAGCCATCAATTAACGTCATTCTGAATGGGGGTGAGGTACATGACTGCAGAGGCAAAATCTCTGGCATAGAAAAAAAAACCAAATAAACCGACATGCATTTGATTTAACTGTCAGTGGAAGACAAAAGTCCTTAGGGAAAGAAAGCAAGTGAATAATTGATAAAGCAGCCATTTATTTAGTTAGTAAAAGACAGATCCGTCAGTGAGGAAAATGAAAACAAACAAAGCAGAGCTATATAGCCCCCAAGACACAGATGATTTTACCATATGAAGACTGAATATTCTCACTGTATCATTTATACCCCAAAGGTTAAAATAAAATGCAGTGGAGACTAGCCATGGTTTAAGTAAACACAAAACTAACTGTAATTAATTAGCCCATTAGCCAGACAATCCAAGAAGCATTTTTTTGCAAACACTGCATGTTGCAGACACCCACTCCCAGAGGTCAACTGCTAGGTAGAGGAGACATGGGGAGGGGCTGCCACCTTGTTTTAGGATGTAGTACATCGCCGTGGTGTTGTCGGTGGCAATCTGTACCATTTTTCCTACAAGAATGTTTCTGAAAACCTTGCAGGCCTTTATGACAGCTAGTAGCTCCAGCCTGCTTAAATGGAGCAGTTTTTCTCTGTGAGACCATTTGGCATGGACTGTGAGGGATTTGCAATAAGCCCTGCAATTGGCATCCGTAGTGACTTGTATTCACGGGAGAAGTTGTTGGAATGGTCACCTGATAGAAGGTTGGTAAGGGAATGCCACCACTGAAGTTGAGAGGCCAATTCTGGAGTGACTCTTAGAGGAGTGTGGGGAGAATCTGTTAATGGATCGAATAGGGCCAGAAACCAGGATTGGAGAGATCTCATTTTGAGATGTACATTCTGTACAACTGACATCATAGTAAATTCATTATTTCTTGTTGCAGGGGTTGTGATGGAGGAGTAACAATGTGTGTCGTCAGAGGAAGTTCAAAGAAGTGGATGCGGTAGCCATTTTTGATGATGGAGAGTACCCAGGAATCTGTGGTGATGGATTCCAATGCAGGTAAGTGTTTTCAAAGGGCAAGTTTGGTGGGGTGGGTGGCAATCTCGGTCAAAGGAACAAATGTGTTTTGGTTTCCGGTCATTCCACCTAGTGGCAGGCTGTTGCTGGGTTGTGGCTCTTTGGTTTTTGAAGTATGGATTGTAAGACGTTTGTCGTGGATGGTCTCGTTGGAACCTCTGGTACGAGTTATAGGGTCGTTTCCATTGATTTTGCTGAGGACGTTGCTGATAGGAAGGGTAAACTCCCCAACGTCTGGCTGCTGAACGTTCTCTAGTATATTGTCAATTTCAGCATGAAAAAGACCTGCTCCATCGAAGGGGAGGTCTTCGATACGAGCCCGAGCACCTTCAGCTAAGCCAGCCATTCTGAGCCAGGAAAAACGGCATAGGGCTACTGAAGTGGCCATGGACTTGGCTGTAGCGTCTACGGTGTGGCGGGCGGAAAGCATCCGTTGTTTAGCAATGGAGAGACCTTCTTGTTGGAAGGTCTGAGCTAGTATCATTTTATCCTCTGGCAGGGATTCAATAAAGGTGGACATGTTGTCCCAGAGGAACCATTGGTGAGCTCTCATGGCTCCCTGATAATTAGCGACTCACATGGTGAAGGCTGCGGAAGAGTAAAGCCATCAACCCATGGAGTCTATTCGTCGACTGGCTTTATTTGGCGGCATGAGAGATTGTTGGTGTCGAGATCGCAATTGAGAGCTTCAACAAATATAGAATTTGGAGCTGGTTGTTTTTAGAGAAAAATGGCTCCTGGGTCATGGATTCTATAGAGGTTATCAATCCGCTTAGACATGGTATCCGAGGAAGCTGGTTTTGTCCAGGATCTCTGGGCAGTACCAAGGAGAGATGGCAACATCGATATGTGTACTGGAGTGGTTGTATTTTTAGAGATTAGATCATACAGATGATCGGCTGGTTCTGTCGATGGTTGGTGGATTTGCAGATCAAGGGATTTAGCCATACGAATCATTAAGTTGGGCATAGGTTTGGAAATCCTCTGCCCGTTGATGGTGGGTTGGTATCGACAATGTCCGACTCTGGAGAGGTAAGTAATACCGATGGAGTCTGCGGCAGAGATCCATGGTCAGAGCCATCAAGGTCGCATCTGGAGTTGATGGACTGTCAATTGACTTCGATGTTGCGAGGCTGAATTTCGTAGTATTGCCAGTTAAGAGTCAGAAAAGATAGAGGAGGCATGTCCATGGACATCTGTCGACATCGAAAGATGGTGGTTTAGCGTCAACGGACCTTGATTGGTAGGGATGGACCTTGGTGTTGAGCTTGGTGTTGTAACGGTGCCGGGGTCGATGACTTGGATTTACCAGAGGACAGGAACTGTGTTGCTGTAATGAAATGGAGCATGCGTCCATGGACCAGGATGGATATTGAGGATCGTCGATATCAGAGCCTGTATCTCTGCTATCTTGAAATGGAGGTTGCTGATGCGATGGCATAGCAGTAGAATAAATGGACACTGGCGATGCCGAGTGTGAAGAGTGATTTCCGTCATCTATTGTAGTAGGAAAGTATTGAGAAGCTGGGGCTGCAAAAGCCTCACGTGTGGATGAAATCTGCAAGATGTTTCGAGATTTTTTCTATACCAAGTGGGGAGCAGGTTGAGGTATAGGAACCTTTCGGTGACGTGGCCGCCTCAACACCGATGGTTGTCGAGAAGTAGGCCGACTACTAGATGGTATTATCGAACCGGGTAAAACACCTAGTCAACTAGTCAGTGCAGTTTGTCAAGCAGAGCACTGGTCGGGGCAAATGTCAACCTGATGTGCATGCTGAACGTGGGATTGAACCACACGCGATGAAGCGAGCTGTCGAGTTTGTTGATGTCGACAGTTCTGGTTAGGGATTGGCGGGCGATCTGAGGGCATCAAATATGGAATGGTGTCGAGCCATTTAGGATGGGAATCCTCGGTTGATGGAATAACCGAAGGATTGCTGGAAGAAATGGAAGGTTGTGGACTGGGAGGAGATGACATTAGTCAGTCGACTCTATCATCCCATTCCGGAGACTGAGAACAGGGTTGATGGGATGGAGGTCTCTCGTCATCTGAGGGAGATCCGACTGAAATCGATTCAGAGAGTTGTTGGATGTCTGTAGGATTACTGTTTAGCTCATTTAGGAGGAACAGGCCCCAGAGCTGGAGCAGTTTCAGTAGGTCTCTGATGTTTAGAAGTTGTTTTCAAAATCGAGGACTTCTGTATCGAGGGTTTCGATTTGTGTGTCTTCGAGGTCTTAGACGATGCAGATGGAGAATCGGAATTAGCTGGTGTAGCCGACAGACGTTGTTTTGATGATTCAGTAACGGCTTTTTCCATTACTTTGGTTTGGAAAGTGGCCCTACAGGGAGGTTGGGCCATTTGAACTGGTTGTAAGGATTGTTCCCAAAGTCGGAGTTTTAGCCTCGAGAGGCGAGATCGAAGAACTCCACGCTTAAAATTTTTGCAATGGCTATTGGAGGAGGTTTGATGTTGTTCTCCCAAACAGAAAAGGCACTTAGCATGTCCGCCGTAAAGTGGGATCTTATTATCAGACAACACACTGCTTAAACGGGCCCAAAGGGGCCATGAATAGGACAAATAACTGAGGAGAAAAACCGATTATTGAAGGGGGGTGCTGCAGCTGGAGGCCAAGTGAGGGGTAAGGGAAAAAAATCTCTGATGATAATGAGTTTAATCTAATAATTTAAAAGAAAAAGATTGAGAATTGGAAGGAATCAAGAATAAGCTCTCTTTCTCTTTTACTCACAGAAGCAGAATTATGAGGCTCTCAACATGACTGCTGAAAGAGGACGCTTGGCGCCAAGGTGCTTATATGGGTGGGGAGGGGCATATTCTAATGTGTTCATTGCTACCACAGAAGCTCTAGAATCTTCCAATGAGGCTCCGCGCAGGCGTGAATCACCCAGGGTGTGATTCACAGAGGCCATGAAGAAGAACCCTAGTTCAACATCAATTCCTGTCCAACAGATTTATCCACAAAATAAGAAATGCATGCACATCTGGAAGCAGAAAGGAAGTGTGCACACCTAAGGGAAGTAAACAACCTTTGGTCCTTAGGCCTTTCAGCACGCAGCATAGGACTCTAATGACAATAAGGACGGGGGAATGAGAGTATGTTCTTTTTCTGTTTCCTCCTATCCAGGAGCCAGCTTTGTCAACATTCTCTCACTCAGAGGATGATTTCCCAAAAGACACTCCCTGATCCAGCCTCCTCAATGTCTAAGACAAAAATCAGGTCAAGCTGTTTAACAGTCCAATGGACCTGACAAATAACCATGCTACAGGTTTTCATAGCCAGTATCATGTATCAGTTGGACATAACTCTGGTGAGACAACATCTGCTAGTATATGTTGTCTCAGCACAGAGAAAATAGGGATATCCTTTATTTAATAGGGACAATCTCAGCTAGCAGGAATAGTTGGAACTATCCAAGGTACTGTCTTCATTTGCCCTATGCGGAAGGGAGCTTTCTTGACTTTGCTCTATTCTACTTTACCTGCTTGACTTCGACTGTGCCTACCATGATTTGATTTCTGTTGCAGTTTCAAATACTCCCAGAAAGTGGTCATGTTGATGCCACACGCCCCTCTACATGAATCAATGTATCACCAAAATTCTTCTGCATCTGTTTGAAATTTCTCAGCAACAACACAATATCCTTGTGGTTGCTTGCTCCCCCTAGACTCAACCAAAAAGAAAAATTAACTTTGAAGTTAGCAGTGACTGTCCTCTACTGTGCCATACATCCCATAATGGGCACATTCTTTCAGAAGAGGGTCACAATGGAAACAACTTCAAGAATAACTCAGACATTTTTGCATGAAATTAATGTAAAGTCTGTATCATCTGCACATCACCAGCCACTTGCTCCCTTTACGGTGTGGATTTCCCATGTCAAAACAGTGACATGCATGAGCAGAAATCTTCACACAAAGTTAAACTTTCTATTAGAGCACACTTCCCTGGAAGCAAACAGCTTCTGTTTTATTTGAATCCACTTTTTAAATAGGTAGCAACCCTGCCTAACTGATCGACTTTTTGCTGGGTTATCTGCACAATTTTCTTCGGCTTTTTGTAAACGGATGGTAAAGGCATCCAAACCTGAAGCCTATCAATTATCTGCCATGTTATTTACAAAGGAAGATCAGGAGGAGTGGCGCAGCTCTGCCTCTGCCTCTAAAGCCATCCTTGTTTACGAACCGCTTAAGCAGGGAATTCGTTTCTACCTGTTTGCTCAAGCCAGATGGCCCTCTCACAAAGACGTCCTTCCATTGGCTATTTATAGATGGGAGTAAACACGACATCTGGCTGCAGCTTCCTCTTTCTACCCCTCCACAACCTGCCTCGCCTCCCACCCCAAAATCTCTTCCCCTCTTAGAAAACACCACGAATAGCCACGGTCAATTTGTATTGTGTGGCGTTGGGGGGGGGAAACTTACCTCTGTGAACATGTCTCCCTGCCTTCCTACATGGCAAGAGAGGTTTCCTGTTTTCATACATTCCCTTGTCAGCTGTAATCAGTGTCAATACGGCAAGCTTCTTTTCTGCTGGCAGCTGGAATGGTAACCCTGACAGGAAAGAACTTTTTTCATCTCTTCCCTCACACTGAGCCATGCGAAGCCAAGCCAGCGCTCCTAGGCATAACTCCCTTGGCTCTTCTCCTAAAAAAACGCTCCCTCAAGAGCACGGTTGCTAAGCAATATTTGCAGTAGCCCCCACTGCTCCTTGTACAACAACTGTCCCTCCGGCAGTTTTGACTTGGGCAAAGGACGGTGCAAGAGAGCTCTCGGAAAACAGGAGGAAAGGCACGCCGGCGAAGACGTTTCGTCTGGTCTCCTCTAACGGCTGATTTTGCTACATTTTTATTGCCAGTATTAAAAAAAGAATGAAGAAGCTACGGCTGCATCAGAGGAAGGCGCGAGAAGGGGGGAAGCAAGTCTTCTGCTCCAGTGGGAATCACCTACAAATGCACACATTGCAAAATAGCTTTTTCCCTCTTTTTATATTTATGCATTTAAAATTCATTTATTTAAAGACTGATTCTCAGCTTTTATATTAACCATTAAATAATTAACTATACATACACCAGTTACAATGTATTAGTAATACTTTTCATTTTATTTATTAATTTTTTAAAAAAAAACATTTTTATTAAATCATTCATTTATTTGACTTTTTATACTGCCCATCTGGCTGCCAAGGCCACTTTGGGCAGTTTATAACATAATGTTATGAACTTCCCAGTGAACCTAATTACTATAGAAATCAAAATTAAAAACATATACACAACACAAAATTAAACCCATGTGCAGTAAGTATGAAAACCTTTTCCCTCCAGAACTGGCAATTTCCATTAGGACTGGCAGCTGTTTCTTACAAAATGGGATAGTGTGTTTGTGCCCCACACCTACGCTCAAGAGCGAGACTTATTTACAACTGTCAGCCTCTCTTTTCTCATTAATACTTTGAAGGCAACCACATGGAGAAAACATGACGTTCTTCAGGCCCTGCTTTCCCTCAAAGTTAAAAACGAGGGTAAGTTTAGATGTTATGCTGTTTACCACTGTTTTGCTACATTTTCAGGACAATACTATGCATACCCTGTTTCCCCCCAAAATAAGACCTAACCTGAAAATAAGCCCTAGTAGGATTTTTCAGGATGCTCATAATATAAGCCCTACCCCAAAAATAAGTCCCAGTTAAGTGAAACTATACAGAGTTGTCCTCCACAATACACCACACAAGCCCCAAGACATAAATGTAACATGTAGGATAGAAACTGAGGTCCTGGCCTCACTAACCCTCAGCTGCCCCTCCAGAAAAATTAGATGCTAATCAGAAATCCAAAGTTAAGAAAGTGGTGAAGAGAAGGGGTGCCTACCTGTGCAGGTAAAATGGGATTTTGCATTTCTAGACATGTCTCGAGATTACCCAAAAGTAGCCAATGGGTTAAGAGGTATAGGCAAAGGGATATTTGTAACAATATTTATGAGAGATGCCCCATGATTTTGGCCTGTATGTAGCATGACTTGATACTTATTAGCAAAATAGAGTAGATCAACTGTATGATAATACACATCACAATGTGGCAAAACATACTGCCCAAAATCTGGTATGACTTAATGCATGCTTAAAACCATTTACCATATTTTTTGCTCCATAAGATGCACTTCCCCCCCCAAAGGAGGAAAAGTCTGTGCGTCTTATGGAGCGAAGACCCTTACGATGCTCCCCCCCCACTCCCCACGGGGCCAGCGCGGGCAAAATTGCCAGCTTCCAGGTGGGGGAGTGTTGCAAGGGTCCTGGAAGGCTCACTCGGACCCTTGCAACGCTCCCTCCACCACACCCCATGGGGCCAGCGTGGGTGAAAACGCCAGCTTCTGGAACTCTTTGAGGCTTGGAAAGCTTCAGAAGAGTCCCAGAAGGTGGCGATTTTGCCCCCTCTGACCCCGGGGGGGCAGGGTGAGTCGCTAAAGGGTCCTGGAACACACCCTAGGACCCTTTAGAGACTCACACTGCCCCCTCGGGGGTCAGAGGGGGCAAAATCGCCACCTTCTGGGACTCTTCTGAAGCTTCCCAAGCCTCAAAAGAGTCTCAGAAGGTGGCGATTTCGCCCCCTCTGACCCCAGGGGGGCAGGGTGAGTCTCCAAAGGGTCCTGGAACACACCCTAGGCTTCCCAAGCCTCAAAAGAGTGCCAGAAGGTGGCAGTTTCGCCCCCTCTGGCCCGGCCGGGGGGGCAGGGTGAGCTTCCAAAGGGTCCTAGGGTGTGTTCCAGGACCCTTTAGAGACTCACCCTGCCCCCCCGGGGTCAGAGGGAGCCTTGGGTAGCTTCAGAAGAGTCCCATAAGGTGGCAATTTCGCCCCCTCTGACCCTGGCAGGGGCAGGGTGAGCCTCCAAAGGGTCCTAGGGTGTGTTCCATAAGACGGACCTCTCCATAAGGCTCACCAATTTTTAGAAGAAAACAGATTATTTTTTCCTGTTTTCTTCTCCTAAAAATTTGGTGCGTCTTATGGAGAGGTGCGTCATATGGAGCGAAAAATACGGTATATAATCACTAGAATCAAGTATGACTGACTCTGTGCTGGATTGGTGCCCTTTGTGCTAGTAAAAAGGTAAAGGCAAAGGTTCCCCTTGACAATTTTTTGTCCAGTCGTGTCTGACTCTAGGCGGCGGTGCTCATCTCCGTTTCCAACCCACGGAGCTAGTGTTTGTCCGCAGACAATCCTCTGTGGTCATGTGGCCAGTATGACTAGACACTGAACACCGTTTACCTTCCCACCAAGATGGTACCTATTTATCTACTCGCATTTTTGCATGCTTTCGAACCGCTAGGTTGGCGGGAGCTGAAACAAGCAACGGGGGCTCACTCCGTCACATGGATTCGATGTTACAACTGCAGGTCTTCTGACCTTGCAGCGCAGAGGCTTCTGCAGTTTAACCTGCAGCGCCACCATGTCCCTTGTACTAAAGGACATTAACTGTATGAAAATTCTACCCCACATAATATAGAATCATAGAATAATTGAGTTGGAAGGGGCTTATAAGGCTACACAGTCCAACCCCCTGCTCAACGCAGGAATACAAATCAAAGGATATCTGCCAGGTGGTTGTCTAGGTTTCTCTTGAATACCTCCAGTGTTGGAGCATTCACCACCTCTTGAGGTAATTAGTTCCACTGTTGTACTGATGTAGCAATTAGAAAGTTCTGATGTTCAGCCAAAATCTGGCTTTCTGTAACTTGAGCTCATTATTATATACCCTGCACTCTGGGATGACTGAGAACAAATCCTACCCCTCCTTTGTATGACTATTCAAGTACTATTCAAGTACTTGAAAAGTGCTATCGTATCTCCCCTTAGTCTTCTCTTCTCAAGGCTAAAACATGCCCATTTCTTTCCATCTTTCCTCAAAGGCTTGGTTTCCAATCCCCTGATCTCTCTTGTTGCCCTCCTCTGAACTTGCTCCAGTTTCTCAGCATCCTTCTTGAAGTGCGGTATCCAGAACTTAACACACTACTTAAGATGAGGTCTAACTAGTGCTGAAAAAAGAGGGGACTAGTACTCCATGGGATTTTGATTTTACTTCGGTTAATGTAGCCTAAAATAGCATTGGCCTTTTTTCCAGCCAAACTGCACTGATGGCTCATATTCAAATTGAGATGTACAACAATTCCAATTTCTTGTAATTGCACATTTTGTGTTGGTTCTTCCCCAAGCTATAGAATTTTGCACTTATCCCTGTTAAATTTCAATCAGTAGTTTTCAGCCCAGTGCTCAAGTCTAGAGAGATCTTTTGGAATTTTGTTCCTGTCTTCCAAGGTATTACTTATTCCACTCAGTTTTGTGTCATCCACAGGTTTCATAAGTATTCCCTGAATTCCCTCATCCAAGTCATTAATAAAAATGTTGAAGGGCACCAGGTCCACAAGTGAGTTTTATGGTTTCCCACTTGTTATCTTCTCACAGTCTGTGAAGGAACCACTGATAAGCACTATCTGAGTATGATTCTGTAACCAACTGTGCATTCTCCTGACACTCGTGTTATCCACACGTTTTGTCAATGGCTTTGCTGAAGACAAGATATACTATGTCCACAGCATTCCCACCATCTACCAGAGAGGTTACTCAATAAAAAAAATAGATCAGATTAATCTGTCAGGATTCGTTCTTGACAAATCCTTGTTGGCTTCTAGTTATTATTGCATTTAATGTACTTGTAGTGTGATTACTTTATAATCTGCTTCAGAATTTTCCCTGAGATTGATGTCAGGCTGACTGGCTTATAGTTTCCAGATTCCTCCTTTTAACCTTTTTTTGAAGACAGGGACAATGTTAACCCTCCTCCAACCATCCAAACTTCACTCATCTTCCATGATATCAAGAAAATAAAAGACAGTGGTTCTGAGATCTCTTCAGCCAGTTCCTTCAATATTCTTGGATGCATTTCAAAACCTAGTCCTAAACCATTTAAAAATATCAAGAGCTTAAGCCCCTTGAACACACAATATCTACAAAGAGAATTCTGTGGCACCTTTAAAATGAACACATCTCAATCCTCAATACATCATTAGAAGACAATATTTAAAAGTTAAAAACAATAAATATACAAATATTTCAAAAGAATCAAAGAAATATCACACTAAAAATGGTTTTTAAAAAATCAACACCAAAAACACAGGCAAAAGTAAGAAAGTACAAAAATCCATTTAAAACCTCCTTTCAAACTAAGGGAAAGCCTTCCTGAAGAGGAAAGTCTTTGCCCACTGAAGGACAATGAAGATGGGGCCAGCCTGACCTCCTGTGGCAGGGAGTTCCAGAGTCTGAGGGCAACGACAGAGAAGGTCCGCTTCCATGTCCCCACCAATCGCACCTGAGAATTGGTAGGATGAAGAGAAAGGCCTCCTATGATGATCTTAGCACCAGAGCAGGCTCATAAAAGGAGACACAGTCCTTGAGACGGCTTTGATCCAACTTGTTCAGGGCTGCGTAGGTTAGAAACAGCCCTTTGACTTGTACACAGAAACAGACTGGCAGCCAGGGGAGCTTCGGTAACAGGGGGGTTATGTGATCCCTGTAACTAGCCCCAGTTTGCAATCAGGTTGTCACATTTTGGACCTGCTGATGTTTCAGGACACTTTGCAGAAGCAGCCCCACATACAGCATGTTATAGCAATCCATGAAGCAGATCAGGCTTCATCAATGGGACACCCTTCACATGGGGTATCCAGAAATCCTCATCACTCTTGCCCATTCTGGCTGGCGGGTGATGGAACCTGCAGTCTAGCATACCTGCTAGGTGTTGGACAAGCAAGGCTGCTTAAACCCCACCCCCATTTCCTTTTTTTAAAAAAACTAACTTTTCTGGACTATAGTTACACTTAAGATGCTCAGATCCCAAGAACAGCACCTTAACAGCGTAAGCTTCTTTCTACCCGTTACATCTGCTCCAGCACAGAAACAGTGTAGGCATTATACTTGTGAAGGAGATCAGCTTCCCTGTGGCATGTTTCCCACTCAAGAACTGTACCACTTGACACAATTCCCCGTACAAATTAGATATGCTCCTCCAGGCGCGACAGAGCCTGCCACTGATATGGATTGCTTATGGCAGGCCAGAACAACACAAGCCTTAAGCTGTATTGAACAGTAAATACAAGAAAGACAAAGCAGGGAATGTGGCTTGTTTGTGGAATGCCCAAGCCCTTTACTGCATGAATAACAGACCAGGGAAGATGAATCTGCGGCCCTCCAGATGTTGTTAGACTGCAACTCCCACCATCCTTCACCAGTGGTAATGCAGCTTAGTTCAACATCTGGAAAACTACACATTCCCTACTCTGATCTCAGCATAGACCACCTCCCCATTTATACTATGTGACATAATCTGGCAAACACTGAGCAAGTCTGTTTCAAGTGTCCTAAAATTAGATGCCTTGTGCTAACACAACAGTGTTGTTATACTTGAATCTTCCATTACCCACCTAGTATTTCAACAAGTCCCATGAAGTGCTCAATAAATATAACAAGGAAAAATAAGCTTCTTGCAGGCAGAACTCACTCTGACTGAAAAAGAAACCTCCGGGCCATAAAACCTCTTTCTTTCAGCAAGGGTGTCAGATTTAAATTATCTCCAAATGCTAATTTTTTTTAATGCTATGGGTCTACATTCTGAGGCGTTACAGACAGAACATGGCCATAAAATATACATAAGGAGCAGGGAACTTCCAGTATTCAGATACATGTAGGACCATCCTATCCACATTTGTGGGCTTGTAATATATATGCCTGGAGAAAATACAGTTTTCACTTGGAGTAGCACTAGAGCTTCTTGCTTGGTTGGTGTCTTCCTCCCACACCCCTGTCCCATATACAGCCGTGCTCCGCTTAACGATTGCCCTGTATAACGACAAATCCACTTTACGACAATTTTTTTGCGATTGCAATTGCGATCACAAAACAATGTTTTAAAATGAGGTTTTTTCGCTTTGCGAAGATTGGTTCCCTGCTTCGGGAACCGATTCTTCACATTACGACAATCAAAACAGCTGATCGTCGGGTTTTCAAAATGGCCACCAGGTGCTCAAAATGGCTCCCCGCTGTGTTTTTAGATGGATTCCTCGCTCTACAGCCACCAAAAATGGCTGCCCCTATGGAGGATCTTCGCTGGACAGTGAGTTTTCAGCCCATTGGAACGCATTGAACGGTTTTCAATGCATTTCAATGGGCTTTTTTATTTCGCTTTACGATGTTTTTGCTCTACAGCGATTTCGCTAGAACAAATTAACATCGTTAAGCGAGGCACCACTGTATGTCCTAACTGGTTAACACAAGTCTGCCATGTTTATACAAATGCAGTGAGACCAACTGGCTGACCTGCTTGATTAAATCGAAAACAAAGATCAAATATTAAATAAACATATAATTTTGTTAAGTTACATGTACTGTTCTGTGATCACAGCAGCTATTTAATAGGGACATGAAGTTCCCATTCTCTCATCAGAGCAGTTATGAAACTAACATAGTCTTCAAGTCATATTTATAACATAAACATTGCTAGCTCATCTTGAAGCAATATTTTCACTTGTTGTCAGAACACACAAAAATCAAAGCTGCATTTTAAAATGTCAAAAGAGGACTATCAAAAATTCAAATTATTCTCTTTCTTTCTCTGTCTCTCTTTTGAAGTGTTCCTTATTACTTATTTACTGTAATTGAACAGTGTGGAGGACGAGTCCTGACTGGCTACTTGAATACTGATGGTGGTGACAATAAAATTTGCATCATCAGAAATACTTGTATAAATGCAGTTTTAATGCAAAATGAGTCATTACATAGTCACTCACAGTGGATTAACTGACTCTAAAGGAAAGCCAAGTCCTCTGTTAAATGAAAAGGCTTAACTCCTTAGTGCTGCCATGAGCAGAGGTTGCCAGCAATTACTTCACAGCTGCAGGTAACGCACAGCCCTTGAACACTAAATGAGCCAGTCCATATTTGAGAAAAGAAATTATGTCAAGGGAATCACAGTGGAGACACAGCATTTTTTTTTCCTGTGGCTTTCAAGAACAGTAGAGAAAAAATCCTAATGGCTTTAGGACTCAACAGCAGCAAATTCTATTGGACACTGACATCATTCTAAACCTATTATCTGGACAAATAATGAAAGAAAGGGCTTTCTTTCAGCTTCCCAAAGACAAGAATTGCTCTGACCTTTTCCCTCATGGTGTTATATCAGTAACTGAAAATATTTTTGTTTTGGCAGGACAATTTGACAATGATTCAAGCCTGCGGGGGGCCCTCCCCTTTTCTGGTCTCTGTGTTTTTGTTTTTATTCTGCGATTTTTCCTTTGTAGCATAACTATTTTATAATAGCGTTTAATCTGCTATCTTACTTGTTGTGGGTTTTTTGGGCTCTTTGGCCGTGTTCTGAAGGTTGTTCTTCAGTCTCTGTGGCCGGCGTCTTCAGAGGACTGGAGTAGGAACTCTGTCCATGCTCTGTTGCTGTTTGTTGGATAGTTGAGTATTTATAGCTGTGGGAACAGTTTTTGTCCTTTTCAGGAGATAGGGTGATCAGCATGTTTTTGTTGTGATAAGGGGGAGAGATTATCTGTCACTGTGATTGATGGGTTTCGTTAGCTGGTATTTTTTGTGCAATGATGCCTGGTCCTTGTGGCTGGGTAGAGTTCGTTGACCTTTTGCAAGCTGTATTTTTCAGTATTTTTCAACTTTCCAACAAACAGCAACAGAGCATGGACAGAGTTCCTACTCCGGTCCTCTGAAGATGCCGGCCAAAGAGACTGGCGAAACGTCAGGAAGAACAACCTTCAGAACACAGCCAAAGAGCCCAAAAAAACCACAGCAAGCAGCAGATCCTGGCTGAGAAAGCCTTCGAGAATGCACTGCTATCTTAGCTTCCTTTGGTGGGTTCAGTTTTTGAGACTAAGTTGGGAAGCGAGTGTTCTAAATAAAAATGCAAAACCAGAAATATTTGATCTGATTGTAAAAATTATTCATTCAGATTTTCATTCTTTGGTGCTTGGTTCTCCTAACAGTGCATTAAAGCGAAACCCCGGACTCCTGTTTTAGACTAATCAATACAGAACTACTGCTGCCTAACTACAGATACATAGTGCTGATTACCAGAAAAGGCACACCAAACTCTTCTCCAAAACCAAACATCACACATAAAACAAAATACCCAATATCACACACTAAACAAAATACGAACCTAGGGTAGTGTAATTGAAACTCTACCTTTGGACCACTTTTGGCTGCTCTTCACCATAAAATGCTTGGCAGACATGGAGGGAAGGTGCTTATATAAGATGATAAAGACTTCGTAAATTCTGGTGAACAGAATGAAACCCAGCTGTGCTCACTTCTATTCTACTGAAGTCCCTCTGCCTGCACTTTACTTGCCTCCAAATCTTACTCCTGCTGCACAGATTTCCAGTTTCCAGCAGGAGGACTTCTCCTGACAAGGACCCAAAGTTCCAGAACCTCTGCCAGAAAATGATGTAGACAGTGCAGGGTCCTCACCTGGAACTTGGCAGTTCCAGTGATTGAAAGGAAGAGATGATGCACCAGGGACTATTGCCTTTGACTGCCTCAAGATGAATTCTAAGCTCTTAGATAGAGGCAGAAAACAAGTGAGCAGCTTATTGAATATTAGCTTGAATGCTTAGAAAGCCACAAGACACTTATGAATGGAAAAGTGAACATCCGAGGCTTACCACGATGTTAATTCGTTCCACGAAAATCGCTGTCTTGTGAAAACATTGTCGTGCGAAATGCGGTTCCCCATTGGAATGCATTAAAATCCATTTAATGTGCTCCAATGGGGAAAAAATCATTGTCTTGCGAAAATCGCCCATAGGAAAACCGTCTTGTGAAGCTTTCAAAATCGTCGTCTTGTGAAAAACCGTCCCTAAAAAAACCATTTTGAGAAGGACGAACTCAGCTGTCAAAATCGTTGTCTTGCAAAAAACGGTTCCGAAAAAAAAACCCATCTTGCGAAGCATGGACCGAGACATCGTCTAGCTAAAATCACCCATAGGGAAAACCGTTTTGCGAAGCACTATAGCGATCGCAAAAACCCATCGTCTTGTGAATAAACCGTTTTGAGAGGTAACCGTCTAGCGAGGCACCACTGTATGTCCACAGAATTTCATTACAATCAGCATAGTTTGTGCAATATATTCAGCTTTGATGACTCTATTAAAAAATAACTAATGATCCCTTTTCTACTTGTTGTTATGGCCACCCCTCCACTAAATCAGAAGAAATAAATACAACTATCGCTTTTGCTGCAGACCAGAAGTCAAACAACACCGCCACGCCCCCAAAAAAGCAAAGTAATTTTACCAACCTCAAGTGGTTCGGCAGGTATTTTCAATTTAGGCAAGTTGGTCTTGGGATTGGCTTTTAAGCTGGTTATTTTCCCATAGGATGGTTCACGGTATTCCTTGGGAAGTGGCTTGAGTTCCGGGGACTCATCTGGTGCCTGATCTTGACCATCCATTGGTCTAACGTAGGCAGTTGGTTTCTGCTGTATTGCACTGGGTTTTGATGACAGGGATGATGGAAACGTCTGGCTGGAAGGCTGGGCAGCAGGAGCCGCAGCGGAGGTCAAACCATCCCGAGTCTCGTTATCACACGCCCCAGCCACCAGCTCTTGAGCAGGAGTGCTTTTCTGCCCGTGGTTTTTGTTGTTGTTGTTGTTGCTGCTGCTGCTGCAAGGCCTGGAATTGACGCGCTGGCTGGAATGTAAAGGTGACAAAGGTCCTACCGGGGAAGACAAGCTCGACAGCAAGGGGGAAAGTTCCAAAAGGGAGGCCTGCACCTCGCGTGCAATATCTTCTTCAATGCTTCTTTCACTTTTCTGCTGGTGCCTGTTACTCGGGACTTCCTGAGTCTTGCTGCTGCTCTGCTCCTGTCCTCGTCTCTGGCTGCTGGACATCCCACCACTTTGCAAGGTCGGCTCAAGCTTCGGGTGAGCCTTTTGGTAGTGAGCTGGGTTACCTGCAGGAGGAGCGCCCGCAGGAAGCGGTCCCAAGGGCTTGTAAGGATGGCTGCTGTTGTGGAATGAGGGGGGTAAGACGTTGCTGGTCTTGTCAGGGAACAGTGGGCGACCTGGCTTGTGCGGAGAGATCAGGGACATGACACTGCTGGGCATCCCAATGAGCTCCTTCATCTCTTCATAATTGCCAAACATTTTCTGAAGTCGGTTGGACAGCTCATCTGCTTTGTTGATCTGAAACAGGTAATGAGACACCACAGAATGGAAGAGAGGGAAAGAACTGAAATGCAGGAACTATTGGTAAAAAATGACATGTGGAGGAAGGATGAAACTCGTGGATCCCATTAAGAGAGAAAAATAATCATGTTCTGTCCAGTCAATTCTGCCCTATGGCAATCCTTTTCAGGCTTTTTCAGGTAGAGAATACTCAGGTGTGGTGTACCATTCCCATCTTCTGGGGGCACTTGAGACTGTGCAGCTTGCCCAAGGCCACACAGGCTGGCTCTTTTACCTGGAGGCACAGCAGGGAATCAAATTCCCAGCCTCTGGCTCCATAGCCAGCTAACTAAACTATTAAGTGATCTTGCTAATCAATTAGCAGCAAAGGCTCCCATTACTCAAACTTTTTCAAGAAGTGAAATAACATCAATTTGGAGCAATTCTTCAAGGCTGTCACACAATGCAGCAAATACAAATAGGCCCACAAATTATGAAGGGCATCTTCAGCTTCTAAAAAGATTTTGCTATTAACAGAGCTGAAAGGACCCAAGCCACATCCAGACATTTCTCTTTACATAGTACAGTAGCTGCCAAAAGATGTAGAAGGGAGGGGAGCTCCTTAAGTAAAACCAAAATACAAATAACTGAATATGTCTCAGGCATTTCAATAAATGCAGTGAAGTTATGTTAAATAAATAAATGGTTTATTTAAAAATTCAATTCAAAATAATAAAAGCCAAGTGTTTGGGGTATTTTAAAGTCCCAACACTTATCTACCCACTGGAAAAACTGCTGTACTGCAGCCGAAACTGTGCTCTAGACCCAGAGTTCAATCCCAGGTAGCCGACTCAAGGTTGACTCAGCCTTCTATTCTTCCAAGGTCAGTAAAATAAGTACCCAGCTTGCTGGGGGGGGGGGGGCAATGTGTAGCCTGCATAATTAACTTGTAAACTGCCCAGAGAGTGCTTGAAGCACTATGGGGCGGTATATAAGCAGCACGCTTTGCTTTTTTTGCTTTTCGGTGATTTCTAACTCACTCAGCATAGCTTAGCAGTAACAGATCAAAATATTTTTCTATGCCCTGTTACAAGTGATAATTTGGAAATAGCAAGATTGAATCTGGGACATTTACAGGCGAAATGCATGCTCTGCCATTGTGTTGTAGGCCTCTGCACATTTTCATTTGTATGTCCTGAAGTAAAACAGTTTTGTCCCTAAAACAGATTGGAAACCGGAGTGGGCCCAAGGGACCAATTTTTCTGCCCATAGGATCTCTTAAAAGAATCATAAATGACAAAAACGGTCCCCTTGTGCTCCTGAGAGTGGGGGCAGGACAGCAAAAGGTGACTGGAAGTCTACTTCCAGATTTGACAAATGGCTACTACGGCGTGTTAAATGGTGTGAGGAGGTGGAATTTATTTAAAAGATGAATTACCAATTCTTGAGGCTTCTGGGAGTAGTGGGTCACCTTTCTCTTCCCCCCCCAAAAAGAATCAAGGGGAGGGCTGTAGGGGCAGAGGGGGTTGCACATAATGTCTGGGCTAGACCATGGCCCACCTCTGTTCTAAAGGGCAAGGGAGAACATCAAGTATCACACCTGCAGTTTCCATCTCAACTGGCCAACATGGCCAGTGATCCTATAGTCCAAAACATCTACAGCATGTTGGGGAAGTCAATGTGGAGAAAGGGTCTTCAAACCCATAACTGGAGCAAGACATCACAGGCAGCCACAGTGGCTGCCCTAGAGATCATCTGTTTGACAGGGCAAGGACTCTTGGCTATGTTGTGCACAGTCTGCCTTGCAACCTAACAAGAGGTGGCAGAGTTACCTTGTAAGGTTCTCCAAAGAGTGGGATATTTGCAGGGAATGTCTCTCTTTCTTGGTGAGCTTCCTGATTCCTCCTCTCTTTTGCTTGGATGCGGAGCAAATTCCTGTCTTCATTGTACAAGCTGTTGGGACAAGAAGAGGGAAATTTACTACCTAGTGTTTCGGTCTCCAACACAGCGAAATGATATGTTTGGAGAGTTGCAAAGGTTGAGTCATTAAACAAATCAGGGTGATTGTAGAGGGTTCTGATCTTCCACAACAACACAAACATGCACCCCTAAGCATTTATGGCAGGCACGTCAAGTCTGCAACATCCTTGGGTGTAGAAAGAGTAAAACAAAATGCTCCAGCAAGCCTATTTTCTGAGATCCTGATGTAAGGGTTTAATGTGGCTTTCTGAAGAAGTATTAAAGTTCATATATCTCAGTCATGGTCTTTATTACAGAGTACAGGGAGGCAGCTCCTGTTGCCTGTTTTGCATCTTGTTAACAGGCAAACTAGTGGAAGGGGGAACCATTTTTCCCCTTTAGCCCTTGCTTATTGGAAATGTGCCAAAGTGGAGCTGCCTTAGAACAAACTTGATAGGATTTTCAAGTTATACGAGGTACTGTATTTAAGAAGCTCTACCAGTGCCACCACTGCCCCCCCCGGTGTTTCTATGCCCAAGCATCAATTTGAACCCAGGTCTCCTGCATCCTAGTCTATCCACTACACCACAATGCATAGGCATCCTTCAGTCCTGAGAGACTATGGTAACATGCTCTGAATCGAAGAGTGGCCTCTCCAGAGCATGAAGCCTGGGTAAAGTAATATGGAGGATAGGCTGTTACCCAAGCAGCAGATCCCCCCTCTCCACATTGCTGAAATGATCAAATGGAAAGGCAAGAGCCAATGCAGCTGGTTCCAGCAACGTCGCAGGAGTTGGCAGAACGACACATGCTGCCTTCGGGACTCCAGCTCCGGATTTTGCCTCTAGGTTAACTCCTGAAGCCTTTTTCATGAGTGGATATAGCCACAAGGCAGTGGAGGTTTGAAATCAGAGTTTTCCTTCTCCTAGATTGGCTTCCTTCCATGGCTGACGAGCCCCACCTACCCACCACAATGGCTCCCCTAGAAATATAATCCCTGTTCAAGAACAAAAATGTGGTTCAGGCCTTGGTAGAGATGGGGGCAATTCGTATTTGTATACGAATACCCCTGCACAGGTGCACTCACCTGTCTGCCGCCGGCACTGGCTCCGTTGTCCCTTCCAATCACTGGACTACAACTGCCCTCTGATCCTAGCTAGAGACGTTGAGCACTGTAAATCTGACACATCTGGAGGGTTCCTAGTTTAAAAAGACAGCTAGTCTAGCACAGGAACTACCTATTTCTGTTCAAATCCTGCTACAAGGAGGGCTCAGGAGTTGCAAGGAAGAGATGTTCCTCCTTTCAGTTGCTTCATGTCCTGTGGAAACTCCCAGACTTTGTTGCAATAAGGAATTTAAAGTCCCTTTCAAGTATATGTGAGCACTTGATGTTGCCCGTGAGATTGACTGCTGTAGCATTTTAGCATCCATGGAAAAATATACAGAGTTCTGACAATACATTACAACCAAGATGTCTTCATCAAATGCCACCCTAACTCTATTTTAAAGACTTCAGAAAAAAGGAGAGCAGATTGCTACACAAGTTAATTGAAGGAACTGTCCCCAACCTCCAAATACTGATGAATGTATACTATGTACTCATATTCAACACCATCTACTTTCCTACAGAGACCTCTGCCTGGACAGGGGAAGTCTGGAGTCACTTATCCATATCTTGGTAACCTCGTATTTGGAACAAGAAGCTGCTTTTGAGAAGCTTCTTTCACTTCAGAATGAAACGGCAAGATTTCTAGCTGGGACTCGGCCAGTCACGTTCCAACTCTGCAACAGTTTGATCAACAAAGTCCTTTACAGCTTGGGACTAAGATGCCCATAAGAAAGACTGGTCTCTCTATGTGCAGCTACCCAAAACTTGAAGTTCTTATTTCCCAGCCTTTCTCCAGAGGCACTCATTGGTGCTGTATAGTTGGGGCTACCAGGAAGATGGTTTTGTTACTAGTGGTATCGGTACACTTTCTCTGGCAACCAATCTACTGTTATTCTAACATATTTTTTTCTTTTCCCAAGCAGTTTAATCAGATTCATTCCTAACGAGTTTCACTTCTGCCATTTATTTTTGTTGTATGTTGTACTATGGCCCTTTGTGATTATATGCCTTTTAATTTGTTTTTATTCTTATTGTAAGGTGCTTTGAGAACATGGCTACATGATGACATAACAGATCCTGAAAATAAAAGTAAAATAAAATGGCCCGCTGTAGTCATTCTGAATAGGAACAATGAGATATTCAGCGATACAGTTGTGCCTGAGATGGAACAGGGAATTATACCAGTCTTCCTGCAGCTTAAATCCATTCTTGTTTGTTTTGGAACATTCCACAACTCACCAGCCCTTATTTTTTTTGCCCAGATTATGAAAACGGCAACAAACCCATTTACTTATTGGTTTTCAGGCTTGGACCGAACCTGGAGTTTTTATTACTCACAGTTATGCACTGGGAACAAGAAAAACAGACCATTGCCTTTTCCATGGTCTTCTGTGTAAGCAGGCTCATGAGAAGCCCCAGAATGTTGATTTGTTCAAAAGCAACTGCTGTGTGTGAACCAGAGCATTTAAACCAACTGTTATTATTCTCTTATCAACACAAAGCAGAGAAGACAGACTTGCAATGCCAGGAGACAACTGTGTTATATAAGAAAACTGGCACTGCTTTACAGGGCTCGCAAATTGATTGTACCCATTTTCCAACTTGTATATATCAACCTTTGACACAATTAAGTAGAAAAAGAGGCTGCAATAGCCTCATTAAATTCAGCAAGTCAAAAGCAATTTACTGGTAGACTTGGTGTCTTGCAATTAATTCTCGGCTAGCAGAAACTGCAGTTTTTAGCTATATTAATTTACAATACAACAATAGTTCTGTATTATTAAATAAGCATGCTTAAATTATCAAGAGTTCAATTGAACTCTATCCAAAGTACATGGATTTAGGAATGCAACTAATGTTGGTAAAGGAAAAACTTAACACATCTTATTTCAACTTTATTTAACAGAAGTGATGGCAGGGGGAGGTTGAGAGATTTCACTGGGAAGCATAAATCTAATTCTTAATCCTAACTAGAGTAGACCCACTGACTGGGGTTTACGTAAACTCTAACTTGTCATTTAGCCACTGATTTAATGGGTATTACTCCAACTGGAACTAAAAACTGGATTTTGGCCAGAATGTTTACTCAGAGACTGGTTGATAATCTAAAACAACTGCACCACTTCAGAGTATGTTAAACAAATCTGTTTGCATATACAGTGGTGCCTCGCTTAGCGATGTTAATTGGTTCCAAAAACAACATCGCTATGGGAAAACATTGCTAAGCAAAACACCATTTCCCATAGGAATGCATTGAAAACCGGATAATCCGTTCAAATGGGAATGGATTACCGTCCTTAAGCGAAAATCGCTAAGCGAAACAGGGGGACCTAAACTGTCATCGCTAAGTGAAGCAAGGTCCCAAACATCGCTATGCAAAATTTCCCCATAGGAAACATCATTAAACGGAGCACAAGATCGCTCCAAAAACCTCATCGCTAAGCGAATACATTGTTAAACGAGGCAATCACTAAGCGAGGCATCACTGTATAAAACAATTTTAACTGTTCGGACAATTACATTAAGTCAGGAATGAGAAATTTCATCGGGTTGTGCATGTATGGTGAGCTGAATTCTCCCACCCTGACTTGTTTAGGGGGGGCACTTTTCCTCCAGAGCTGCAAGTTAACTTCAACTGAAGCAACTCTAGAGTATAAGAGAGTATCAGAGAGACCCCCAACACCACAGAGCTGTCCAAGAGTAGAAGACAGTCTTTCACCTGCGAACACTCAAGAGCTAGACAGCAAGATTGAAAAGACTGCTTTACGACACAATTTACTAATTCAAAAGTACAGGTGTTGACAATGGTCAATTAAGGGGAAACTACATGAGGCTGCAAATGAGCCAAAGGACTACAATGTCTATGTGTTAGGCCCATTAACTGATCAAGTGACCTTTTAGAAACTGTCTATTTTATGTTTCTTTTTCACATGATCCATGCATAAATGTGGTAGACAACGACAGAGCATTATTATTAGCAGTTTTAGCTGCATTTTACCACACACATCCAATGCCAAGTCAACAGGACTATATTCTGCTTAGGAATGCAAAGAATTTTGAATTAATAACAGAAGACATGGAAACATGTCAGTAAGAAGACACCCAGTTTGTTTTTATTGGAAGATTCAAAGGTGAATGACTTCACGGAAGGAACAGTAAGAATACTGCAGAAGTGTTTCTGTGGAAGAGAAGGCTCTCTGGTAGACAGGGTTTGTTTTATCTACTAGTTTGAATCTCAGAGTGGTTTACGTGGGCTCACCAATTTCCTTGTTCGCTGTGAAAAAAACAATGTGCTATTAATGGGAAAATACAGTAAACCTTTACATTTGGGTTTTGACTCAGGGAGTCATAAAGAGAACATCGCTCTACATACAGATAGGAGTGTTTGCCCAGGTTGCAATCTTAGCATTGTGGGTCATCAAGGACGTACTGACCACAGAAGCTACAAGTCACAGAACAGTTATGCAGATCTAAAATAAAAACTTTAACACAACTACTGCTCTACCTCATTCAGGCAATGCTATCCTCTACTCATAACTCTCCTTCATTTTTTGGCTAACATCACTGTCCATTTTCTTACCATGGAAAATCCAGTGGGGTCTTGACTTACGAACGACCCTACTTGCGAACAATTCAACTTACGAATCCGCCCGATAGAGAAATAAGGACTCGACATACGAACTTCCCTCGAATTACGCACAGGAAAAAAAGTGCCCCCTCCCTCCCCTTAGAGGCTTCTGGAGGGGAAAAAAGGGTCAGAAACTTAAAAATAAATAAAAGAAAGTCACTTACCAGGCCTCGGTAGCCCCCTAACTGCAAGAAAAAGAGCAGCAAACAGCTAAAAGCCAACACCCAGCAGGGAGCCTGGCAGCCATTTTGTGCTCCTCTCCCCACCTAACAGCTGATCAGCTGACTCTGAAGAGGCTTCCCAAGGCTTGCTCAGCACCTAAAAAGGCTGAGGTGTGAGTTCCAGACTCCTGCCTGTGTGTCTTTGTGCTGAAAAAATCAGCACAACATGCTTTAAAACATGCTTTAAAATTGGCTTCGTTGGGAAAAAAGGTTTCAAAAGTGCTTTGCAAACTGTTCCCTGCCTCCCCCACTTCTTTCCTGAACTTTTCTTGACCTAAGAAAAAAAAGTGGTAGAAGGCGGAATAGCAGCTTCCTATTAGTTTCTATGGACGGAAAAGAGCAGATACGGATTAAATGGTTTTCAATGCATTCCTATGGGAAATGCAGATTCGACTTACAAACTTTTCGACCTACAAACCGCCTTCCAATACGGATTAAGTTTGTAAGTAGAGACTCCACTGTAGGGCTAAGTTGCCCTATGCGTAGCAAGCTTTTGGACCCTTCTTGGCCAAGTTCTCTCTTGATAATATTCCATAGACTCTCTCTCCAGGGCCCCTATGCAGGTTTTCCTCCTCTCCCACCCTAAACCTCTGCCTACTTTCTTGCTCTGCAGAGCATTGCACAAGGCAAAGCACTGTCACCAGTTCCTGCTACCGATATTCACACATTTGTTACAGCCTCAGTGTATTAAAAAACAGGAGAAATGAGAATGGTAGGAGTGAGCAGCAGAAAATGCGAAGGTTCTTCTCCAATAATACTAGATTTGTGGTCTGCTCTAGTTAAACAGGAAGTCTGCACTACCGCCATAAAGTTTCCATGCCACACATGGATGGATGGAAAGTGGAAGAAGTAGAAACCAAGTACAAGTGGCAAAGTCAATTTCAATGGCTTGCTAAATAGATGCACAAACAGGCAGGCTTCTAGAATCACTTTGCTGGGAAGAGCACTCATGGATGTTGCGGTCCTAAGGTAAATTAGCCGTGTTTTATTTCAACCTGCCACTCTACCATTACCATGGTAACTACAAACTGGGCACAACAGCTGACTATCCTTTTCTCGCATGGAGAGGCCACTTACTTGCTTTGCAATTCTTAAAAGGGAAATATTTCGCTAATGAGCAGCTGCTGTCTTCCCCCACTTCTGACTGGGCGGCAGTTTCCTGCAATGCTGGAAAGCTTGCATACTTGTTCTACCACAGTGGCTTTTCCAAACCCATTCCTTTGTTAATTAGCTGCTCCGCAAAACACAGAAGCTTTTACTACTCTGAACTGCTAAGTATCTCCTCTGTTCAGCTCTCACCTGGTGCATTTACAAGATCATCACAAAGATTATAACTGCATAAAAGTCAATTATTTTCCTCTTACTCTCACCCTACTTCCCAGAAGGGAAGGAAGAGCTTTAAACTAGAATTTGAGAACTGAAGTTGGCCCAGGGAGGGACCATAATTTGTAAAAAAAAAATTGTTATGTGTTAGTACATGTTCTCACAGTTGTATGATTTTGTTTAATAAAATTGTAAGGAAAAAAAAGATTTCAGTCAATCAATATTTCATTTTGCCTGCTGAAGCAGAAAATGCTAATATCAGGAGGACCCAATAAATTTGATAGTTTCCTGAAAACCTGCGTCAATGCTGAGGACAAAATGGCTTTCAAAAATAGATGCAAAATTTCCCAAAACTTAAGAAAAAAAACCACGTTTAAGATTGAGAGATTCATCACACTTTTTAAAAAATACATCCATTACTTTGAGACACTGGCATGGGTGGTTCTAGAACAGATGTGGACACAGCATACTCTTTTCTTAAGAGAGGCTTAATGAGTTGTTGTTTTTTAATCTGTGCTTGGTAACATCTTCGTTCAGGGCTTCCCAAAGTGTGCGCGGCAGTGCCTTGAGGTGCCACCAAATTCAGCCAGGGGCACTGAGGCACCTTTTGTCTCTTTGTCGAGCTGGCACTTCTTTGCCTCCATGTTTGCCCTTCAGCCCCTTGCTGCTCTGCCACCACCGACGCTGAAGGGAGGCACGAGTCAAAAAGACTGCGAATCACTGCCTTCGTTAAAACCAATAAAAATGTCACAAAAACATACACGATTTCAGGTTCTTCCGGACTCTTCACCAGGCTACTGGTACCAAAATCAAGGAACATGGGAGGAAAAAGACAATATTTTTGTTAAAAAAATCCAAACATTGCCCCAGATGTGGTCATTGTGTACACCTTTACAGGTAGAAAACCCTTTCTGATAAAGGTTAAGATTGAGAAAGTAGGATGATGACAGCAGCGGAGCTATTCCAAACAACGTTGCTACAATTTCTGTGCGCTCACCGAATGCACGGAAGAAGCCATATGTATCCCCTACTAGCATTTTGATCAAGTGATTCTCAACCTCTAGTCCCCTAGAGTTGAAGTGTAACACATTTCTAGAACCACAGTTCGAGAACTGCTGATTCGGAGGGCAAGAGAAGAGCTTGCTAATCCACCAAGGCTTTTAATAGGGGACAAATGACAACTCGTTTTATTTCTTCTACTGTTGTTTTTACTGCTGGCTGATGTTTGAATTGTGTGTTTTCACATGCTTTCTTTGTTTCTTTTATGTTAGCTGCTTTATTCTGTATCCGTCAAAAAGAAAGCAAGTGGCCAAAGTTACACTGACTAAACTCATTTAAAAAGCTACTGAGTGTTATAGCTGAACATTTTGACAGATTTGGATTTTAACATTTCACTCTTTCTTCTGAACAAAAAGCGCCCAGAGCAAAATCTCCACCATTGTTGCAACTTCTGTTCACATATCCATGGCCCATGAAGTGTTTATGGTTTCTAAACTGTACCCAGATTTACAGACAGTTGCCTGCAGCAAAAAACAAGGGTGGAGAGAAAATACAAAATGTGCATCATGTTTCCTTTTTAGAACATACAGCACCTCTTCCTTCTAAAGATTAAGGAGGTACATTTCCTTTTAATACAACAGCCGGAAACCATGAGCCTTAATCAAACCCTTTTCTCATTAATACTGTAACTTTTCCAGCGTGAGAGGCAACTGATTAAAGTTCCTCCAAATCAAGGGTGGGGTTCTCCCTCTACCTTTTCATATTTTTTTTAATGAGTAGCAAAATTGTCTACTGATATTTATCACCAGATTAGTCATGGAGAATCTAGTTCTGCTTCTCAGTAAAACGTCTATGGGAAAATTTCTAACATGGAAGAGCCGGCAGCCAAAGCACCAAAAAATGTGGTATTGCTGTGAAATTCAGTCCATCTTCCTTCCTCACAGGTTTCTAAATTTCCTTGCCTTTCCGTTTGCCCTTTTTTGAACATGACATAGTGCTTTCTGCTCCAAGCCTTGTTGGAAGATTTGCATTTAGCTATCCAAGTTTACTGCTTCCGCATAGCTGACGTGATGATTTTCAACATTCTATGATGAAACCCAACATTTATGGTCATTTCTTGTGCTTGAAAATATTTCCTTCTCCATCCTCCTTTGCCTTGGGACTTAAAATCCCCCTTGAACATCAACAATTATGACTAGATACACTGAAAAGGATGGGTATTTCATTACTTCTTGCAAACTAGGACCGGTGTTTTAGTTGTCTGTTTGTTTAAAACATTTTTACCTCATCTTTCTCATTAAAAAAGGACCCAAAGCAGATTATATCTTTAAAGGTAATATTTGAAGCTAAAAAACATAAGTTAAAAAAAAACCTAAAATGGACCAAACAAATACCACTCTAAGAAACAGTAAATAAAAGCAACACCAAAAACACATTCAAAGTGGTGAGCTGCAACAATCCATCTAAAAATCCCACTCATGCAGCCAGTCACTGGGGGAAAGCTTGCTGGAAGAGAAAGGTCTTTGCCTGCTTGAGGAAGGACAACAACGATGGGGCCAGTCTGGCCTCCTGTAGCAGGGAGTTCCACAGTCTGGGAGCAGCAACGGAGAAGGCCCTCTTCAGTATCCCCATCAAACACACATGTGAAAGTGGTGGATCCAAGAGAAAGGGCTCTCCTGATTATCTTACTACCCAAGCCTAAAATGGATATGTGTTTCTCAAGGCACTGTTAGCTTGTAATAGATATCATCCTTCACCTGAGACTGATTTCTGAACCTGGCTCAGATGATCTTTGACCTGTAAGTGCACCCTCCCACCAAAAGCAGGATGTCAAAGCAGAATAAACCTAAAAGCAACCCAGACATTCACCATTTAGCACCTTAGCATTGATTAAACAGAAAACTATTGTATTTGGAAAGGTGTAAATGACAAGGTGAGTAAGAGGTACATAGCACTTACCACCCCTAGACTTTGAGGATACTGAGGGTGGAGATGCTTTGTTATAAAAAAAGGAAAACTGATAATGCTTGCCTTCCTGTTTCATATGCAAAATGGTTAGAATTAGAGGATCTGCTTAATGGAGGGTCTGACAAGCTAGAAGACACCTCCAGGGCACTGGTATGTTGTTTTGTCCCACTAGCCAGAGCTCTACCAAGTAGATTTCCAACTGTATTATCTTCTGATGGATCAGTCTGCTGGTTTAAATGCAGGAGCAAAACTATTCTATATCTCAGCAGGGCAGATCAAAAACAAAACAAAGGGAGAAGAGAGCGAGCTAGCACAGCATACAAAGGATGGAATGTGCTTACATGCAGCCAAATTGGGAGGGTTAATTAGCACATCAAAGTACTAGACAACAAAGGAGAAAAATCTGCAGCAAGCAGTCAGCTTGATAAGAGAAATTGGGGAGATCAAACATGGACAGTGTTGGAAATGTTTGATCCCCCTCCCCAGGCCAGCTCCTGTGTCTATAACTACTGCACTGACCACAGGCAAGCAGAATAGGGCAAGACTCCACCCCACCCAACTCTGCATCTGGAGGCTGGAAAATACTAAATGTTTCACCTAACAAGTCTCTGCTTGTTTCATTGCTGTTAAAAGGTTGCAGCAGAACTGCAAGGAGGGAGAGAGGCAGGCAAACTCTATCATCTCTGTCTCTAAAGCAAAGGTCAAATTAGACCTATAGCATTCCTACTGGATTCTATTCATCATAACATAAAGGAAGATACCAAAATTCAGAAGACCTTAGTCAATTTTTTCTTGTTTTTCCTTTTTCCTTCTTCCTTTCCTGCATGTCCACTTTACTGACTGTGAGTGCGAAGATGCCATTTCTCCATTTTAAACTTCTCTACCATGCTAAATTTAAAACATTACTATATTTTATTGCTCACCCACCAGGCGGGTGGAGGAAACATCTTCTGGTGCTTATTTTCTTTCTTTCTTTCTTTCTTTCTTTCTTTTGCCATGTCCACTTGATGTTCAAGGCATTCAAGCAAGTTCATTAAGAAAGGTGGCAATCACACCCAACAATTCTTCAGCTCTCCCTACAATAAATTATGCAACCAAAATTTCAGGAAATCATTTCCTAAGAGATCAATCGGCCTAAATATTCTCTCCACAACTGCAAAGAAACACCCTCTACTTTGGCAGGAAATACTGGAGCAGATCTGCATTGAGAACCTGAAGTTCTGGAGCATGTAATCAGGAATAACTCTGCAACGGAAAGTTCTATGTCTGGTTTTTTAGAAAGAGAAAATTCTAGAGAACTTTGCAAGGAAAATTATGTTTGTGTATTTTCTTCCTTCCAACAAAATGCTTTGAAAGCCACAACCCCTCTCCATTTTCCGACCTCTGTTTGGCTATCCATAAACAAAGTGCAAGTTTATCTGAAAATCTTCAGAAGGGAGGAGCAGGCAACTTGTTAGACCTGCAGGCCAAGCACAGCACGCGCACGCGCACACGCACGCACGCACGCACACACGCACACACACACACACAACTGAACAGGTTCTGCTTCTCTGAAACTAAAGATGTATCTTTACAATATGGGATCAGTAGAAAGATGCTCTCCCACGAAAGAACAAACAAACAGACACAAATGAAAAATTCTGAACTTTTAAAAAATTGTTATTTATGATGCATAAATGAAGGGGGAATAAACCACAGCAGTGCATAACTTCTCTGTTACACTGACCTAACCAGAATAAGTATGGAGCAGACAGTCAGAGCTTTCAATCACTTAAAAAAAAACCCACACATATAAATGTCCAACACAAACACACACTGATTAGCAGTTGCCAGGGAGCTTTGTGCACTTAACAGCAGCCAGCACTCTTGGAAGAAGGAAAAACCACATGTGCACAACCTGGCCACTGTGTAGGAGAGCCCTAATTTAGAAGCATTTAGCAGGGCATTACTGAGCATTACTGATCTAGGCTTCAGGAAGTTTGATATGGGAGCCAGAAAATCCTTCCCTGAGATGAACTGCTCACCCTTTCTTCTTCTATCAGCTGTTTGCATCAGAAGAACCATTTGGATAGGCAGCAGATGATTATTAATCCCATATCAAACTGTGTCCCTTTTTTGTAAGTGCACTCAAACCCTGCATTGAGGGAAAGCTCTCCATGTATTATAGTCTTGTCAGAAAACTCCAATAATCAGCGAACATGCTCCTAGCCACCCCTCCCCTTCCCTCAGGCATTATGCAACCAGCACAAAAGTTGGACCTACAGTAAGGTCAGTTACATAATAACCTTCAGTATTTTGACACCTGTTAAAAATGCACGTTAACCAACAGTTTAAAAACCATGGACAGAAACACAACAATATCATTTTCCCCTACTCCGAAAGAACACCATGTCCTGCCAAGAAAGTATTTGCAGGAAGAGAGAGTGAAGGAGAAAGCAGACATGCTGATCAGGTTTCTAGATGCCACCACTTAATACTCAGATATCAGACACACAGAAGTCAACACCCAGGTTGTATCACTTTGCCACATCTAGCATAAGCCACAGACAGATAAGTGGGTATATAGTCTGACTCCCTTGCCCTCCCCACACACACACTGAGTTGTGAAGAACAATGTAAGCAAACTGCAATCTTGAATACAGTGGAAAGAGAGGCAAGATTGTGTGTTATCCCAAATATTCAATCTCTGGGCAAGTTCTGCAGCATCTCAACAGGGAAGCAGGCGGGATGATTTCCTATACAAGAGAACAACTCACATTCACACCTGGAAAAAAAAAGAAAGAGACCACAGATTGCAAGTAGACTCTTGCAAGTGAAGGAAAAGGTACATCCAACAATTGGCACACTTTAAGGTGCATCCACCCGAAAGTGACAGGAACGCAGAAGGAAGTTGCGACAGATGGATGTAGTGAACACATAAAACAAATCTCTGAAAACAAATGGCGGTGCTGATGCCTCTCTTTACAATGGTAAGCATTTGCTGGTAAGAGAGGGCTGGCACAGAATGGTAATTAAAGAGAAAGACTTATGAGTTTCCAATCTTGACATTGCTATGAACTCAACAGTAGCCTTAGGAAAGCTTCTTCCTTTCAGCCTCCCTTCATCCATCTGCATTATACAGGCTAATAAAAACTTAGTCTACACAGGACCACTAAGCAAATGAACGTGAGGCAATGTATAAAAGGCCAATAAAAAAGTTAGCTATTATTATCGATTATCCATCATCATCACTGAGGCCTGCAAAAGAATGCCCCAAAACTAATTTATTTGTCCTGCAACACCTTTGCAAAAGCTGTGATATATAAAAACAGCTTCAAAGAATATGCAATCAAATATTTCAGAATCAGACTAGCTTTCACTAAAGACACTGGGCAGCATGTTAGACAAACAAGGAAGATTCTGGCCTGCAAAGGGACTTCAGCCAGCCTCATGGGAAAAGGCTCGGGTAGAGGGCAATTCCTTAACTCCTTGTGGCAACTAGGAGTTAGAAATCATGGACTCTTTGGTTCAAGTCTTGCATTTGCCAATGAAGTAGGCATGCCACAATGGCACTCCAGCTCCTATAAACATGATTACCAGGGAGTGAGGGAAAGAGAGGTGAAACCATACTACTTAAAACCAAAACAACTGCCAAGACATGTTTCTACTTACAGGAATTTCAGTAACAGTCGGGGAAAACCCAACAATCCTGGAAAACATGCAGACTATGGAAGAAATTTACTTCAACCGATGCTACTCCAAGCAATCTACTAGAACAAAAAAAAAAAAAAAAAAAGGCAAGGAGAAGGACCCCACACTAGCCCTGCAAACTAAATGCACTAATTCTCTGCCAGCTGGGAAAAAGCAGTTTAAAAAAAAACTTTGCTAACTTTCCCCAGCTTTATGGAAAGTGCCAGAGGCCAGCAGGAGCAATCCTGGTTCTAAGTGGCCAGAAATCTCAGATGTAACTACTGTAGTTAGTTAGTCTGGCAGCCCTCTCCTCTAACTCCAAGAACAGACATTGCAGGGGCCGCAAGAAGACATACAGCTGGACTTCAATACTTGCCTATTTGTGGGCAACTCTGCTGTGGAACCAGCAGTGGCAATTCTTTGGTATTTTTAACAGCCTCCCCAGGTCACAAGGGATTCCTAAGGAGCGTCATAATCTGGGGGAAGGAGGGGAATAGTAAACTTTGAGTTAAATATTAACGTCCACAGCTGAACAGCATCACTTATCTTTTTTGGGGGGGGTTACTCAAAAGGGATTCCTAAGGAGCCTTAGAATCTTGGCTGGGTGGGTAGGAGAGAGAGAGTAAACTTTAAATAAAGATTTTAACATCCACATCTGATGATATCACTTCTTTGTGCATGTGGGTTTAGTCAATCAGATTTCAGCTACTAAGTCAGACGAATACTGTCAACACCAACTGGCATAAAATCCCTGTGTTTTAAGGTATCTTTATCTTTATCTTTTTCTAGCCCCAACCTGGGGTTCCCTTATTAATAAATGAGTGATTTATCTTAAAAGGGATCTTAGAATATATTGAGTCACTGCAAAACTGCTATGCCTTCTCTTGGCTTCTAATAGTTTTAAGCAATATGTATTATTTAAAGACATTGCCATAAGCTGCACTGGGAACATTTGTGAGTCAAACAGATGGGGAAAATATCCTAAATAAATCAATAACCTGCCTGGAGTCAAAAGTGTACCCTTGTTTGAAATAATGAGTATTCTCAATCTCATATACCATCCATTTTAACAGGGTATCTTCCTGTGCAAATGAAAGGCTATGGTGATCAAGCACATCTCTCATATTTCTGTGTTGCCTGCACCAGAAAATTTTGTGATGGACTGAAATATCGTCTATGGCAGAAATGGCAACTACTGCTCATGAGAAGATGGCTGCAATTTTCATACAGTATATGAATTCCATTTTATCCCAGCACAGAACCTTTCGTGTAATTGCAAACACTGATTCAGATACTTCAAAAAAGTACTTCAGGTTTGGAAAAACGTCTTATCTGATCAGCTCTTCTTTTTCTGAAGACAGCTCCGGGCTAAGAACGAATTACCACACATAGTTATCTCACCCTCACAGTCTCTGCAATCCTATAGAACTGGCTGGGTGAGTCATTTACCATCCAGCCTAAGGGGCAAATGCCTTTGCTGATTTCTACAGGTCCATCCCTCATACTCCATAAATGTTGGCTTACAATAATTTAGTGCAGCCGTTCTCAACCTTTTTAGGGCCATATGAAAGAATCAGGATTATGCAAGTTGCATAAGGAACCTCATTAAGGTGCTTTCCAGTCTGTGGCCGCCTTCAAATGTGCCAGGGACTCCCCAGGGAACCATATCCCCCCTGCCCCTTGAGAATAGCTGATAAAGTTGATGGCAAGTGCTTTCCCTCTGCTTGATAAAACTATCTAAACAGAAATTATCTGCTTAACACTACAGCAAGAGCGTCATTTTCTTGGGATCTATTACAGTCCTTAACACAGTGGTCCCCAACCTTTTCCGAACCGTGGACCAGTTGGGGGGCGGGGGGCATGCACGGGGGGGCAGGGTGCACTCGCACGCATGTGCGGATGGGTGGGGCGCACTCACAGATGGGTGGGGCAAACTCACGTGCATAGGTGGGGGCACTCATGGGGGCAGGGCACGCTCATACACACACGCTGGTCAGTGGGGCACATGTGCGTGCGGGTGGGCCATCCATGCGTGTGGGCATGCAGGGGGACTGCATGTGGGAGGGCAGGAGATGTATCTTCACGGCCCGGTCCTGCCAAGGCCACGGTCCGAACCCTGCCTTAACAGGCTTTTCTCCAAAAAAAAAAAAAAAAAAAAAAAAAAGGAACAGCCCTACTTAGGAACAGAGTTAAGCTGTATTGTATCAGACCAGTCCATCTAGTCCAGCATTTCCCACTCTGACGGGCAACATCTGTCTAGACTCTGCAGCATGAGAAACATACCTCTCCTGACTACATGCTACTTCACCCTTTTAACTGGAGATATCAGCACTATAAACCTGGGGGCATGGAGTATATGAAACATACATATCACTAATGAGCCACGGCCCCTCCTGCAGATTGAGAACCCTGGGTTCAGCTCTTCTTCCTCTCTTCCAGCCCATAGGCCAGTAGTTCATGGGGGCTGCCATACCAAAAACCATGCCCTTATGCTCCACCCTCACCTGGCCCTCACGTTGCACAGGCAACCTTTGATCCTTCTCCTCGTCAGAATGTCTGATAAGCATGTTAGCTGAAGGCAGTATACAAGTCAGGTGGTTTTATGGCTGCTAACCAGAAGCAAGGATGCTCTTGGCACAGTAACAGAAAAACCTTCACTTACTAGTCAGAGAAATCCATTCAGGATAACAACAGGGTAAAACCTAGACTTGGGCAGAGAATCCTCTAAAGCTAGCTGCTATGTATGCAAGTGTGCTGCAGGTCATGAAGGAGCCATCGCCAGCTTTCCACTGCAGAAGCAAAGGAGAACAAAGAACAAAGTATTTCCTTGAAGGAAGAGGTGGGCAGCTTCAGCAGGAAATGGTCAATGGTTAAGATGGATGAAATACCTGCTCCAGCTCACTGTCAGTCTATCACTCTCCTCCACTAGTTATTCTAAATACAACGTCACTTAATTTATTTGAATACTCTAGATGTGGGCAGCCAGCATTATGTGGGTCTTTCGTCATGCCTGCATTCTTCTTTCCAAAGGAGAAACCATGTTCCCATAGTAACGTACTCAGGCCACAATACGCTTAGTTTTACACATACGCCATCGCTACCATTTCCTAATATGTTGCGGGTTTTTTTTTAGGTGATGCTTTGTTGTTGTTTGCAATTCAGTGTCTTGTTTTGTGGAGTTGGTTTTCACTGTTTGTAAATCATCAAGAATAGTGCTCTGACACTAATGGGGCGGTACATAAATTAGAAATAAATAAATAATATGTATCTCTTTTGGATGGTATCAGTAGCCTTCTATATAAATGTACAAAGACCATACAATACAGACATGGTAGCACCCCTTTACAATACCCAGTATGTATGGTGTAGAGATTAGACTACTGGAATCGGGAGACCTGCCTTCAAATCACACCTCTCTGCTATGAAACTCACTGGGTAGCCCTGACCAAGTGTCAATCATAGGCTTGTTATTAGGATAATCCTGGAAAGGAAGAGAGCTATGTGTGTTGCTTTGATCTCACTTGGTAGAAATGTGATATCAAAGTAACAACTAAATACCTCCTCACGTCTAGAACATGCCTCTAAGCATTATCACCCCCATGCCTCTTAAGGCCTTTCTGCATACATCACTTTTTCTTCCACGCAGACATAATTCAAGTAGAGCCAAGACACTAGTAAGGAGATCAGCTGAGCTATTACATGACTTGTAGGTGTCACATCACACATTCACAGAGTACAGAACACTCTCTTAATTCCCTAACATTTCTAATAAAAGGCTTCTCCGAAGACCTACTGATTCTACAGCAAGACTGTAGCTAATACAATACTGAATTACAACTACAATTGGGTCAGTATTCTGGCATTGCATTTGACCCAGTATATGCTGTTCCTACTACCTACAGATGTCACATGCAGTTTTGCAAGCTGGATGAAATGATAATATCCATTTTAGAGCACCCTTCTAAATGAAGGTTGAAATCCTATATAACTCTCATTTGGGAACAAACCCCAAAGAACAAAGTGGTGTTGGTTGCAACAGTGTGCCAAGGACTCACAACACACACAAAAAAGACAACCATTCCCACAAGCTATGGAGCGCTATTTTGCCAAAGGTGTTAACATCAAAATAAACATTTCCTCATAACTCAGGACGTACATCTTTACCTGTCAAATTCATACATGCACATAATTATATTCCCAATATACTAAACATATTCAGGATTTTAAAAACTGAGTCAAGTTGTAAGAGTCAGTTCCCAGACAATCTTAATTCTTCCAAAATGATGGTACAGTTCCTGTTGCATCTGATGAAAGTGAGCGAGTCTATGGAAGTTTATCCCAATTAAAACGTGTAAAAGTCTTTACTGTGGCATAGGACTTTTTGTCAGTTTTGGTACAGTTCCAGTTTTCTTCAGTAAAACGTCAATGTAAGGACATGGCGAAAGATGACACAGCTATTTAGTAAGTGCATTACAGACTATGTACCCTTCTCTTGACCTGGCTCCATGAATGACAGCAGCAAGCTATAAGATTTCTAAGAAATGGCAGGAGTTCTTAGCTTAAAGGAAAGAAAAAACTGTGGTGTATTGAGACCACTGACAGAAACCAAGCCACCATGAAGAAAAAAAAATGTAACCCAAATTTCAAAATGCCTAATTTTCCAGTAAACAACTGAAGATTTGAGCTATGACTGATGTACACACAATTTTCAACACAAACTTTGTAAACTAAATGTAATTGTTGGTTACTGAAGAAACCTGTTTATCTTTTATCTTTAGCTGCTCTAGTTCATCTACAGAAAGGAAGCCAATCAGAACTAGAAATGAGTTTTATAAACTGCATGAACTGAAGAGATGAGGTAAAATTAGCAAACTCAAATTTAAAGCTGAATTTTAAGCATGAGACTGCACCTGCAGGGTGCCCTTAAAGCATAACAAATTTAAGGGACCATAAGCCGCTTTTAAGATGTATGAAATGCTACCCACAGGCAGAAAGTTCTTGAAGTTTTGTTTCTTCTTCAGATCTACAAGGGTGAAATCCAAAAGACAGAACTGCAAACCTCAAATTTTTTAAGCTTTCTCCAAAATTGTTCTGTTTCATTCTAGAGTAGACCATCTTACATCTGAATAATGACTTCCATCTGAGTAACTTTTTCCTTTGACATTTTCCTGTAGCAACTATGGATAACCTTTGGCTGTCCAGATGCTGTTCTCATACAGTCTGTCCCCCTTTCTCTTTACACAAGCTTTCCTTCAATGGCTGCCGGAGTGGGGTTTTTTAATGGATAGTTGTGCCTTACTGCTTTGAATGCATTTTGGGGTTTGCTTTTGTTTACTGTCTTTTAGACTGGTATCTATTTAATCCTTTTCAGTATTTATATGCTGCTTTTAACTTCTGATATTGTCTTTTAATGATGTTAAGCTGCCTTGGGTCCTTTTTAAGGAGAAAGGTGGGAAAAATATTTCAAATAAGTCAAATAAATAAATAATTTCTTACCACTGGCCATGTCGAGCTGGGGCGTCTTGGGTTGGGCAGTAAGAGGCAAAGGTAGGGATGGGCCAAAGGTTCTGTAGCCCTACAGTAGAGGAAACCGCTTGTGTATTAAATTAATGGTTCTAGCTTTGACAGCAATACAGTGGTGCCTCGCATAACGTTTGCTTTGTTTAACGTTTTTTTCGCTTAACGTTTATTTTTTCAGAGTCAGATTGTGCTACGTATAACGTTTTTCCCTATGGGCGATTTTCACATAGCGATTTTGGGACCATGCTTCGCTTAACGTTTTTTGTTTTAGGTCCCCTGCTTCATTTAACGATGTTCATTTTTTCAATTACAAAAGTGTCTTAACATGTTGAAAAATGGTTTTAAATGCTTGGAATCATTAGTGCACCTTCTAAAATTTGTGCATACTTAATTTGGCGTTGATCTGACTTTTCGTTAATTTTTTGTGAATTTTTTTCTCCCCCATAGGAAACAATGGAGCTGTCAGATTTTGACAGCTGTCAAAAGTTGGGGGGGGGGAAATTCACCATAAATTAACGAAAAGTCAGATCAAAGCCAAATTAACTTTTGCATCCGTTTTAGAGGGTGCAGAAGCTAATCCAAGCATTTAAAACCATTTTTGACCCTTTTATGACACACTTACATTTGCAAAAATTGACTTCGCAAAGCCATTGAAATGTATTGAGTCGGCTTCAATACATTCCAATGGAGGAAACATTGTATCGTTTAACAATGTTTCCTATGGGTTTTTTCGCTTAAGGATGCCAATCCGTGCCTATTGGAACGGATTAACCGGTTTCCAATGCATTCCTATGGGAAATGGTGTTTCGCATAAAGTTTTTTTCGCATAAGGGTTTTTTTTTGAACCAATTAAAAACGTTATGCGAGGCACCACTGTATACTGAAACAGAAAATAAGTGGAGCCAGAAATTGGCAAGTCGTTGGGACACAACTTACAAGTGAAACTAGACATTAATAATGCTCTTGTGCAACTCAGTCTAAACAGCAGTGTGAGTGACGACTTTACTAGCCTAGAGGAGAAGGCCAGTGTCTTGAATGTTATACTGTATTTTAGCCTACCCATTCTCCTTCCACATCCATTTGCCTCCTCGCAGATGACTCACTTGCTCATTCAGGAAGCCCTGGGATTTGCTTTAGGAGATGCAAGTGGCAAAAGAAGAGCAAGGATCTCCCTTCAGTTCTTTCTTGCATGGTGGGAGTGGCATTCCCAGCAGCAGCTGTTTTCTTCTTGCTCTGCACAGCTCCCAAATAAGCTGGTGCAGATGGAAGAACAGAGGAAGGAAGGAAGATTTACAAATGCATGCCTGCTTATGGAGGTGTGCATGCCTCAGGAGACAAGTTTGCACATATCTGCTGGTCAGCAGCAAGAAGCTTGTATAACTAAGCCTGCCAAAACTAAAGGAGGCCTGCCATTCTTCATTTACACAGGAGCATACAGAACCCTGCAGAATGACCAACATCCCCTTATTTCTCTCATGCTACCTTAATAGCTCAGGAAAGCCATTGCTTGGCTTGTACTTAGCCAATAAGAAGGAAATGGAAGAATTCGAAAACAGTTTCTATTGCAAAACACAGCAACTGCTTGTTTTGAAACATTTCCTAAAAATTATAGGAACTCAGACAAGGTTGGAAGCCTTCAGAGCTCTTCCTGGCAAAAAAGCTAACTTACCGACATTCATCTGGCACATTTTAAGAAAGGGGACTGAAAAGCCTGTCCGGAAAGTTATGTACCCTCTTGCCACCTCAGCCTGAAGCCTTACAAGGTTTTAATGCCTATGGGAAATGGCTGATGAGCTTTTTTAAAAATTAAAGAAAAATAAGAGGATAAAGACAGAAGGGAAAAAAGGTATAAAAATGAGAGCATAGCAAAATGATAAACATCTATAACCCAAAATTAAAAAGAAATTTTACAGACTGAAATCTAAGATGCATCTGAAAAGTTGAAGATAAATGTGCTAAACGATATTCTTTCTGATAATTTCATTGAGCAGATTAAATACAGCACCCCCTATGCCTATTCATCATTCACTCTTTAAATGGACCTAGGCAGTGGCCAATTTTTTTCTGGTCAGTTACCTTTCAGCAGTTGTCCCAATAAAATGCTGCTGGTTGCACTTGATAACTGTGTCGAGACATTATTTCTGCCTAAATTTCAACATCTAGTGAATAAATGGCTTTAATTGTCTTTAAAACAGTAATCAGAGGAAAACTAGAGATTCACCTTTCAACACAAAAGCACAAGATAAAGAGCATAGTATAAAACAGAATAGGCTCAGCTCATGATTTCCAATAACAGTAATGTTTGTAATCTATTTCAATTATATGTTCTTCATCGCAAGCTTCTGACTTAATCATGTATTTTTGGGCCGACCAGTCAGAACCAACTTACAGTGACACTTATAGGGCTTTCAAGGTTAAGTGAGATATTTTAAAAAGTGGTTTTTCCAGTTCCACTCCCTCAATGAGTTTCCATGATTGAGCAGGGACTTGAACCCTGTTCTCCTTATGTTTTCTTTTTTTTTGTTTTTAATTCTAGCCACAGAAATTTCTACCATACTATTTCAAAGATACGTGCCTCTGATTGCATTGCAACTTTCAGAGGTATTAAACTTTAAATATACCAGAAGGGCAGAACACTCCAGGAGCCAGGGCTGGCCCAGTGTTTGAGGCAAAAAAACAAAATAGTGTGCACGCACACCCTTGAACTGGCCACAGAACCATATTTTCCACTGCATCTGTGAACGCCTTCTCCCATCTAGATCTACCCGTGTCACTCGCGCGAGCCAGGAGATAAGGCTGAGGAGCCTAACGCCGAGAGAGGCCCGAAAGGAAAAGACCAGAATCCGGGCCTTCTCGGCGGTGGCTCCTCGCCTTTGGAACAACTTGCCCCCTGAGATTCGCGCGGCTCCCTCGCTGGGCATTTTTAAGAAACAACTAAAAACATTGATGTATAGGCGGGCCTTCCCAACAGAAAACCCTTGACGATCTTTTTTCTTATTCTGTTCTTTATTATTATTATTTTTTTATTTAAGTTTCTGCTGTAAAGTTTTAAAATTACATTGTTGTTTTTACTGTAAGCCGCCTAGAGTGGTCTAATATGATCAGATAGGCGGGATAGAAATAAAATAAATAAATAAATAAAATAAATAAATAACAGCACGTTCCCTCAAGGGGGGAGCAGGGCAGTTTGTGGGGCACACATGGTTCTGTTCTGTTTTTGTTTTTTTTGGTGGAAAGGTCAATACGATCAGGATGATTGGCTGCAGGCTACTACTGCAGCCCCCACACCAGCATTTCGGGCAGCTGCCAACTCCCACTTATCTGTTGGTACAGTCTCACAGGAACCCACTATAGTGACCTCTGTTATTTCTAGGACAACTAAAAAACCAGGAAATAAGTACAGTAACATTAGTAGCATACACTTAATTATGATCAGATACTAGCTGCCATGGTATGTAGTACGAATTTAAATTTCTCCCTTAAACCTATTAAAGAAGAATATCAGTGGCCAAAATCCTATTGCTTAGCTTAGCATAGGAATACCTCAGCTGTGATACAAGGATATCTGCAAGCAGGATCTGAAGGCTTTAGGAATGGACCTCAACAGATGGGAATCCCTGACATCTGAGCGTTCAGCCTGGAGGCAGGCAGTGCATCATGGCCTCTCCCAATTTGAAGAGACACTTGTCCAGCAGGCCAAGAGACAGTCCCGAAAACAGCAAAATCAGGGAGCTGGACAAGGGACAGACTGTATCTGTCTTCAGTGTGGAAGGGATTGTCACTCTCGAATTGTCCTTCTCAGCCACACTAGACACTGTTCCAAGTCTTCGACACAGAGCACATTACCATAGTCTCCCGAGACTGAAGGATGCCTAAATCAGCATAGCAAATCACACTAAGATAAACCACTGAATCAATCAAGGTTCTGGTGAGTCACTTATTCAAATGAGCCTACTCTAACCACGACTTACTATGCATAAATTAAGTCACAGTTAGAGTAAGTCCATTTGAATCAATGGGACGTGTAGTGGCACTGAATCAACCCTACTGACTCAAAGGAACTAATCTAGTGCAATTTACTATGATACACAACAGGATTTAGGCCAGTAAGACATAAACCACATTAAATTATCAGCAGCAGATCGACATTTCAAAATTCAGGCCACTGAAAGAACTAAAAAGATTGGAAGAAAAGTACCACACAAGAAGTAGATGCAAAGTAGGCTGGTGTAGGGAGGGGAGTACCTTAAGAAGTTTTCCAGGTGAGTGGTTATAGGCCCGGGCCTGTCCCCAACATGGAATTCTGCCCTTAACGCATATTTGCTTGTCAAAATGGCCTGAGGTTAGACTCGTACTTTTTAAAATAGACGGACTGACTCATTGTGAGGTACGTTCTTTCTTCTACATCTATAAGCTATGATTAGAAAGAATCCTCCATCCTGTGTGGTAGCTACCATATCCTGAATAGATGAATTTAGAACATGGCAATACTGTGGGGGTGGTTGTACCGCCATGGCCGCTTAACACAACAGTCCTATTTAGTCATTGTTGCCTCTTTTTTTCTAAGAGAAAAAGAGAAGACAACTAGCTCCTCCTCCTCCATCCAGCCTTGACACTCATAGCAAGCAAAGTACCTGAATAAAAGCACCCTTATTTATATGATTGCTTTATCTGAGAGCAAGCACCTTAAAAATTAGGGTCCTTGCTCACGTGGAGAGCAACAATGGAGAGATGAGGAAGGACTTTTTTGGTCCTCAGTAAGCATGTTTCTGAGATCCAGGCAAATAACAAATGAACAGGGGGGAAGTGGGACCTCCACACAAATCGGTTACCACAAAAACCACTGGGCGAATTGGTACAAGTTACTGTTTTCACATATCCCGAAAAGGAGAAATTTGTTTTCACACATCCTGAAAGGGAGAAATTTGTAAGAATAACTCTCATAGAGCACCACTGGGTTGTTCCTTTCCACATTATTAAAAAATACAGACAGTCTGCTGGAAGTGTCTCTGTACAGTAAAAGAATGCACATCACCCACCACCACATAATTTTTAAACCAAGCATAATCAGTAAGCCAAGGAACCTACTAAAAAGCATTATGCTCTTCACAGCTTGAAATGAAACGAAATAATAATGGACTTCTCCCTCAACATAGTATGCCCATGTCTTATGTCAACAGCGCAACATTTCACCTTTACAAATGGGAGAAGAGGTAAGGGGGAAATACAGTGGTGCCTCGCTTAGCGATCGCTCCATTGAGCGATGAAATGGCTTAGCGATGGGGTTTTGGCCATTACCAGAGCGATTGCTTAGCAATGGCCCCTATGGGGGAAAATCGCTTTGCGATGATCGCAGGGAAGCAATCATGGCAAAACGACCCTTTTTGCACAGCTGATCGGCGGTTCCAAAATGGCCGCCGGAAAAACAAAATGGCCACCCGCTGTTTTGCCTCGCTTTAGAGGCACCAAAAACGGCCGCCCCTATGGAGGATCTTCGCATAAGGTCAGTTTCTAAGCCCATAGGAACGCATTAAAAATGTTTTAATGCGTTTCTATGGGCTTTTTTAAATCGCTTAGCAACGGTTTTCCTGGAACGGATTAACGTTGCTAAGCGAGGCAACACTGTACTACCTTGCTGCACCAAGACAGTTAGCTGTAATGTCCTCTCTTCCACTCTCTTTTAACCCTCCATTGTATAAAACCCCTCCATTCACCAAATAGAAGAATGATTTTACCTACCTACAATTCCTCTTTTTGCAAAAACACAATTAAGTTCTGATCCACTGAGTTGCCATCCTGCTGGCTGTGACTGCTCTCCAGCTTTTTAAATAGCTATAAATATAAAAAATCATCAACATTTCCTATCCAAAAGGCATCTGGGCTCCACAGCTGTTTATACAAATGTAATTTCCTGAGTAGGTAGTATTTCAAAATTATAAAATTACTACTGCAACAAATACATTCTGAAATCTTACCACTTTCATTCCCACATTTCATGTTTTGTTTAGTGGCTGCTAACATAGTTTTCTTTTACACTCAGGTGCATTCCTGCTATGCAAGAACCTACCATGTATCTAATTAATACACAAAGATATTCAAACTGGGCACCAAACAAAACAAATTCAGCAAAGAAAAACTGGCATTCAACATTTACAGAAATATCATTTTCATAATAATAAATAATAAACATGTGCCACCAAGTCAGTTCTGACGTACGGCAACCCTTTCCCAGGTTTTCTAGCTACAGACTACTCAGAAGTGGTTTCCCACGCCCTTCTTTTCTTGGGGTGCCCTGGGAATTGTGCAACTTCCTCAAGGCCCCACAGGCTGGCTCTTCTCCCTGGAGACACAGTGGGGAACCTCTGGCTCTGCAGCCCGATGTCTAAACAATGCAATTTTGTATAAATGTATGCTCCTATTAGAATTACAGTAAATACAAAAACTCAGAGAGACATGGGATTACATTTTAAAAAGCAAATGAAGCTATCCAGTGGGGGGGGGGGAATATAGCATTTATGGTTTTACCTTTTATTGACCCACCCTATGCAACTCCCTACTCAAAACTGGCAAAGTACCATAACCCTGCTGTCCCACATTCTCTCTGACAAACACATCAGAGTGAAAAGGCTACAATGTGACAAAGTGACCAAAGTTATACACACAGCACTCCTGATGAACCGAAAAGCACTGTAATAATTAATTATTGATGAAGAAAAGCACTGCAGACTTGGAAAAGGTACGGCAAGCTATCAACCTGAAGTCGTTGGAAAAATAACAAGAAATGTTTGAAAGACTAAGCCCAACAGTCGATCCCATCTAGAGTACACCTCTTAAAAGAATGGGACTTCCATAATTTCATTTAGCTTTTCTACCATGCTGACTGGCATGGGCTCAGCAGCAACCTAGGGATGTTCAGCCACTGCTTGAAGATCTCCCATGGGTCTTTAAGCAAAGGGCAAAGAGAGTCATCAGTATTTATTTGGAAGACAGTCACAATGTATTTTGCATTCCAGTTGCCATTAGATGTGTCTTGATAATACACCTTCTCTAACTGTACTCAAGAGTATGTAAAAAAAAAAGATATCTTGGAGTAACAGACAATTATACAGAACCTGTAAGAAGACCCTCCTACAAAGCCACAAAAGTGCATTGCACTTCTGTTTGCATCTCCAGCATGAGGTGCAGAAGTGACACAGATGTGTATAAAAAGAACATAGGAGAGTTGGATCCGTCACAGTACTCTTAATTTTCCCTACCATATTCTTGCTTCAACTTCAGTATATGTACACTCACAGGTTGTCTGAAGGATGAACCCTGACGCTTGAACAGTGTTGAGAATTCTGCTGAATTTGTTTCTTGGGACTACTGGCTTTGGATGCTTCCCTTTGGGGATTCACACTGCTCTGTGCTAACGAAGGGCAGAAGACGGGTGAACACTGCAATGGAGGTTCAACAGCTTTAGCAGTCATCCATCGTACTATTAAAAATGGAAAGACTTTGAAATGGCTAGATTTTCGTTGTAAGCTTTAGTGCAGATATATTTTAATTGGCCTAGCATTCTTCAAGATTCACCCTATAAGTCAGTCAAGCTCAACCCCTCCCCCCCCTTTTTTTTGGCCATGGGGATAAACACAATATGAAAGAAATACAGGCCAAAGCAGGATTGTATAAATTGCATAACAAACCTTATAAGGTGGTGTGGGAAGAACTGTTCCCAAATGTGCCAGTGGCCCCCAGGGGACATATGTGTCCTCCCGTTGAGAACGGCTGCTGTGAGTCACTAGAACAACATGAATTGTATCGAAAGTGGGAACAAGGATGCCCTTTTCTGCATTAGGTCCATTACATGCCAACGTTCATCATTACAGATTTTCTCAATTATTCCATCGACTCAGCCTGCTGTTCCACATCTCCTTTTAATTTTGGAAAAGAAAGCATAAGTGCACAAACACACACAGAGAACTTTGAACAGTCTTAGTAATTAAATCTCTTTTAGCATACTAACCTGCTTGGAGCATATTAATGATTCTAATACTGCTCTGAAGGAGCAAGGGAGGTGACAGGGAGAAAAGGTGCCAACAGGTTTCAATCCCCAGCAACATTCCCTCAAATTTTCAGCCCCACTGGGCAGGGCTCTGCGCCCCCCCGCCCCCGAGCATGACTCCAGGGCCCCCACTTGATTCTGTCACAACTGGAGCCGAAGGGGCTGAAAACCATCACTGTGAGCGCATGGGGGAAGAGGAGCCCTGGGCCCGGGGGGGGGGGGGCAAGTCGCATGAACCTTAGACGGAATTCTTGGTCCCCAGTAATTATGGGGATAAACTGCAACCTCCACAACTCCAAAGGATAAGGACAGCAAGATGGATTTTGGCAGCTGTGCAGCCAGGGCACTTAGTTGGTTTCGACTACAAGAAGGTCAAAGGTGCCCACCCTCTGCTGGCCTTTCCTGTTCTAGATCAGAAAAAGCAGGCAGTCATGAAGGAAGAGCTGGCTGCTGCCGGCTGAAAAAACAAGCTCTCTTTACTTGTTCTGAAAGGGAGCTGGACAGAAGCGTGCTAGCCTCACTTCTGCCATTGTTTTAATCCTGCAAAAGTGACCGTCCCAGCGAGGGAGACTGTTATATCTGTTAAGTGACTCAGGTGAGCCAAAATGCTCCCCCGACCCATTTTCTGGTCCATAAGGGGAGTCTAGGTGGCTTGGAAGCCTTCTTTATCCCCAAAAAAAGAGCAGAAGCAAGGTATTTGATAAAGAGTTAGAAACACCACTGCTTTAAAATGTCTGGGTACTTTCAAGGAGTTGGCAACAGAAATGGCATACATCCTTCCTTCCTTCTATCAGTCTTTCCTTCTTGAAAGGCTGGATTAGGAGCTTTTCCGGACATGAGGGCAAGGGATTAGCAGCTTCAGCTTTTCCTCCCCTTCTAAGGGGAAAGCCAAAATTGAAAATGTCAGAGTGGAGGGAGGAAAACCTTATCTGTTTTAGGTTTGGATGTTCATAAGATAAAGTACAGCATTTAAAAAAGATTTTCACAAGGTAAACAAGGTAAATCTTGCTGAATCATGTACAGCAGCTTAGAGCAGGGGCCCACCAAGGCTATTTACTTACTCTGGAGGCCCTTCCCAGGCCATTTTCCCATCCTAGACCCCCCTCCCACACCACGTCCCATTTTTGCCAAGAAAATGAGAACAGCTGCTCCTGAAAGCATCTTGAAGCAACATTTATCCTTCCAAACAAGAACCGACCATTACCTCCATCCCCGCTCCCAAACCTTTTAAGTTTTGCTTTTAATAAGCATTTTTATACAACTGGAAGCACTCTACCAGCTAATTCTGGCTCCATTTTCTACATTTTTTCTGGGAGGGGGAGCAAGGTCAGTGCAAGGAAGATGATTTTGGCAGTGGACTCTTGCTTTTAAAAAAGCTGTGGTACTTATTATTTAGAACACAACTCAGCACTCATTCATTCATTTATCTGTTTAGGGAGGAAATCTCACACATTCCACCCAACCACAATCAAGTCTCTTTCCCCATTTAAATATATTGCTATATTAGCAGTATAAATGCTAATACAAGCATTGTATGATGGGCACGTTGACCTTCCTACCTAGCTCATTATTTCTATGTCTATAATATGGCCAAGCAGGTTTGCAGACTGCAAGAAGCCAGGCTTTATAGTCGGACAGGAGAATCAAACAGAGAGTAAAAGCAGCAGCCGATAGGCATAAAATGAAGTTACTCTGAGTTAAAATTGTTTATATCTGCAGCAGTAGGTCACAGCCTAACAAGGGCCAATTTACACATTGTGGTTTGTTGAGCACACCTCTTAGATTTTTAAGAAGGAATAAGTAGCAAAAGGAGACTAACATATCCAAGCCTGGTGCCAGTGAAGAATACTTCCATTGGCCAACCCAGGTTTGCCCATATTGTCACATTAGAAAAGTGGACACTGCATGACAGATGCGAGCCACTGCTGCCACACTACTGAAAATGCTTAGCATGTGAAAATACCCACAGACAACTTTTATCTCTATCCAGTCTCTTCATGAACCCATGCCTTGCAGGTGCACTGCAAGTAACTACTTCACCATTCTATTTCAAATTCATAGATACACAAAGATTGTTTAAATATATATATATATTTAAATGTCAAATATGCATTTTCTCCCTATTGGTTTATCAGATTTGTTTCTTTTTATAAAAATTGAAATGAAAGAGTAAGCCCAAAAGAAAATTGCTTTTATCCCCATCCTCGTCTACAAACCGACACCTGTGAAATAAAAGCTCCGTCTCAAAAATGAGGAAAAAACAATTTCAATATCTCTGCCAATTTCCTAATACTGGGTACAAACACAAAACACCTGAGGTTAACTTATTTGGGCAAATGCCTCTGAAAGGTCCTGTCAGAACTAAATGAATAATGCTAGGAACAGAAGCTGCATTGTGCTGGACTCAGCAGGATAACCACAGGCACATTAGCAAGACTACAGCAAACAAGAGAAAGATGATATCAATCACCATTCAAAACTTCCCTTGGAAGTGTGTAAGCCAGCCAAATTTACTACGGCACATCTTAAGTTATAATTCTACATTAAGTTATTAGCCTATAATGTTGTAACCCGTACACACCAGTGTTGGTCCTTTGCAATCTGAACAAGTACAGAGTATATAATTTGTGTATATGACATGCACAGGTCTCCTGTATGGTCTCTTGTAGAACTTGGGTACCAGAGGTCAGCAGGCTACAGCTCATTTAAAAGGCTAATGGCCTATACAGTGTTAACCAAAGGCAAACATGGACAACACCTTTATCAGATCACACACACACAAATCACAAACAGAAGCCAGCTTTTGACTTGTACAGATCTTCATCAGGCTGGGTGCAGAGAGTGCAGAAAAGTTCCAAAACATCATGGCTAGATATGGAGGCTAGGTTTCTTTGTTAAATTGAGGGTTGCAGTCTGAAGTCAAAAATGTAGCTTTAGATTTCATTTGTGGTGGTGTTGATTGGAATGTCTCCCACCAGTCTTGCTGAACAAAGAGATGTCAGTCATTCAGAATGTTTGGGATGGGGGGTCACTCCAGTCAACACCAGCAGAGATGCTCCTGAAATTTTGAGAGCCATTGCCAGCAAGTTAGTAGGGGTAAGACACTAATTCTGAATCAATTACCAGATTGCCCCAAAAATTCCCCAAGGAAAAATTCCAGGATGTGCAGCCAAAAGAAAACCAAACATCTTTCCGTGCCTATATGCAGGCCTCCATCACCATGAACCTCCTTTCAAACAGAAGGAAACTGGCCGGGTGCTCCTCTGGAAGTCACAAGGCTTCTTTCGTTTTCCCAAAAACCCACCTCTCACATCAAGTCTTGCAACTCCCAGGACACACCAGGGCAGTTTCCTTCTGTTTGAAAGGAGATTCATGGTGGTCTTTCTTTCCCCTCTCTGAAGACTCCTGGCATCCCCTCGTGGCCTCCTGTCCAGCTACTAACCAGGCCGGACCCTGAGGATGCTCTGAAAACTGACAAGGCTGGGTGTGTTCAGGTGTGGCATGTTGTTAATACCATATGTGGTCTCCTCACAAATAATTTACTTTTCTAAATATTTCTGATTCCCCCCCTTTAACCTAATAGAAATAGAAGGTTAAATATAGAAACCATCATGTAAATAAATAAATAAATAAATAAATAAATAAATAAATAAATAAATAAATAAATGATGATGATGACGATAATGATGTTTAAAAAAACAAGTACTGAAGCTTCAACATGAAAACAAGCAAGCAAACACAGTCAACCCCTTTAAAACAACTCATCATGTCAGGCCCACCTGGCACTGCACTGAATTCCTCTCTTTCCTACCTTCTAATTTCAAAAGTGAAAGGTTTTAATGAGCTTCACTTCACTGAATGATGCACCGCAGGATTCACTGTGCCTAATTCATTCCAGTTTACATTATACTGAAGACATCTTGATTCACTTATGCACAAAGCATGCCAACCTCAGCTGCTAACTGGAAGTGCTGCATCATCTGCCAAAGTACTAATGGTTCATTTGATACTCACAGCACAGAGGAGACTCCAGCAGTGAAATATCCTGACAAACATACCCTGAGAACAAAGGTAAAATAAAAGACCCAGAACACAACACAATGTTTTTGTTTTGCTCAACAGTTTCACCGTAGAAACAGATGAACCACAGGCACCTTGAACACTTTTATTTCTTGCCAAGATGTATTTCATTTGAATCTCCTTGCGACAGACTGTAGTTGGGCCATAAGAACTGCCTTTCTAGACCTATCCCAGTCTTCATAAACCTACCATACTTTATAACAAGGGCTATCCATGTTATCTTCAGGGCAAGCAATGTGTCACTGAGTTGCTCATTCTCTCATTACTATCCCCAAGATTTATTGTACATGATTGGGTCCGTATATAAAGGTTTAATCTTTTACTACAGTGGTGCCCCGCATGTAGTGGTGCCCTCGCTAAATGACGAAACCGCAGGATGATGCTTTTTTTCGATCACTATAGCGATTCACAAAATAGGCATTTCAATGAGGTTTTTTTTTCACTTTACAACGATTTGGTCTGTGCTTCGCGGACCGTTTATTCGCAATACGATCTTTCCAGCTGATCGGCTTCACAAAATGGCCTCCCGCTGTTTTCCAGACCCATGCTTCGGAAGACAGCAATTAAAAACAGTTGATCGGCACTTGGGAAATGGCTGCCCTATGGAGGATCTTCGCTGGACGACGAGGTAATTTCCCCACTGGAATGCATTAACCAGTTTTCAATGCATTCCAATGGGGGAACTGTTTTCGCATGATGACGATTTCGCTGTACAGCAATTTCAGGAGAACGATTTTTCGTCGTCATGCGGGGCAACACTGTATTATGATTTTTTAAAATGATTGTTACCTTCTGAATTTGTTTTGTTTCTCTCTCTCTCTCAATTACTATTTCCAGAATTGGCAAGGTGATAGGTCATATCATCAAGGGAATCTAGACCACCAGTGTTTAACCTACCAAAACTATATGGCCCTTCCCCAAGCTGGTGCCTTCCAAACAGACAAAACTTCAATTTCTATGATCATTACTCATGTTGGCTGGGGCTGGTGGGCACTACAGCCAAAAACAACTGGTGGGCACCGGGCTGGAAAAGAGCATAGGCTGCCCTGTACAGCATGTTCTTTTGGGTTTAAGATTAAATGACCCCTTTGGATCATGTCCAAGTCAACCAATTTACATACTTCTTCCACAAGAAATATCTTGTATCATTGGCTGTACACTGAAAAGCAAGCAACAAAGGCATATCCCGGAATTATTTACAGTACCAAGAATGGAGCATGCTACCGTCTGTCAAGTTAAACATTAACTTTTTGTTTGTCAAAGGGGAATGAAGTTTGTACTTAAGCATCAGTAGGACACAGATTGTGTTAAGTCTTAAAGACATGGCACTCTAATATATCCTTGTAGCATTCTAAACCTGATTTTATCAAAAGATGTTTGGAAAATCTCATTATAAAGAGCATAATAAACTCCTACACTAGACTGTTCGCACATAAATCTTATTAAGTTCATGAATGGCAATCTGGAACGAATATATCTGGATACTGCAGTATCAGCTACACAGAGAATGGCAGGTCTGTGGTATTCCAGATTTTTATGAAACAAAAGCTCCATCGGTCCGGATCACTTTGCAATTCTATGATAGCCCAAAAGGTTAACGACCGAACACCAGACATTTCTCCTGTAAGTATCAAATTAATGCTTACAATTAACATTAGCACATATTTTGCCTCTCAGTGGATCACACTGAGCTGAACAGCAGCATGTTCCAGATTTAATCGCTGGCACATCCATGTAAAAGGCACTGATGTGAAAGGTTTCTCTCTGCAGAAGAACACAGCGATCTAAGCATACGCAACACTGGACTAGAGCAGTGGTTCTCAGGATCTGACATCTTGTGTTGTACCCATCAGTCGATCAAAGAACCATTATAGTATTGTTATGAGTGAATACAATCTAAAAATAATAATTCAGTCAGCAGCTAAGAATGTAATACCACTGAGCATATATTTTGCTGCTACAACAACTATTACTGTATACACTAAGACAGTGAATAAAATAATCACAAGAGCATTACAAGGGAAACATTTTATTGTCACGATTAAACCCAAACATAATCAATAATTCCATAGTTTGATGTTTTGAAAACTCTGTGTCACACCTGAACCATTTCTGCGCTCCACCAGTGTACCACTTTATCCAAATTGATGGTCTAGAGCTAGTAGCAATTTTCCCTCTAAGGTGTGTGTTCATTGATCTCATGCAGCCAGGTTAACATTGCTGCCCATTTCTTTCCAGTTGCTGCTAGAGAACTCCCCCCCCCCGGGGGGGGCAGAGCCCCATGCAGCACTAGCAAAAATTAGAGGGAACATTGGCTGGTAGCTTTGTCAACTGTCTGAAGCTATCTGTTCACACCATTACTGAGTAACTAGTCATATCTTTTAGGGGAGTGAGCCGCTCAAACTGTGGCCCCATTATTGGTTTGAATAAACCAAGTTAGCAGTATTTGGGGGGGGGGGGAACCACCACCACCACCTAATCCACACCATTCAATTTTTTATGGTTCAAGGAAAACAAAGTGAAAAAACTATCCAAAGCCCCCAGAATTTTTGCCAAATATCACTTTCTTACACATTCAGGCTATATGTATATTTTCTTTTAAACTGGCTGGTGATCAACATATCTCGTTGCAGGGCCAGAGGCTGAGACTTCAATTCTCCACTGTCCTTCCTGGGAGAAGAGCCAGACTGAGTAGGTGTAGGAAAGCTGCAGAATCTCCCAAGAAGAAGGTAATGGTAAACTATTTCTGCATATTCTCTACCTAGAAAACCCATAAAAAAGATCAGCATAAGTTGGAATGGACTCGACAGCATGCAATTATTATAGGTGCTAACAGCATTTTAAAATTTGCAGAACATCTTGCATGTGGGTGGGATCCACAAACATTACAATAACCCTATGAGCTAGATCAGTTGGATACAACAGTCTTCTATTAGCACTTTAACACATACAGAGAGAGAAATGCAGCACTGTTCTACAGCATCATGATGGCAGGTAAAAGGTTAGCTTCAGCTGCACAAGCAATCTAAACAGTAAACAGCTGCAGGTACCTGGAAGGCTGACTTAGAACTCAGAAGCTGAGTGGGAAGAATGATGGTGTAATGCAAGCCAACCTGGAATATTAAAAGTCTGCCAGATGTACAATCCTTTGCAAAACCAGATGCATCGTTTCAAATAAGCACGTAGCACACCCTCAACAGATGCTTTGAATTCAACCTTCAAAGCCTTTCACAAGGAACTAGCTGTGCACCTCTGTATATTGCAAGGTTGCCCCACCTAAAGATGCTATCCTCAGCTGCTCTTGTTGACACATACACACGTGTGCTTGCTTTGTTTGTTTACAAAGACTATGTGCTCGATCTGAGCTTGCTTGCCCAATAACTCTTTGAAATGTTGAATTAAGACTGCAATCCTATTAGCAAAAGCACCACCTACAATTGTAAACAGGAATAAAAAAATAAAATTCATTGCAAAAAAAAAAATAGTGATGCTGCACCTCCTGAGGCTACTGCTAGAATGAAGGCATGTTGCTTCAGAAATCTCTACATAACAAAAACTTCTAAAGATCACAAAACAATACATTCATCTGAAAACCACGAACAATGACCCACCTTGGGTCTTTTTTTAAGGAGAATAGCAGGATAGAAATATTTTAATTTTTTAAAAAAATTAAAAACCTACAGGTTTAAAAGGAGGGATTAAAGAACCTCTTAATGAGGGTGAAAGAGGAGAGTCCAAAAAATGGTCTCAAGCTCAACATCAAAAAAACTAAGATCATGGCCACTGGTCCCATCACCTCCTGGCAAACAGAAGGGGAAGATATGGAGGCAATGACAGATTTTACTTTCTTGGATTCCATGATCACTGCAGATGGTGACAGCAGCCACGAAATTAAAAGACACCTGCTTCTTGAGAGGAAAGTGATGAGAAACCTAGATAACATCTTTAAAAGCAGAGACATCACCTTGCCGACAAAGGTCTGCATAATCAAAGCTATGGTTTTTCTAGTAGCGATGTATGGAAGTGAGCGCTGGGCCATAAAGAAGGCTGACCGCTGAAGAATTGATGCTTTTGAATTGTGGTGCTGGAGGAGACGCTTCAGAGTCCCTTTGACTGCAAGGAGAACCAACCTATCCATTTTGAAGGAAATCAACCCTGAGTGCTCACAGATCCTGAAGCTGAGGCTCGAATGCTTTGGCCATCTCATGAGAAGACTCCCTGGAAAAGACCCTGAAGTTGGGAAAGTGTGAAGGCTGGAGGAGAAATGGACGACAGAGGACGAGATGGATGGACAGTGTCATCAAAGCTATCAACATGAATCTGACCCAACTCTGGGAGGCAGTGGAAGACCGGAGGGCCTGGCGTGCTCTGGTCAATGGGGTCACGAAGGGTTGGACACAACTTAATGACGAAACAACAACAAAAACCTCCAAATATCAGAAAAATGTGCATGACCATGTTTTAGATAATGGGTGGAATTAGTCTTAAAATCGGTATAGGACCATACTGCTGCTCAGATTTTCTGGACCACAAATACTTTAATTTTTCATTCTGGAAGAATGTTGCCTTTTATACACCATGCGACGGCCATGCTGGAAAAATATTAATATAACAGACACACAAAACTGATTGCTCCTGTTATTATTTTGCAACAGTAGGTGGGTATTTCCCCTCTCCTGTTCCTAAATCACACTGAATGAAGTAAATGCCAGGATCAAGAGCTGCACAAGGATAATCTCATCATTCATTTCTGTTGTTCTTCAGCCATGTCCATGGGACTTGTGGATTCCCAAGGTGCTTGACAATTTTCAGAGATCCTGCCTACCCAGGTCTATGGCTTGCCAAAGAACACCGTGAGCCACCATGAACACAATGTTTCACACCAAGGCAGGTTCTACTCTGTTTGTTGTCCACTGTCTCCATTTAACCAGCACTACTCTGTCCTGCGCTAGCTTCCAAGGCAGACTGTGTTCCTATGGTAAGAACCAAAGTCAGAACATGCTTGGGGATGCTCCTTGAAAAACGTGTCATTTCACTATTGGCTTCTGCTCCAAACTACTTTACTGTTCTCAAACTAAACAGTAGCTTCTGAGATGTTGTTGTTGTTGTTGCTGTTGTTGTTATGTGCCGTCAAGTCACCTTCAAGTTGTGGCAACACAATGAATGAGTGACCTCCAAAATGTCCTGTCCTCAACAGTCCTGCTAAACCCTTGTAAAGTCTAGCCTGTGGCTTTCTTTTGAGAGTTGATTCATCTCATATTTGGTCTTCCTCTTTTCCTGTTGCCTTCCACCTTTCCCTGCATTATTGTCTTTTCCAGAAAAACCTACCTTTTTGTGATGTGCTCTGAATAGGAAAGCTTGCAAAGCTTTCTTCTAGCACTACATTTCCAAGAGCACCAATTTTTCCCCTGTTTGGCTTTCTTCACTGTCCAGCTTTCACACCTATACATAGTGATCAGAAATACAAGAGCATGGATGATTTTGGCTTCCAGTAACACATCCTTACACTTGATTATCTTTTTTAATTCCTTCACGGCTGCTCTTCCTAGTCTAGGTCTTCTGATTTCTTTGCTGCAGTCTCTATTGGGATTAAAATTTGAACAATGGTATACAAAATCTTTCACTGTTTCAAATTCTTCATTGTCAACATTAAAGTTGTATAGTTTTTTACACTGTTTTTATACTGCCGCAAAAAAGATAAAATGAGCAGGACAGTGTTTTAGGTAAAGGTAAAGGTTCCCCTTGACAATTTTTGTCCAGTCGTGTTCAACTCTAGGAGGCGGTGCTCATCCCGGTTTCCAAGCCATAGAGCCAGTGTTTGTCCGAAGACAATCTTCCGTGGTCACATGGCCAGTGCGACTTAGACACAGAACGCTGTTACCTTCCCACCGAAGTGGTCCCTATTTATCTACTTGCATTTGCATGCTTTCGAACAGCTAGGTTGGCGGGAGCTGGGACAAGCGACGGGCGCTCACTCCGTTGCGTGGATTCGATCTTACGAGTGCTTGGTCTTCTGACCCTGCAGCACAGGCTTCTGCGGTTTAGCCCACAGCGCCACCACGTCCCTTAGGACAGTGTTTTAGCAAGGTTAAATTCCCAGAAAACAGGGAAGCTCAGGGGTTTTTTCACTCGTAATATCACACTATTATAACATGCCACTCTGCGGTCTAGTAAGACCATTTTCCAGAAGAGAGTTGACTCAGGAATGATGCAAACTCTTCACTTTTGTCTGATAGTGGCAGCAGTCTGGACTAGTTCCAGTAAGAGGAAAGAGCAACTTCTGGAACAGAGCTGGCACCACAGTTATGCAGCATTCTCCAGCTTGGCAACATACACAGATACCAGAGACTACAACTCCCATCATATTCTGTCTGCGGGGATTGGGATCATGGGCTATATAGCCCAACACATCTGGGGCATATATGACTGAGGGAGACTGGCAACTGATGATTGAGAAGGACAGGAAAGGGCAAATTCTTGGTCTCAGAACGGCATTTTGCAAAAAGAAGCTCTGCTCTGCAAAACGGACCAGTTCATTAATCAACTGCTAAGGAACTATTATTGCTATGAGCCACCCGCAGCAAGATAAGGAAAATGCTTCAGTTCACTGGCTGAAATCCAGCAATAAGATGCAACTAGAGCAGGCGCACTGAATCAGTCGGGATCTGCTAAGTCAACTCCTCTGTAAGTTACACTGTGTAGAATAGCCTACTCTAGTTGCAACTTACTGCTCTGTGATAGAAACCTATTATCTATATTTTTGCTTTCTCGGTTTATCCCCCTTTTCAAAGCTGTACTCTTATCTATTTTGTTTATAGAAAATTTCAGCTACAGTGCTTTTTAACAAACACACACACACATACATACTGGTAAGTAATACAGAATGTTAGCATGGTTTATAAGAGTTCTTAATGACTTGTGACACTCATTGTTATACTTCTATTATTCAATTTTCCTGCACTGATAAGAAGAAAAACGTAGCATATTGAGGGAAACGGCATCCATAAAAGAAGAGGGTTAGGTCAGAAAATATCTGCCTGGTATGCTGGGAATCAAAATGGTTATCTGCAATTTGCAGCCTGAAGTGGCAAAATCCCACAGACTGTACTATCTAATCTCACTGAACATGTCAAAGTCAGAATGCAATTCACTGAAAGCACAATGGCCATCCACCTATATTTAAGTGGGCAGTACAGTGGTGCCTCGCTTAGCGACGTTAATCCGTTCCAGGAAAAACGTTGCTAAGTGATTTAATCGCTAAGCGATTTTAAAAAGCCCATAGAAACGCATTAAAACGTGTTTAATGCGTTCCTATGGGCTTAAAAACTGACATGTGAAGATCCTCCACAGGGGCGGCCATTTTCGGTGCCTCTAAAGCGAGGCAAAACAGTGGGTGGCCATTTTGTTTTTCCGGCGGCCATTTTGGAACTGCCGATCAGCTGTGAAAAAAGGGTCGTTTTGCCATGATCGCTTCCCTGCGATCATCGCAAAGCGATTTTTCCCCATAGAGGCCATTGCTAAGCAATTGCCTGCTGGGAACTACAGCGGTATCTTGATTTACGAACTTAATCTGTATTGGAATGGTGTTCGTAAATCGAAATGTTCATAAGTCAAAACACCATTTCCCATTGAAATGCATGGGAATGGGATTAATCTCCTCCAGCATTTCAAACAGACAAAAAATACAAAAATAAAAATAAATATAAACAGAGCAAGTCCCACACTGGGATTGCAAAAAAATAATAATCCAAAAACAACACAGCACAGAAACATAACCCCCCCCAAGTCAAAACCCACCCTCCAAAACCCACCCAGAACAGTTTTTTAAAAAGGAAAAAGCAGCATCTTACCAGTCCGAAGCCTCTTCAGCCTCCCGGGCTTCCACTGCCACAGTGACCGCCGGTGGCGGGGGCTTGAGCCTGGCCAGGTTTCTTCGGCCGCTCGCCTCCCAGCTCGCCTTCCACTTGCTTCGTGCCACCCTCCGTGGGCCCATGGTGGGAAATTCAAATGGCTGAGGGCAGCAAGGAACAAGCAGGAGGCGAGCTGTTGAAGAAACCCAGCCAGTTCAAGCCTCCCGGCGCTGGGCTACCTCTGCCACCTCCGCCCCTGCCGCTGCCACCAGAGCACCCAGGAGGCTCAAGCCTCGTGGCTTTGGATCACCTCCACCCCTGCCAGAGCACCCAGGAGGCTCAAGTCTCCTGGGCTCTGGGTCACCCTCACCGCCCGCCGCCCCTGCCGGAGGACCCAGGAGGCTCAAGCCTCCTGGTTCTGGGCTGCCCCCACCGCATCTCTTTCCCTAACTGTTGGGGCGAAAGAACTACAAAGAAGCAACCTCTTCACCACCAACAGTTAGTAAATTTAAATTTCCTGCCCTTTCTCCCTGCCTTTTTTGTGTTCGTAAGTGGAAGCTCCATTCGCAAGTTGAAGCAAAATTTTGCAAACGGAGCGGTTCATAAGTCAAAATGTTCGTAGGTAGGGACGTTCGTAGTCAAGGTTCCACTCTAGAACAAACAATACACAGCATTCCCAGAGCCTGCAGGCTCATTCCATTACCAGAAACCCCCAAATACCACTGATTTAAACTCGGCCTCTCACTCCCAGCTCTTGGGATACCCTTCACTGACGCAACCTCTCAAAGAAAGGCATTAGGTCAAATCCTTATGGGAGAAAGACCCTGATGTTGGGAAGGTGTAAGGGCAAGAGGAGAAGGGGACGACAGAGGACAAGATGAGTGGACAGTGTCATCGAAGCTACCAACATGAATTTGACCCAACTCCGGGAGGCAATGGAAGACAGGAGGGCCTGGCGTGCTCTGGTCCATGGGGTCACGAAGAGTTAGACAGGACTTAATGACTAAACAGCAACAATAGAAAACTGTTCTCAGTTTTGCAGCACACGAATACAAACCAATGTTAAGTTAGTAGTGCTCTTGAAAACTGGTTCACTGGATTTGTTTTCGAGAACATGATTGTACAGGCAATAATGAGAGTCTATCCTAATGCCATTACCCAGTCATATTTAATGAGAGCAAGAAAACACTGAGAACAGACAGTAGCCATGTGCATTCATTACATCTATGCTTCTCTCTTTGTAATGTTCCATCTTACATTCATTCAAACAGGTGCCTTGCCCCCTTTTAACAGCACTGAAATATAATCTCCGTATGTGAACAATGGAAAGGAGACAACATCTAGACCCACAGCCTTGAAGCAGTCTGAAAAGAGTGGCTGAAACTTTTATTCAGTAACATCCTTTTCAGTACACTTCCTCCCCCATCCCAACTGCTCAGAGCAGGCAATATAGCTGCCACTCACAATAATATTCCCATTGTACAGATATGATGGTGAAGCCAAAAAATGTTGATCTCTCCAAATGCCAATAATGAGTGGCAGATTTGTACTTGGAATCCCTACGGTCAAATATATGTTCATGTATGAGCCAGGATAAGACCTTGATAGATGCAGAAGAAAAACCCCAAACTGAGAGAACTGAGTAATTCAAACAGAAGACAGACAACAGGTCCAACTGGTATCACTGTTAAGATCCCACAGCAACACGACAAGGAAAAGACTACAACTCAATGGCTAAAGACCAACAGTAAGTCATAACCAGAGTAGGTCCACCAAATAAGTGGGGACCTGGTGGGTCAACTACTCCATTGGTTCTACCAATTCAATTGGCCTAGTCCAATTACAACGTACTACTGGATGTCAGTCATTGATTAAATCAAGAAGTAATCATGCAAGTGTAAACTCATCTAAAGAACAACACACATGCAGGATTTCCTGGGATCGTCCTGAGTTATCTACTAGGATAAATGCCACCTTGTAGCAGTCTACAAATGCATCATTAAAATTAATAACAATGTGCCTTCAAATCAATTATGACTTACAGTGGCCTTTCCAATGGTTTTCTAGGTACTAAGTACTCTGATGTTGTTTACTTGTCCCTCCTTCTGGTGGCATTCTGAGACTGTGCAGCTTTCCCAATACTTCTTATTTTTTTTATTTATTTATTTATTTATTTATTTATTTATTTATTTATTTATTTATTTATTTATTTATTTATTTATTTATTTATTTATTTATTTATTTCTATCCCTCCTATCTGGTCATTGAGACCACTCTAGGCTGCTTACAACAAGAAGAGTAGTGAAGAATCAAAACTCTTCGTCCCTGCTTTACGTTCTCCTACCCATAGAATTACCCAACCAATAGTGTAATTATACAGCACACACTGCTCTGGATCGTCTCATCTGTCACACCATAGGTGAAGGGGAAGCATCTCATGTTCAAACGTTCAACCATAAAACTCAAGCATCTTGAAAGACAACATGTTTCTCTTTTAAGGGAGGGAAAGAAAAACAGAAATTCCATAGTCTGATTGGGCATATAGCAATAGTTGGGGGAAATTATCACAGGATTCTGTCAGTAGTATCCATCATTAAATCTCACATAACATGTCCAATACGCTGCCAAAATGCAATACTATAAAGGAATGCCATGTATCCCATAGGTATCTGCTGCCATATGCTAAGTAAAAGACATGACATCTAAACAAGTTGAAAGAAGATCTTTCATAAAAGGGCTATTAATAACTCAACATCTCCCTAATAGTCAACACACAGAACTTCCAAGTTTCCTCCAAAAGCACAGCTGTGAGGGAAAGTTAGAGGTTATTTAGGATTTATTTTCAGTTTACATGGGAGTATAAAGACACCCAACCAGTCCAACTAGAAGCCCAAGTAAACCACATTCCCCATACTCCAGCACAGAACACAAAATTTTGACCCAAGCTTATGCAGAAAATATGTTGATACAGAAGGATTTCTCTAAAACTAAGCAGTTTACAAATACATCTGGAATGAGCACATTTCAGTCCTACTAGCATGCCTGTGACAGGAACCTGACCAATACGCTCAGTAACAGGGAAGCAAGGTGATCGGTTGGGTTGTGCAGGTAGCCAACCTATCCTGGAGTCTGAAGGAGGGCTGGAGGGTGATGAAAAGAAGTAAAGGTGTAATGGGCAAAGGAGGGTGTGCTTGGGCTGTTGGGCTGTAATTGGGGGGGAAAATAACAAAGCATAGATTTGTTTCCCAAGTTATTTCTACTCTGTAATAAACAGAGTATCATTGGTTCATTCTTCAACCACTGAGTCTAGTGTGGTTAAAAGCTGGGTTCAAGCCCTTTAATGGAAAGTTCTTTTAAAAAGTGACAAGTCTGGGTTGCGGGCTGGTCACAAACTGGTGGCAGCGGTGGGATTCCCATCACAATGCCTTATTACTGGTAGTGTTATGTAGGCTCATGGGAGTTGCAGTCCCAATATTTTGCTCCCCATTGGGGCATTTCCAAACAAAGGACTCCTCACGCTAGCAATCACCAAGCAATCTGCAGCCATTCTATCTTTTTCTCCTTAACAGATTTCCCTGATAAGAAATAAATGTGGAAGAAATGGTAAAAACAAAAACAAAACAAAAAGGGAGGGTTGCAAGTAGAAGTCACCAGAAGCCTCTATTAAAGTGAATGAGGAAGGATAACAGCATGATACAAGCCTTATTTGGAAACACTCTTGATTACTCTGATAGAATCACTGCAATGATTTAAAGGCAGTGTAATAGGAAAGCCAATTGTCCTAATTTTTTTATCCCCCTACCCATACCTATATAACTGCCTGCAAGCTGTATGTCACAATCTAGTTTCTACAGCCTTTCCCAAGTCTCTCTGGAAAATAATATGCGCTAGCACTGTGACACCACCTCTGACCAGCCCAGCTCTCACCACAAAAACTGGTTCAGCAACATGCACTCACCCAAAGAGAATACACTATTAAATAAAACCCTAACAATCCTTGAAACAGAATACACATACTTAACTAAAGAAAAACAATACGCAGCCCTGTGTGTTGAGACAAACAGCTGTAGATACATTACACGGGAGAAAAAAAAACACATTCTGCTCCAGTAAACAAACCCTAATATGAGAATGCAAATTCTGTAGCTCTTGCTCTGAGGATGCATGTGTTCTATGCAAACTACATGCATTTTTTCAGGGTTGGGTTTTGTTTTTGTTTTGGTTTAAGCAAGAGTTAGAAGAATGGAGATAGGGAAATAAATATACAGTAGTAGGACCGAAAACGTAGCTGAGTATTTTTGGAAGTGTAAAGTCGCACATTTTTAAAGAAAATACATTGACTGTGTTTATGTATCTATAAAACACTCCACAAAAAACTTATATTAAGTAAGTACTCATTAGTCTTTAAGGTCTCACAAGAGTGTTTTTATAGTTGGGTGTGCTGCTCAACTCCACAAGCTGATATGAAAGCAAAATATAGAATCTTCAAAAACTAGTAAAGGTCAACTGTGTAAAGAAATGCAAATATACTAGCAATGTCTAGTGAAACGGAGCTGGGTGGATTTCCAATTACTAATGGCTAGGAAAACTTTCTTGACTATAAAATTAAACACAATGCAGGTCTAAAAATATGTGGTAACTCCTAGCAAAAACTTAAAAGGACACTAACTAGAGACTTTCACTAATCAGCTGCTGGAAAACTTGCTTAAATTTAACCATTGCAAAACAGTTGCAAATACTGTACTGCAATTCTACGTTCACTTAAGGAAGATTAGGCAGGACTGAGAACGGTAGCACTTTTTATAATTGTTCTCTTAATCAAATTTTTCCTAACATAAAAAATTTATTAAATACGTAATCTGCCCTCCATGGCAGCCATCATTCTTAAGACTGCCATGGTGCCACCTTGTTTTAAAAAAATAAGTGCAATTTATATAAACAGCCCCTGGAAACAATCAGCATAGTGAAGAATGAACACATGTACTGCTGGATACCTCAGTGGTTTAGACATCTGGCTGCAGACCCAGAGGTTGAGTTCAATTCCCCACTGTGCCTCCTCAATAGGGGCTGGAATTCTTGATCCACAATGTTCCTCTAGCTCTACAGGTTTAATGATGATTATGATGTGCACATTTCCTAACTGGACCTCATTTCTGATATTCCATATCACAGTTTCTCAGCTCTTACCCAAGAACTTAATTTGTTGGATTCAGATAAGATTCCAGCAGATTCTATGTTCCAACAGCAGATCCTATGGAAAATAGATCTACTGTAAATATACACAGCTATGCTTAGGAATCCACTCAAGGCAATGTCAGCATTATGCTGCAGTGTTTAAAGATGGCAATGCTAATGAATGCTAGTTCAGTACTAAACTACATGCTGTAGTCGCAGAAAGGACCAGGTCTCATCCCCGACATTTTCTAAGTACATCTGCTGGACATCCTGTAGTTGCACTGACTGTGCAAAGACATAATAGAAAGCAGTTGCCACCAATTTTCTATGCAGGTTCTGGAACATGGTGGGAAACTTGTACCCTTCCAAACAGTCCTGGACTCCCAACTGCTAGCATGGCCAATGGGCAGGAATAAAGGCAACTATAATCTGCCAATATTTTAACAGCTATCCATTCACTACTATGATCTGGAAGAGGTGGCTCAGTGGGATAGGCTGTGAAACCAGAGGTTTGGAGTTCGATTCCCCACTATGCCTCCAAGGAGAAGAGCCAACTTGTGGGGCCTTGGGCAGGTTGCACAGTCCCAGGGAAGCACCAGGACAAGGGCATAGGAAACCACTTCTGCGTATTCTCTACCTAGAAAATCCTAGAAAGGGTTGCCGTAAGTTGGAATTAACTTAACAGCACACACATACACAATTTCTGGAATGTGCAAAGCACAGTGAATGTATGGGGTGAGCAAAGGGCAGCCCCACAAGGCACTTTTTATTGGCTCCTGGGTTTGCAATGCTCCACCAAAAAGAAAAAAAAAGCCTATTCCCAGCCCAGTACCCACCCCAAAGATGGACTGCCATCTCTGGAAGCTTCCAGCAGCAGCAATTCTCCTCTTAGGCTGCAGGGATCGCTGTGCTGTTTAACATCAAAAACACTAACTGGAAAGGGATGTGGTTTGGCTTGGTTTCAGATTCTGGGTGGCCTACATCACTGGTTCTTAACCTTGGGTTACTCAGGAGTTTTGGACTGCAACTCCCAGAAGCCTTCACCATCAACTGTGCTGGCTGGGGTTTCTGGGAGTTGCAGTTCAAAAACATCCAAGTAACAAAGGTTAAGAACCACTGGCCTACATGACCCTAGTAGGGACTTGGGCCGCCTCACTGTCGGTTGTTGTTGTTGTTTAGTCGTTTAGTTGTGTCCGACTCTTCGTGACCCCATGGACCAGAGCACGTCAAGCCCTCCTGTCTTCCACTGCCGTAGTTGGGTCAACTTCATGTTGGTCAATAACACTGTCCAACCATCTCATCCTCTGTCGTCCCCTTCTCCTCTTGCCTTCACACTGTTTCCCAACATTCATTGTCGGTAAGCATTGCTAAAAAAAATGGTTGCAAGCCGAAAAATTAAGCCTGCAACCTTTCTCAATCTGAAGAAGTCGCATAAAAGGAAGAGACAACTTACTTTCAATACGAAGGGTCCAAAAGGCAAAAAACTTGAGAAAAGCACAGCCCCTTGGCTGACACTGGCCGTTCCCTTAATAGGCAACCTAGATATGAGCCACTCTGGGAGATAACTGGAGTTACCAATTTGATCACGAGAGTTAAATGCAGCCCCCCAGATCAAAAGAACAGCTGTCTCCATACGACCTCATGTGAAGAGGGCATGAAATGAGGCAGTGGTCAAGAGATCCTTTTTGCAGTATAAGCATGTTTCAAGTTCCTACACCCTGGCCCCCAACTTACATTTGAAAATTCAGGCAACTATGCCAACCCTTATCAACAAGTCAATTTTAACACTTTGCATTTCTTCCAGGCACATGACTTTTGTTTAAAGCTAATGCGATTTAATTTCCCATTCACGACCAACTTCTTACCTTAAGAGTAATTCACAGCAATACACTGGTTGCTGGGAAAATCCATCTCCTCTCCTCTCCCACTACTGTGAGAATTATAGTTAAACGTATACCCATTAAGTGTCAAGAGTTTCTCCTCAAGGTATTCTGGGAGTTGCCATTTCCTAAGGGTGCAGAGAACTCTGTTTGAGAGAGTTTGGTAACCCCTGCTTTCTCCACAGAACTATTCCTCCCAGGGCTTCCTGGAAGCAGAGAAAATTAGTGTTTACACCATTTATTGGTAGTGCTAACAGACATGCACCTTGGCAGAGTTATCCAAGGTTTCCTTATTTCCATCATTAAAAGGTCCTGAATAGATCAGTTGTTAGACCAAGAAACAAGCCACACCAAACCACCAAACCAGTGGTTCATGCCCATCTCTAGGCAGGGCTAAAACCACAATGCAAACTATGCGGTGATTGGAGGAATGGACTAACCAGGGGAATCATGGAAGTTCAACTACCTCTGAAGGCTCAAATAGTCTCTGCCCCAACCAACCCAATTGCGTTCAAACTCTGCCTAGAGGTTCGAATCTAGTTTTGGAGCTAGTACTGGAGCTTCCCTACAAGGCAGATACAAAGGGACTACTTTCACTTTAGGATTATTATGTCCATAAATAGGTCAGCCATATTAGATATGCAAGAATAAATTGCAATAACAAAGCACATCGTATTTGCAATCGATACTAGGCAGACTGGAATGTAGATTACAATGAAGTGTGAGTTCCTAATCTGATTATTCCACTGATTCAGTCATCTGCTTTTTTTATTGTACAAATCACTGCACAGAATGTTGCAACCTTAGCTGTAATTTCACTTGAGGAATCAGAGAGGAGAAGACCAATACAGAATTTATTGCGTCTACCTGGATAATGTTTTAATACTGAGGAAATAAGTAGGTTGCGCGAATCTTTATAAATTGTGCAGTACAACAGGACATGCTTCACAACTTCAATCAGATCAGATTGACAGGAGTAAAAATGTAAGATATATGTATCTTCCTTGTAAAAAGGCTGAATGCAGAGCACTGAAACAGGCCAGGGTGAAATCTCTCCAGTGTCTCAGAAATTCTAAATTATAAAGGTAATTTGCTGGGATAAAGTTCTTACTATGATTTCCAGCCACTGAGTAATATGGGACCTGTGCTCTGTTGATTCAGAGGGCTATATCCCAGACCCACTTCCTAATAGACTCTCTGACTTTCTCAAATCCCAAACAATGATCATCTCTTGATACTCAAACGCGGACTGGCTTGAGTATCAAGATTTCCATTTTATTTCAACACCTACTGCTCCTGTGTTTCTTCTCTGTTTGATTCTGTTGTAATACTGATTAATGCAACTCAGGTATAATGAGGAAACAAAAATGGAACAAGACACCCTCGATTATAAGAGCAATATACTAGAGCTGCAGGGTGTATAAAAACATTGAGATAGCCTGCTGAAGTTGGTTTCTTCTGAAGCACACAGCATCAAGCAAGTAATCTAATCCCACAAACTGGTATTAAACTTGTGCATTTCAGCCCTGTTTCTACACCAGACCTGCCCTGCAAATCGCAGCTCTACCTGCTTGTTGCCAGAGGGGAACTTTAGCAAAGTAGAAGGTGGACTGTACCACTGCAGATTAGAGGTGCAACCTTTCATATTTTCTCTGCACAGACTATAACACCCCAGGCCCAGTTTTCTATTTAGGAGGCATTATTTCATGCAAAGAAAGCCTGAAAGATTATGTTGACTACTGGGATAGCTCAATGAGTTGGAATACCTGGCTGCACAGAGCCCTTTAATTCCCCAGGTATTCAAGGAAAGATGTACATACTTTCCCTTCACAGTTACCAGCCTGTATGCAATGCTCTGCATTGAGCACTGCATCTTGGAAATGTAATACTGGAAGCTGCCACAGGCTGACTGGACCCAGAAAGCTGCTTGGCTCCCATCCCAAGAGCTCCACCAGTTAAGCATAGAAGAATAAGCGACTGGGAGTTGCAGTGATGCCTAGTGGTGCCACTTGGTCATACCACTTATCCCAAACTCCAACTAAATCATACTGCTGATTCCAAACTCAGTTCACTTCTTTTTTGTTCCCTTTTTCTGTTTGCAAAGAGAATGTAACAAAATCCATCCCCCACCTGCAGCATGGAGTAATACGATCCATACTGTACTTCATTATAGTTTATGAGTAAACCTGGCAAAAGATACTGGTTTTTCCTGTCCAGTCATCAGCCTATTACCAATGAGTAATACAGGTATATGCGGGCACACAAGACACATGTGAGTTGTGAGAAATGTCAAGTAAATTCAGAGGCTTGAACATACAGGGCTGATAGAGATACATTTTGATTAATGAGAATGCATGGACCCCAAAATCCAGAACTTCGAGAACAGTGGCCAGTTGCTTTCCAAACAAACCCAATTACCGTTAACTACCATATTTTTCCGTATATAAGACTATACTTTTGTCTAAAATCTTTAGACTAAAACTTGAGGGTCATCTTATACACGGAAGTAAGCTGCGGAGAGAACAAAAACAAGTGGAGGGGAAAGCAGGGATCAAAGCAATCCTGCAGCACGTTGATCCCTTTCTCCCTACACTTGCTAAGCCCCATTTAGATTTCTTAATTTTGGATTAGAAAAGTGGGGGGGGCATCTTATACATGGAAAAATATGGTAACTTTCCATCCAACTGTACTCATTTGTTACCAAAAGGATCCAATAAACTTCAATGGAAGTCACCCCAGGTATGTGTGAATAAGTCTGCCAGTGTACACTGTATCTATCTCTTGGAGGGAAGAAAACAGGGTTTTGTATTCTGTGTTCCTAACAAGTGCTCAGCATAGTCACTGCTGACCATGCTCCAGCAATGCATACACTGCACCCAGGCCTCTAAAGGGAACACAGAAGACAGACACACAAGCATCACTCTTGTGCAATGTAATTCTCTAATTTAAAGATTGTTCTGCAATACCCTTTAACTTATGCCAAAATGGTGTCCCTGTTGCCTGTGAGTGTAGTTCAGTACCTCTGAAGGATCAAGTTGGGGATGATTCCTTTAAGTCAGTCTCCACCAATCTCTCAGAGAAGCAGACAACACAAGCACATCTTTACTATGACAATTATTGTATTGGGTTTATTGTTGTTTCTTATATGAAAAATTGGTCGAATCCAATGCTTTCCCTCTCACTCATTCCTCACCATCATCAGCAGGCACAAAATAAGTCCAAGTTTGATTATATTACCTCCTAATCCTATCTTGGATTACATAAACCGCTTCTCCTGCACATACAAAACTCCTTCTGGGTCTCTGTTGTTGGACAATCTGGGACATGACAAAGCATGATAAAATAAACTATTGCTCTTAAAGGTTCCATAACGCTTCTTAAATTTGGTCGTGTTGAAACAGATTACCATGGCCTCCTTTTTGAAAATTAATTTGTGTATTTTTTGTGTTTACATGCAAAGTTGAAAATGTGTCCCTGTAGGTTGACATCATTCCTCCTGCTGTTCTGTATTCTATAATACCATTTTCTTTCTCCCCACTTAGAAGTAGATAGGTTTACACTGCAGAAATCATACACAGTGCTATTTCTCCAAGGCAACATAGGTACAAAATTGGTCCAAGTCTGATTATATTACAGTACTTCCTAAATAATACTGATGTTAACCATGATGGTCTTCTTCTGCAGCAGCACTCTCATCATGCCAGATTTCCCCAACTCACTGAACCAGCTTAAAAAGACAAATGTTGAGGCTGGCACTTTTTAACACAGAATATTCTAGAAGGTTAAAGCAAACCACCACTAAACTAGGCACAGCGTAAAATGCAGGCAGAGAAGAAATAAGACAAGCCTTTTTTAAAAAAAAAATCCTTCCAAACTATGGCAGCTTAAACTCTCACAATGCCCTAACCCCCCCCCCCCCCCAAGCATGGCTTTCTTTGCAGTATCTTCTCCATCTTATAATTACCCTTCAGGAGGGAAATAAAGTTGCACTTTTCTGCAACAAGGACTCAGCATCCACTTACTCATCCAGACCTAACAGGGGTGACCAGTCCCTTTTACCCAACATGCCTCGCTTCCTATTTCTAGCTCCTGCTTTCCAAGCAGAGAAGAAATACAGGAACCTATAGGACTCCCTTACACCATTGCCAAACTTAATCCTGAAGTAGCTCGCCTGTCTTCTTGGGAGGCTGCTGGCTGTGAATCTGGAAAGGCTTCCTAACCAAACCAGTCGGGCTTCCTGTACAAAGAAGCGAGGCCGATAACCCACATTTATTCTGGGGATTTCTCAGAGAACCTTTTAAAAAATGTTCCCCACGGAAGGAACAAGAGGCCAACACCACCTTATTTTTAAAAGCCTTCTCCCCCCCCCACCTTCCCCAAGGAATAGCCCCATACGATTCAGGGCAACCATTTCTAAAATGGACACCTGGATTCATTTTACCTTCCCTAATTAGGCAGTCGCTGGTGCTAATTACTCTTTGCTTTCCCCCCCCCGCTCTCCCCTTCCTAGCCCCCCCCGCCGAGCCTTCTCAGCCAATTGCGGAGCGAAACGGGCCGTCGACCATTTTAGAAGGCTGGCCGAGACCCCGAAACCCCTTGAACCCAGCCAAGGGCCATTGAGTTATCGTTCCTTCTCGTCCTGGGCGTTATTTGTAACGAAGGGGAGAAAAAAAGCGCCGTCCGCCCCAGGTCGACCAGCCCGCCTTTCGAAAATAGCTTTTTCCCCCTCCCTGCTTTTCCCAAATGCTCCTTATGACATTTCAAGAAGGGGATGGGGGGAAACGACAGGCGATAGAGAGGAGAGGGCACCGAAGGACCCCCTTTTTCCAGGGAGGAAATAAGCGTCCCCCCAACACACACACACGGCTCGAACCTTCTTTCATACAAGGCGCCGCAAAAACTTTGGAAAAACACACACACACACCCGGGATCCCCGCCGAGCAACGCCGACCGTGAGAACCCGAAGAAGGGAAAGAGGTCCCATGGGGGGGGGGGGGGAGAGAGACGGGCCGAAGCAGCCTCGGACACTCCCGGTTCGAGTCCTTACCTCGACTGGGCAGCCATGGTGGGAGTTTAGCAACCGGAGCGTCTTCTCCTGGCCATCGGCGGAACGTCGTCGCGCCCTCCCTATCCCCCAGCGCCCAAACACTTCTCCTCCATTTGCGGAGAAGGAGGAAGAGGAGGCTCGCCTGCTCGAGACCAACACTTTTAGGGGGGGCGACCCACTCGCTCGCACGCGCGCGCAGCCCCTTCTCCCGTCCCGTCCCCCCCGCTTCGCTGCCCGAGCTCCGGCGCTCGCTCTCTCGCCTTTCCCAAGGCTCAGCCCCGCATCAACGCTGACAAGACATCCGGGGACCCGAAAGCCCCCTTCAGGCCAAGCACAGGCATTGCAAGAGAGAGAGAGGACGGACAAGCAGGGAGAGGTTGGCCGCTCTGTGGCTCCGCCGCAGCTGAACCGGTCAGCCAGCCAAGTCGGGGGCGGGGCGGCTTTTCTATTAAATCCACATTCAATTAACCTCTTGTTAATTCACCCACTGCCCCCAAAGGCTTCCTCCTCCCACGGCGCGAGCCTGGGCTCTCCAAATCAGAAAAAAAACACCACTTGTGCTAAAACGGGGATTGCAGGGGTGAGTTCCCTATCAATTAATTAATTAATACCCCGCCCATCTAGATCGAAGTGAACAAATCGTTATTAAACCCCAAGCAATCTTTTTGTAACACATCTTCCCTCCAACACGCACACACGGAACAAAGTGTATATGTGTGTGTACTTTTTATATATACTGTACCCACATGCATACATATACTGGGGTGTGTGTGTGTGTAAGCCAGACAGAACCCTAAACCCTAGTGCCCTAACTTTTTTTCCCCTTCCACCGCCATCAGTGCAAAAAGTCCACCGTTGATGGCACTTGTCCCCTGAATGTAGTTAAGTGGGCACGGCACCAACCTCCTCCTCCTCCTCCTCCTCCTTACATGGGCATGTTATTTTGTCAAGCGCAGGAAAAAAGGGCGGGTGGAGGGGGGGAACAAGCCCGGGCGCCGACCCTATCACCGGGGGGGGGGGGGAGAGAAAGAGAGACAGCCAAGAGCCGCCTTCCCAGACTCACGCCCCGCCCGATCTCGGGAGGGAGGCGGAGGAAAGGAGGGAGGCGAACGCTACCCGCCGGTGCCAAAAGCCTCCACATTGTGCAAACTTGCTCCAGCCGGGGACGCGGAGTTCCCAGCCATCTGGCACGGTGCTGGCTGGCAGGCATGCGTGCGTGCGTGCGTGCGGCGGGCATGCAAAGACAGCGGCTCTTGGAGGGGGGGGGAGGCACAAAAGAAGCGGCTGCGGCACCTGGACGGGGAAAGGAGGGTGAATTCCTCCGGCTCACCAGCCTTCCACGCAATAAGCATCGCTCTGCAGCTATTTCCATACCTTGCAAACCAAACGAGGAGGGAGCAGGGCTCGGCTTGCTAACCTATCTAGCCCGTGATCGGTCCCAACCCAACATTATACAATATCTCCCACGGTGGATGACCGCATGGAGGTCCCTGCCTGTCCTTGTAGCCAGAAGCCTTTTTTAGGATTACAGTACTGTACACTGATTACCCAGCTATTAAGAATATTCTGATTGGCTCCCCGAGCCTGGGTTTTTTTTGGTCTCCTTTTACGTGGTTTTTTTAAAAAAATACAAATGCATACTGTATTTGAAAACTGCAACAGCTGGAGCAATATTCTAAAATGTCAATAAAACTATTTAAGAAGCTATCGTTCTTTTCTCACATATAACAATTATTTGTCTTCTAGGATACAAAAACAAAACAAAAAAAGGTGGAGGGATGGGAACCCTAAGCTAAGCCCACTCGGAAGTGGGGCACCCAAAGATGAAATGGTACTTGCCTGACTGATTCAACAAACCCTCCTTTCGAAACTGGGATTTTAGTGACTGAAGTTCTCCAAGACTGAAATTACACAGCCATGTATTTAGGCTTTCCGGTTTCACCACTCCCCATTTTATTACCATCTAGCTTCATAAAGATGTCTCTACAGCTCAAAACCTTGCACATTTTGTGTGTTTTCAAGTTAGTCATAATAAAGGCCAAGATTTTGGTGGATTTTGGTGGTCTGTTTTTCTTTTAAGAGGATGTCTGCCATGTCTTCATATGAAACATAATAAAGGTAATATATCCCTTGCTTCACAATTAACATTTTACCAAAAAAAACCATTAGAACAAATCAAATGCATATGATTATTCAATTGATAGTCTTTATTTCCCCTTCATGGATTGCTGCCTTGTCATGGCAAAGGGGCTTCAGTGATTCAGAGAAGCTATGGGCTATGCAGTGCAGGGACACCCAAGACCGTCATAGTGGAGAGTTCTGACTAAACGCAATCCATCTGGAGTAGGAATTGGCAATGCCACTCCAGTATCTTTGTCAAGAAAACCCCATGAACAGAAACAAAAGGCTAACAGATACAGTGGGGTCTCTACTTAAGAACTTAATCCGTATTGGAAGGTGGTTCTCAAGTGGAAAAGTTCTTATGTAGAATCTGCATTTCCCATAGGAATGCACTGAAAACCATTTAATCCGTATCTGCTCTTTTCCGTCCATAGAAACTAATGGGAAGCTGCTATTCCGCCTTCTACCACTAGAGGGGGATTTTTTCTTTTTTTTTTCCCTTAGGTCAGGGAACAGTGTTAAAAGCACTTCTGACAAAGCTAATTTTGAAGCAATGGACTGAAAACCAATTAATCCGTTCTGGCTGTTTTTTTGTTATGTAGAGGTGCATTCGTACATTGAAGCATTAGTTCCCATAGGAACTAATGCAAAGCTGGTTAATACGTACTCTACCACTAGGGGGAGAACTTTTTTTTTTAACCTAAGATGACCTAAGGTTAAAAAAAGAGCAGGAAAGGTTTTTTTTTCCTGTTCTTATCTGGATTTTTGTTCTCAAGTAGAAGCAAAATTTAGCAAATGGAGCTGTTCTTAAGTGGAATTGTTCTTAAGTAGGGACGTTCTTAAGTAGAGACCCCACTGTATGACGCTGGAAGATGATCCCCTCAGGTCAGAAGGTGTCCAACATGCTAGTGAGGAAGACTAGAGAACAAGTACAACTAGCTTCAGAGCTAATGAAGTGGTTGGGCCAAAGCCGAAAGGACGCTCAGCTGCGGACGTGCCTGGAAGTGAAAGGAAAGTCTGATGCTACAAAGAGAAATACTGCATAGGAACCTGAAATGTAAGATCTATGAACCTTGGTAAACTGGATGTGGTCAAACAGGAGATGGCAAGAATAAACATTGACATCCTCGGCGTCAGTGAACTAAAGTGGATGGGAATGGGCGAATTCAATACAGACGATTATAATATCTTGTGGGCAAGAATCCCATAGAAGAAATGGAGTAGCCCTCACAGTCATCAAAAGAGTGGGAAAAGCTATACTGGGATATAATCTCAAAAATGATAGAATGATTTCAATACAAATCCAAGGCAGACCTTTCAACATCACAATAATCCAAGTGTATGCACCAACCACCGATGCTGAAGAGGCTGAAATTGACCAATTCTATGAAGATTTACAACACCTTCTAGAACTGACACCAAAGAAAGATGTTCTTCTCACTATAGGGGATTGGAATGCTAAACTAGGGAGTCAAGAGATAAATGGAACAACAGGGAAGTTTGGCCTTGGGGTTCAAAACGAAGCAGGACAAAGGCTAACAGAGTTTTGTCAAGAGAACAAGCTGATCATCACAAACACTCTTTTAAAACAACAGGAGGCGACTCTACACATGGACATCACCAGATGGGCATTACGAAATCAGATTGATTATGTTCTCTGCAGACAAAGATGGAGAAGCTCTATACAGTCAGCAAAAACAAGACCTGGAGCTGATTGTAGCTCTGATCATCAGCTTCTTACAGCAAAACTCAATCTTAAACTGAAAAAAGTAGGAAAAACCACTGGGCTAGTCAGGTATAATCTAAACCAAATCCCTTATTAATACACAGTGGAAATGAAGAACAGATTTAAGGAACTAAATTTGGTGGACAGAGTGCCTGAAGAACTATGGATAGAGGCTCGTAACATTGTACAGGAGGCAGCAACAAAAACTATCCCAAAGAAAAGGAAATGCAAGGAAGCAAAGTGGCTGTCCAATGAGGCCTTTGAAATAACAGAGAGGAGAAGGGAAACACAATGCAAGGGAGTTAGGGAAAGTTACAGAAAATATGAATGTAGACTTCCAAAGAATAGCAAAGAGAGACAAGAGGGCCTTCTTAAATGAACAGTGCAAAGAAATAGAAGAAAGTAATAGAAAAGGAAAAACCAGAGATCTGTTCAGGAAGTTTGGAGATATTAAAGGAACAATTTGTGCAAAGATGAACATGATAAAGGCAAAAATAGGAGAGACCTCACAGAAGCAGAAGACATCAAGAAGAGGTGGCAAGAATACACAGAGGAATTATACCAGAAAGATTTGGATATCCCGGACAAACCATATAGTGTGGTTGCTGACCTTGAACCAGACATCCTGGAGAGCGAAGTCAAGTGGGCTTTAGAAAGCATGGCTAACAACAAGGCCAGTGGAGGTGATGGCATTCCAGTTCAACTATTTAAAATCTTAAAAGATGATGCTGTTAAGGTGCTGCACTCAATAAGCCAGCAAGTTTGGAAAACTCAGCAGTGGCCAGAGGATTAGAAAAGATTAGTTTACATCCCAATTCCAAAGAAGGACAATGCCAAAGAATGCTCCAACTACCGTACAATTGCACTAATTTCACACGCTAGCAAGGTTATGCTCAAAATCCTCCAAGGTGAGCTTCAGCAGTATGTGGACGAAGAACTCCAGAAGCACAAGCTGGATTTCGAAGGGGTAGAGGAACTAGGGACCAAATTGATAATATGCGCTGCATTATGGAGAAAGCCAGAGAGTTCCAGAAAAACATCTACTTCTGCTTCATTGATTACGCAAAAGCCTTTGACTGTGTGGACCACAGGAAACTATGGCAAGTCCTTAAAGAAATGGGCGTGCCTGACCACCTTATCCATCTCCTGAGAAACCTATATGTGGGATAGGAAGCAAAAGTTAGAACTGGATATGGAACAAATGATTAGTTCAAAATTGGGAAAGGAGTACGACAAGGCTGTATATTGTCCCCCGGCTTATTTAACTTATATGCAGAATACATTATGCGGAAGGCTGGACTGGAGGAATCCCAAGCCCGAATCAAGATTGCTGGAAGAAATATCAACAACCTCTGATATGCAGATGATACCACTCTGATGACAGAAAGTGAGGAGCAATTAAAAAACCTTGTAATGAGGGTGAAGGAGGAGTGCAAAAAACGGCCTGAAACTCAACATCAAAAAAACTAAGATCACGGCCACTGGTCCCATCACCTCCTGGGAAATAGAAGGGGAAGATATGGAGGCAGCGACAGATTTTACTTTCTTGGGCTCGATGATCACTGCAGATGGAGACAGCAGCCACGGATTTAAAAGACGCCTGCTTTTTGGGAGGAAAGCGATGACAAACCTAGAAAGCTTCTTAAAAAGCAGAGACATCACCTTGCCGAAAAAAGTCCACATAGTCAAAGCTATGGTTTTTCCAGTAGCGATGTATGGAAGTGAGAGCTGGACCATAAAGAAGGCTGACCGCCGAAGAACTGATGCTTTTGAATTGTGGTGCTGGAGGAGACTCTTGAGAGTCCCCTGGAGTGAAAAGAGAACAAACCTATCCATTCTGAAGGAAATCAACCCTGAGTGCTTGCTAGAAGGACAGATCCTGAAGCTGAGGCTCCAATACTTTGGCCATCTCATGAGAAGAGAAGTCTCCCTGAAAAAGACCCTGAAGTTGGGGAAATGTGAAGGCAAGAGGAGAAGGGGAAGACAGAGGACGAGATGGTTGGACAGGGTCATCGAAGTGACCAACATGAATTTGACCCAACTCTGGGAGGCAGTGGAAGACAGGAGGGCCTTGTGTGCTCTGGTCCATGAGGTCACAAAGAGTCAGACAGGACTTAGGACTAAACAACAAGTCTTTATTTGGGCAGTAGCAGATATCACTGGGTGACCCTGGGACAAACATTCTCTCACTCTTTCCTCCTGATCTACCTGATAGGGCCAGTGTTAGGATGAAAGACTCTGGGGAGGATTATCTATGCTGATTTAAATTCCTTGAGGGAAATGTAGGATGTAAATGTGGTAATAATAAGGTGTTAATTACATTTTTGTTCTACCAGGGAAACTTCAGGGCAGAGTCCATCACCCCTCCTAATCTTATCCTCACAACTACAGAGTCAAGACACCAACTAAGCTTCCCAGCCTATTAGGATCAGAACTAGGATCTCCCAGGTAGACCAAACGTTACACTACAGCAGTTCTCAGTACTGTCCTTACTTACTTGGCAGTACAGTAGTTAATTTCCAGAGAAACAGTTCAGTTGAGATTTTTCTGGAAACAACCTCCAAAGCAGGAAACTTTTCCCCTTAAAACCAACATGTGTAGTGACCCTCTTTAGTTATGCAATAGTAATAGAACTGCACTCTGCATCAGCTTTGACTTGCATTATTTATGTAGCATTAATATTTATGATGTTGTTGTTGCATTTATGTGGCATTAATAATAATAATCCTAGAACTGCAGAACTGGAAGGGACCCATCGAGTCCAGCCCCTGTCAAAGAGACACAGTGGGGATTTGAACTCCCAAGGTATGGCTCTACTGCCAGACACCTAGATTCAGGTGGCAATTAGGGGCCATGGGCAACATCCCCTCTAGGCAGTAGCGAACCCTGGATCTGCTTAGTTTTAATGGCTATTTTCTATCTGTTTAGTTTCAGACCCACTTTCAACCCCAGAAAAATCTCCCATTTGTGATGAAAATATGGTTCAAGTCTAAAACGGAGTTAAATATAGATGTCAAGATTAAAAACGTGTAAGACCAATACAAATATAGACCCTCTCATTTCGTTTCCACAACTTGATTGCATTTTCAGCCAAAACTAAGGTATCGCTTATATGATGATTGTAACTCAGCAAGGGTGCAACTGCAAGACCTTCATACCTTTGATAGTTACTGCAGAGTGATCTTAGTGTGTGGAGAAGGAAAACCTGGGTTCAAGTGCTGACATGTTATACCAGGTGCCGAGGAAGCAATAATTCGGAAACGGGGAGGAGAGCGGAGTCAGAAAATGACTAGCAAGAGCCCCCAATCCGTAATTACAGCTGCACACGTTAATCTTGCAAAGAGGTGAAAGAAGCAGTTTTCCGGGATTTGTGAAATCAGACTGCAGGAATCCCATACTTCTGCACTCAATCTCAAGACGGGGGGGGGGGGGGGAGGGTTTGATCATTTTATTAAACCAATAACAAATCTCAAACATGAGACATCAGGCAGCCTTTGATCCTGCATGAGTCTCTATCAGGCTAGGCAACACAGAGCTGGGAGGTGGGAGGATGTGTGTAGAAGAAACTTAATAGTGCCCAAAACTATGGCCAGACATGTGGGATGGGCTTCTTTGTTTAAAAGAAGTTTCAAAATGGAGGCCGCAGACTGGGGAGGAAGGGGAGATGTTTCCAATTTTACCTTTGGTAGTGTGGATTGGAATGTCACTCCCCATTTTGTTAGACAGAAGGCTGCATTCATTCAGTATCCTAGGTGAAGTCCAAAATTATCTTCTGCTTTGTGATTTATTTTTTTTAGTGGTTTGATAAAGATATCACCTGCCTTTGCCTTTGGTTTGTGTACAAGGCCACATAGTTTTTTTCCTAATGACCAACCACCCAGCAGGACAAGCTAATCTGCATAATCTCAGGGGTGAGATAAACGGGTGTTATGATGCTCAGATATTCACCTTAGTTAAGAATTTTCCTTTCTCAGTTACAGGCGGATCTTTTTCGTATCTGTTTTTGTCCTGTGTTTGCTCCGACAAAAACCACTTATTTGTAGCATTCATATTCACTTATTTGTAGCATTCAGCATTAAAATGAGAACAAATGCTACTGTTGTAGTAGTTACTTTTGAGAAACAGAATTGTAAAGCGCTACGTTCAATGCAACTGCAGTCAAACACAACTGCTGTACTGTTAAAGGCCTCTGAACTATGTAACTATCTGTAATTATTTTCAAAGAGCAACTTTCTAGAGTCTGTTCCCTTCTTCTATCCCTCTCCCTCTCTCTACTGTCTTCAGTATAAGCAGCCATCCTCCGTGAATTTATCCCAGGAGAATACTATTTTTGGTATTAAAATATAACACATTTTTCAAAAGCAGGAAGATTATTTTAATTGAGTGGACAGGTACTGTCCAGAAAAGGTCACCTGTGTGTTTCTTGGAAGCATTTGCTTTGGTCCAAAGACACCCTGAAACATTCTGGGTTGCTTGTTGTGTAGAGTAAAATAGACTTTGCCTCCATGTACAGAAACTGCTGGATTAGCATTTTAATCATTCTTCAACATTGGAAACAAGGCAGTGTCATCCACTGATAGGAATGGCCTTATTATATAGATTTCACTCTGATTCAGGCAAACCAGATGTTTTAAGGTTAAGAATAAAATTATTGATAAATGTCAAGTTAGTATTGGGACGGGCTGGCATTAGCCTTCTAGGCTCTACTTTGCTTTTTTTCACTAAAGCCTTGAGGTTTATCAACCAGAGCTGGCTATACAACTGCACTAGTTGATCAGAAAGCTGACTTAAAGGAAGATGTTAACATGGAAGTTAATGTTTTAAAATGGATCACCTGTTTTTTTTAGAGATTATGGAAATTATATTTTAATTGTAATATATTTTATTTGTAATATATTGCTGATCTTTGACTGTAAATAACAATTGATTGATCAGAAAGACAGATATAAATCGAGTGACTCAAACATGGGCTGAACAGAGAAAGAAACAGAGATCCTGCAAATATTCTCTCACATATAAATCATTTCTGTTTTCTTCATGTGTTTTTTATTTCAGAAAACTAATTTAGCAGGAAAACAGTTAAAAGTGTTGGATTTCAGGAAATCTCACTTCTTGGCTGCATATGATTCAAAGATCTGCTGGCTGATCTTGATCTACTTTCTGCCTCCCTCCGTATAGCATTTTAAAATGGCAAACTATTTTTTTAAAGTCTTGACTTGTTCACGAACAGTAAAATTCCCTTTTTAAAGATTATTATTGTAATGCAAATGTCATCAGCCACTGATCCCTGAATCACTGTTAGAATCAGAGAAGATATATAAATGTTCATAAAGAAAGGCGTTTTAAAGGTTCAAAGTTTGTGTGGATCCTGGAAAACAGACTTTGCTCTGTACCCATCGTAAGGAAAAATAAAATGGCAAAATTAATGTGCAGCATTAACAGCTGCCAACAGCATACATATGTTTAAATAGCCTGGTCTCCCTGCAATAAAAGCAGAAACAAGGGCTAACCCCTTTCTTAATGCCTGCTTCTAAATTTCAGTAAAACATATACAGTATTTATTTGCATTTAATTCAGGAGCTTCTGTACCTTAATTTATAAAATTTGCAGGTTAGTTTCTCAAAGTAAAACATAGCATGTAATGTCTTGTTTAGAATATATGTGTATGCATACAGTTGTGCATTTCCCCATTGGAATGCATTGAAACCTGTTTAATGCATTCCAATGGGGAAGAATCGTCGTTGTCTAGCGAAGATCGGCCGTAGGAAAGCCACTTTGCAAACCGCCAATCAGCTGTTTAGATAGCTGTCTTGCAAAGCTTAGGCCCCGAAAACACTCGTTTTGCGAGCATGGAGCTGTCAAAATCGTTGTCTAGAGAAAATTGGTTTGCGAAGCAGGGACCAAACATTGTCCAGCGAAATTCCCCCATAGGAATCACTGTTTTGCGAATCACTATAGCGATTGCAAAAAGTCAATGTCTAGCAAGAAAACGGTCATGTGAGGTAACTGTCTAGCGAGGCACCACTCTCTCTCTCTCTCTCTCTCTCTCTCTCTCTCTCTCTCTCTGTGTGTGTGTATACACATGTTTGTGTGTATTTACACACAAACACACACATATAAATTTACAATTTACTTCTCATATTTTGTGGCAAGGGTTTTCCTCCCCTCATGCGGCGTTTATTATAACCAGATACACGCTTCAGGTCTCAATTTTGCAAGTCACTAAAAAGTAGAATTTCCCAAGGGATTTCTCTATTCCAGAAAGAGTAACAAAGGTTTTTGTGGCACCTTAAAGACTAACAAATTTATTACAGCATGAGCTATTGTGGACTAAGGAGCTGGAAGGAACCCATCACTGAAGAAAAGAAAAGCTGGTCAGCACATTGTAAAAAGGCTAACAGCCCAGAATATCAGATTTTTTTCCCTTCCTCTATAGACCACAAAGATCAGATGAAGCGTAAATAACATAACTTTCTTTTACCACTCTTAGCTTCTTTTTTGTTGTTGTTTTTAATCAAATAAAGGGGTAAGAGCAGGTGTTAATCAAAATCACCAAGCAGCATTGATAGTATTTTTTTTAAAAAAAGAGATATAAACCACCTTTCCAAAAAAACACACACACAAAAGGCTCGGGGGGGGGGGGGGGGAGAAACACTAGCAAACAGTTTACATCATTTTGGTTTCCACTAATAATACATGTAAGGATGACAACTCCAAGCCAAACATGCAAAGCCGAGACATCCTACAATCCAATGAGTTTTGGGTTTAAAAAAAAGTTTACAGATGGTATTCTTTATGAACTTTCAATGATGCTGGTTTCCAAAAAAATAAACCACAAACCCTTCAGGTCTTACTCTCAATCTCTCTCACATACCCACACCCGCATTTTTAGGTTTGTTAAAACACACATAGTGGTCCTAAAGGCAGGGGAGAGAAGGTCTATCAATTAACCTGATGTGTCTTAACAGCCTGGTTTGTAGCCAACAGAGATTCCTTTGCAGCGGGAGGTGAAAGGGGTCAGCTGCCTATTGTGATTCTGAGTACATCAAGCAAGCACACTGCAGGCTTTTCATCTGGGAACAGACCTCTGGCCCCAGTCCCACTGAAGGCGTTTTCAATAGCTGGCTTTCCACAGTCTCTCTACTGTACTGTGCAGCCAAAATAACCAGTCTTCCAGCTGAACCTGCAGATGTGCCTCTCTCTTTTTTAACCCACTATCTCAATAATAATGCACCAAGGATCTCTTACAGGTATCCAGCACCTCCATCTCTCTCCAGAATTCACTCAACAATGAGTTGTCAGCTAGAACTAAAATTCCAAGATCACCACTTCAGATAACTACAAAGCTGCTACTTCACAGCAGGAATAATACCCAGCATCTAACACCCATCTTGTCATCATTAGCTGGAACACAAAATACAGATTAGAAAAGACATGGACATACACAGGCCTGGTTATGTTTCTAGGCTTCTGTCTAAGATCAAAAGAAGAACTGAAAGGAACTTAAAACCAGTATTTCAGAAAAATGAAGATCATTGTTCAAAGAAAGCCAATATGGTGTTGTGGTTTTTACCGTGCTGGATAGGATAAGAAAATCCAGTTAAAATTTCCCATTTAGGCATGAAGCTCACTTGACCACTTTTGAGTCAAATGTAAAATCCCTATGGAAGCATTACCGAAAACTGATGAACTAAGAGGACAGGGATAAGACAACAGATGACAACTGAACTCCCCCTCAAGTCACAGTTCATTCCGAGTCCATACTTTCCACTGCCCACCCTTGCCTCGTCACACAAATGTAATCGAGCACAGCTTCTATTTGTATTCAACAATGTTACTAGAAATAAAGTCTAAAAATGAATTCTAGGTCAAATAAAGCCTGAACTTTCATTAGAAACAAACACGACTAAACTAAAGCAATTGTATTTTGGATATATCACAAGAAGATGAGACATACTAGGGAAAAACAATAATTTTAGGAAAATGTGAAAGTAGTAGGAAAGGAGAAAGCTCTAATATGAAATGGATTGGCTCCGATAAAGGAACCCTTTCATTTTGCATATTGTGGTGCCATACAAGTACCCATGGCAGTTCCATTAATCTGGAAATAGATGTTATTGTCGAAGATGGAGCCGTTGAGTGTGGGCACAAACTCACAGAGAGTAGTGACTGGGTGGGCTATTTCGAATGGCATTCCTGATGGCCTTTAGGAATGCCATTAAGAATGAAGACACAGCCAAGCTACTCACTGCCCTCTATGCTCACACACAACTATTTCACCTTCTACAATATCGGTGGCCTTTGGTTTGTAAGACCTGAGAAGGGCTGTTAATGATAAAACCATCTGAAAGCCATTAATCCATCAGGTTCCTTTAAGGTGAAAAATGACTTGATGGCACATAACAGCAGCATTTTATCAGGGTCCTCATCAATTAAGCTCAAGCAGAGGAAGGCTGGAGAATTAAAAACATTTAAGGGGAAGGCAAGTGTGTGCAGCCTCTCTCTGTTTTCCCATTCAGCCCTATCACTTCTTTGGAACCCTGCAGAGTGCTCTTCTCTCAATACAATCTACCCCACTGAGTAACTGTGAGGCTAAAACATGATTAGAAAGCCATAAGCCCCACTGTGACCTCCTTGGAGAAAAAAAAAACACAAGCTAGCAAATATCTCCTGGGCCAAAACTATAGGTGCAGCTTCCAACCACTCAGTTTGACATCAATACCACAAAGGACACTAGAACGTATCGTTAAAACAGTCAGTCTATGAGCATGTAGAAAAGAATACTGTAATTTCTAAGAATATGAGTTCCCCCCCCAAAAAAAGATGTCAGATTAACTTTGTCTCTTTTTGTTTTTGACAGAGGCATAAATTTAGCAGATGAGGGAAATGCTAAGGATATACAGTAATCTATTTTTATCTCAGGGAGCCTTTTCACAAGGCCCCTCATGATATTCTAGCAGCAGATAAAAAGTGGGCTAGACTGTGCTCCTATTAGGTGGATTTGTAGCTGCCTGACAGGCCACAGCCAAACAGTGTTCACCAATGGCTCATTGTCATCCTGGACAGAAGTGATAAGTGGGGTGTCACAGAGTTCTGTCCTGGACCCACTATGGTTCAGCATCTTTATAAATCACTTGGATGAGGGTGTGGAGGGACTGCTCATCAGATTTGCAGATACCACCAAACTGGAAGGAGATATCAAATTAGGATTCAAGAAAACCTAAATAGACTAGAGAACTGGGCCAAAACAAATAAAATGAGATTTAGTTGAAAAAATTATACAGTGGTACCTCGCATTACGACGTTAATTTGTTCCGGCGAAATCGCTGTAGAACGAAAACGTTGTAATGCGAAATTAAAAAGCCCATAGAAACGCATTAAAACCCGATTAATGTGTTCCTAGGGGCTTGAAACTCACTGTCCAGTGAAGATACTCCATAGCGCAGCCATTTTCGCTGCCTGTGCATTGAGGAATCCATCCCAGAAAAGAGCGGGGAGCCATGTTTTTTACCCGGCGGCCATTTTGCAACCACCGATCAGCTGGCCGAAAATCATCGCTTTGCGAGAATCGGTTCCCGAAGCAGGGAACCGATCATCGCAAAGCGAAATTCCCCCATAGGAAACCTTCAACGTAAAGCGATTTTGTCATAAAACGGAGCACTCGTAATGCGAGGCACCACTGTATAAGGCTTTACATTTAGGCAGGAAAATTCAGACACACAACTTTACAATGGGTGACAGCTGGCTTGCCAGTGGTATACCTGAAAAGAATCTCAGGCCTTGGTAGACCCCAAGCTTATATCTTAAATCAACAGGATGACAAGGCAGCAAATAAAGGAAATCAACACTCATTTCGGTCAAGAGAAGTATAATGTCCAGATCAATAGAAGTACTGTAGTAGTTCTATTCTGTCCTGCTTTGGTCAGATCTCACCTGAAATTATGCATCCAGTTCTGGGTACCATAGTTTAGCGATACTGACAAACTGAAAACGTCTAGAGGGTGGTGAACAGGATGGGGAAAATGTCTGGAAACCAAGCCTTATGAGGAACAACTGAGGGACATGTTTATCTTTGGCCTAGATAAGAGTGAGAGGCAATATGATAGCCAACTTTAAAGATTTGAAGGGCTGCCATTTGAAAGATGCAGCAAACCTCTTTTCTATAGCCGCAGAGGGTAGGGCCCAGAGCAACAGATTCCAATTACATGGACACCTTTATTCTTATCACCATCGGTCAGCCATGTTACACTCAATAGGTCTACTATAACTGGGATACATCAGTATTAATTACATTTCTAACCCTGCTCTCATCCACTGAATTCACTGTGGTACAGATGGCTCTCTTGCTCTTCATTTTATTCTCAGAACAACCTTGGTAAGTCCAGTTGAGTGTGTGTGTGTGTGTGTGTGTGTGTGTGTGTGTGTGTGTGTGTGTGTGTGTGTGTGTGTGTGTGTGTGTGTGTGTGTGTGTGTGTGTGTGACAAGTTCAAGATCACTCACTTCATGGGCCAAGTAAACTGACTAGCAAACTTCTCAATAAAAGTGCCATTAGTTCTGATGAGGGACCAGCTGGAAGAGGGTTTCGAAGGCTAAAAGATTTGCTCCCCTATTCCCTGCATCCCCTCAGAACACAGAATCATAGAATAATGAAGTTGGAAGGGGGCAACAAGACCATCGAGTCCAATCATACTGTGTTTTCTACTTAGAGTTAGCTTTGCACAACGTCTCTTTTAGACACCCTCTGAAAGAGAGATTGTAGCTTGATCAGCGTGGATGGCCGAGCCAAAGTTGGACGGGCTGTAACCTAATATGAGAATGTGCCAAGGGGTACAAGAAAGAGCCTAGAAACACTGGCAAATTGCCCTTCCTGGCTATACTATACTGGAATTTGCATCGCCCTGACCAATGGCAGCCAGACATTACACTATGGCCCACTTCAGCAGCTTAATTGTTTTGTTTTATAAGTAGTGAATCCTTTTTTTTAAAAAAAAAGATTGCCCAGATTAGAATATGCAGAGGCTTATATGTTCCTGCTGGAGTTGGAAAGCAATTCAGTGAGAAAGCAGGCGATAAAGAGTGTTAAATAACTTGATTTATATTTCAGCTGAACAAATGACAGCATCCACAGGCAGAATGCAGTTCACTCTACAAATTCACTACAGCTGTCAGATTCATTGTTGTTCAGATACCTGATCCGGGATGAGCAAGAGAGGCAGGTTTGGATATGACTCAGAGTAGATTCCAAGAGAGGATTTACTCAGTTTATTTCTTTCAAATGTAAACTATCTGTTAATGCTGCAGTTGAATTAAGATAAGACAATGCAGACTGACCTCCTTCAGTAATGTCTGGCTGAAAGGCAGTATTAATTTAAATGAAACAAGCGGTTCACTCAGTATAAGGCATCTCCTTGTGTTTGCAAGTCAGGTTAAGGAATCCACAAAGACAAATTATATCCAAAGAAGAAACATGACACAGAAGACTAAAATTGTTTCTTACAAGTAAAAAATGCTTCTCTTTTCTCGTACACGTGAACCTTAGGGTATTCTTTGATGGAATGATAAATTTAAATTAAATATTAATGGAATACGTTGCTTATATATATCTTGCTTTAAGAATGTTTAAGCTGGAAAAAGATTCAAATGTGTTATAACCTACCACGCAAAATTATAAAAGGCAACTCTTTTATAATTCCACAATTCTTAATTAAAATCAAGAGCCAAGAAAAGTTCTCCGTGGATGAGGTTAAGAAGATAAATCTGTCCCATGGACTACCAGTTGGCTGTTTTTCATTTATGCTATTTTACAGGTCTTCTGCATCTTGGGCACCAAAATACCTTTTACAATTGACTTTCTACTGATTAAGGCCAGAGCCAATTTCTTCTGTGGCAAATACAAAAGGGAACAGATTTCAGTTTACAGCAACATCAAAAAAGGACAGGGGTTGCTTCTTGAGAGAACAAAAAAACTGAAGTTCTCTTTAGAAGTTCTTCTAAACACACACACACACACACACACACAGAGAGAGAGAGAGAGAGAGAGAGAGAGAGAGAGAGAGAGAGAGCGCAAACCAGGAGAGTGAGAGCATATTAGATACCTGTTGTCTCAAGTATGCAGTGTCCCAGGTCGTAGTAAAAAGAGCTACAACTACTTTGCTTGAAACAAACAAACAAAACAAGACAACGCTTTGTTCTTGCAAAAAATCATAAAGCAATGTGGGGTTTTTTAAAAAAAATTAATGGATGAAAGGGTACCAGTGGGAACAGGAGAAGAGAGAAGAGTTTCTTTTAAACAGCAAAATCTTTTTGTGTAACTTTGTGCTAGAATAACCCAGATAGGACACTAGAACATTTAATGTAAAGTAATCAAAAGCTTATCTCTCTTAGATTGATAGTGGTCCCTATTGCCCTGGGTAAAGTCTTTGGGAGCCTTGGGACAGAGAGGGAGCCTTTAATTATATAAGATGGATCACCACCATGAGAATTAGGACTGTTTTCAGCAATCCAGCAGTGGTTTTGTTTTTTCTTTCTATTAATGCCCCTCTCTCTGCCATTCTGAGGTTCCTAAAGGGTTCTCCTGGGTAAAAGGAAGCCCCCAGGGAGCCTTGAAACCTAACAGGAGGGAGAGAGGAAGCTTTTAATTATTTTAAATTAAATACTTTTGGTATACAATTTGCATCACAAAGTTATGCCAATTGGACTTTGCTGAATACAGTATCAGTCAAATGACATACAGACTGGGAGGGGCAATAGTATCCTCACCCCAGATTAAGATCTTACCTGTTTTTGTTAGTTTTTGTATTTGTGGAAGCCATCATGCAAATTCTGTACAAATCAACTCATCTAGAAAAGAAGAAATAGTAATCAACAATACTAAAACCATCGCTGTTCATATAACATTTCAAACTGTAAAGCCCTTCCCGAAAGTTGTCTTGTTATCCCTGCATTAACAGTGCGACACCTTTAATAAATTTAACAATTTTATAAATAAAAATTCTCAAAGTATGAAGTTCACTGGTATATGCCAGATTCTAAGCAAACGAAATCATCTCTCTACGTCTCTGTGCTCAGTTTTGACTGAAATAAATTTTACTTACTGCCATCTGTACCTGTAGGTCCTGAGGCCTTTTTAAGCACCTTTATGTGCCACTGTTAAGTCCATCATTGTGATGGACCTTTTATATTCATATTATATTCCACATTCATGTCCTCCCCATGTTCGCATAAATATCTGTATACTGAGGCTTCATTCCAAGCAGCTAAAGAATTTGTCCGCAGTTTGCAGAACCTTGTGCCAAGAGAGAGACAGACTCTGATAGCCTTTAGGATGCCACAATTTTAAGATGACACATTTGGCTCACTCCAACCCCAAAAAAAGCCCATTTGAAAGCAAAATATTACCCAGCCAAAACTGTGCTCACAACAGTTCAATCCCAGGTAGCCGGCTCAAGGTAGACTCGTCTTTCTATCCTTCTGAGGTCGATAAAATGAGTGCCCAGTTTGCTGGGGGGCGGGGATGTGTCGCCTGCATAATTAACTTGTAAACCGCCCAGAGAGTGCTTGAAGCATTATGAAGGCGGTATATAAGCAGCATGCTTTGCTTTTGCTTTTAAAAAGCAATCCCTATGCAATGCCACTGCCTTCTCTTTTCCAATATTCTAACGGTAGAACTGAGTTTTTGATCAAGTCAAACCATCTTTCCTTCACTCAACCACCCTCCTTTCGCCCTTTTACTTCATGTCCAGTTTAGATTAATGTTCAAAGTTTGTTTGCTATTTCCTGATCCTTCAGATCGTCTTACTGAAGTTGTTATGCCACTGTTGCTTTTCAATTTCTTAAAAATCTTAATAACTATTTAAATCTTGGACTAACACTTGTGTTCCCCCCCCCCCCCAGGTTTTGGTCACAAGGCTTGTGATGTATAGATATTTGTAAATAGATACAGTGGGGTCTTGACTTAAGAATGGCTCGAGTTAAGAACATTTTGACTTAAGAACCACTCTCATAGGAAAATATTGACTTGACTTACATACTTAGATTTGAGTTAAGAACTGAAAAAAAACCACGTGGGAGGCAGGGAAAGTGCAAAATTTGAACTTTCAGTTAACTGTTAGCCAGTGAAAAGGGTGCCTGTCTGCTTCCTCACTCCTCCCAGCGTTTAGAGAGTGGATTGGGAGTCTTCAGACTGCCTGATACTGCCTGGACTGTCTTTTCCCTGCCTTCCCTGAACCTTTCTTGACCTCAGAAAAAAAGAAACAAAATATCCCCCTCTAGTGGTCGAAGGCAGAATAGCAGCTTCCCATTAGTTTCTATGGACGGAAAAGAGCAGATACGGATCAAATGGTTTTCAATGCATTCCTATGGGAAATGCAGATTTGACCTGAGAACTTTTTGACTTGAGAACCGCCTTCCAATACGGATTAAGTTCTCAAGTCAAGACCCCACTGTACATAATAATAATAGCAATTGGGGACAAAGTCACTCTAAATACTATTTCCTTCTAAGTCAGGGGTCTCAAACATGCGGCCCGGGGGCCATTTGCTGCCTGCCGGACGATAGTTTGCGGCCCCCACCTTGACTGCCCCCTGAAGCGCCCACGTGTCCTCTGCTGTCAAGAGTTTTAAAAAAGCCTTTCTTTACTTGCCAGCTCTCTCCCAAGACAGCAACTCTTGCACCCTCCATGCGGAACTGCAGCCTGCCAGCCAGCCCACCTGTCTGCTGGCTAAGGAAACTCCTGGGCGGCTCCCTCGGGCTCTTGCTCCAGCTTGGCAGAAAATCTGATGTGGCCCAGCCTGACCCAGATTCTGCCTCCAGCAGCCCCCAGGTAAATTGAGTTTGAGGCCTCTGTTCTAAGTAGTCCTTCTCAGGTATTGTCAACTGACCACTGCTATCAATAACCACAACATGATAGAGCATGCCTGAAGGGTTAGCAAATGTTCAAAGCCCTACTTCAGGGACGGTCCTCCAGACGTTAGACTACAACTCCCATCAGTCTTAACCAAAACCGAGTCTTGCGGCGTAGTGGTTGAACGGCAGATTACAGTCAAAACTCTGCTCATGATGTGGGTTGAATTCCAACAAATCCAAGTAGCTGGCTCAAGGCTGACTCAGCCTTCCATCCTTCCTAGGTCAGTAAATTGATACCCAGCTTGCTGGTGGTGGGTGCAAAGTGTACCCTGCGTAATTAAACTGCAAACGGCCCAGAGAGTGCTTTAAGCAGCACGCTTTGCTTTACAGCCAATTGTGAGGAACATTGGGAGTTGAAACCCAACAACATCTAAGGGGGCATACTCTGCCTTGCAAAAAGCTTACTAGGTATTCTGAGAACAGTCATCAAGTGAACCAACTGCGCAGGGTGGTTGTGAGGATAAAAATGGGAGGGAGAGCAGAGGAAAAGACTGCAATAAACTAAATAATTAGTGAAGCAAACACTGGGAGCTTTAGATATGCCTTGCTCTTTCCTCAGCTTTTCAACAACCTCTTTCCTTCCCCTTTCCAGTACACAAATACTGTATACACAAGAGTATATATATATATGTATACACACACACATTCGCACTCACATTCTTTTTCAACATTTAAAAATTTCTAAGACGCCAGGAGCTTCCTTCAAAGCAAAACACAGGAAGCCTGCCCTCTTTTAAGTGGTTTACTGAAACCCAGCATTACTTCCAACTGTAGGCTTCAAACCTAGCAATGCTGGTAGAAATGCTCAGCAGCAGTGCAGTCCAGAGACATGCTAGATAGACAACTTCCTTCAGAGATCTCTATAGATTTATTATTACTTAGTATTTATGGTAATGAGTGCAGAGTGTTCTTTTTACAATAAGAGGAAGTGGAGAGCAGGGGAAGGAAAGGCTACTGCTGAAACTTCGCAAAGAAACATCCAAAGAAAAAGGTTAACAGAAAGGAACAAAAGGAGTTACTGTATAATCACTAGCAAGGCTTTTTTTCCACCCTTTTGCAAGCCATGCAATTTCTCAGCAAGCAATATTTTGTTAAAGCAACAGTGAGGCAGTGTACAATAACTGGGTGGACATGTCTGGAAGGGTAGCAAAATGTTTTCTTGAGTCAAGCCCCACCATGCTAACAGTTTTAGACCAGCTTTTTATTTATCAGATTTGAGGCCAGGATTTGACCATAATCTTCACACAGGTTCATGACATTCAAAATATTCAACCATTCTTTAAAAAACACACACACACACACACACAAAACCCAGAGACACACACTTAAACTGTGAAACAAGTGGAATCAAAGGAAGAGGCTTTATAATGGATCAAATCACTGGTCCATATTAGATCCTTACTGGCAGGACTGACTGGTAATGGTTCTCCAAAGTATAAGGCAGAGATTTCTTCTGTACCTGCCTGGATTTTTGGAAATGAAGCAACCGGGGGAAAGGAAAAAGAACAGAGAAATAAAGAAGATGAAAATAATAAAATTGCAAAATCAGAAGCAAAACAAGTGACAAAGATCTCCCAGATATAGAGACTGCCCCTCCCCCCGAAAGCTCACAATTAAAATATAATTGCTAGTCTTTAAGGTGCCACATGGTTTTTGTCTATCTCCCCTTTTTCTACCTTTGGTTTTTGCCTGATATCTTTGGAGAATAATCTGGAGTTTTAGACCAGAGTGCATTTTATCTCCCTGTTTGTTCCATCTATATGCACAATAATTTACAGTATTGTGTTTTTAATTTTTTTAAATACTCTGAGCTGTCATGAGTCACCTCAATTGCGAGAAAAGCAACTTATGAATGAAACGAACAAACATATTATACAGAAAGTTGAATCAGATTTAGAAGAAGAGGGAGTGAAAATTGGTGGAATATCAATCATCTAAGATACACTACAGTGGGGTCTTGACTTGAGAACTTAATCCGTATTGGAAGGAGGTTCTCAAGTCAAAAAGTTCTTAGGTCAAATCTGCATTTCCCATAGGAATGCATTGAAAACCATTTGATCCGTATCTGCTCTTTTCCGTCCATAGAAACTAATGGGAAGCTGCTATTCCGCCTTCGACCACTAGAGGGGGATATTTTGTTTCTTTTTTTCTTAGGTCAAGAAAGGTTCAGGGAAGGCAGGGAAAATACAGTCCAGGCAGTACCAGGCAGTCCGAAGACTGTCTCCCAATCCACTCTAAACGCTGGGAGGAGTGAGGAAGCAGACAGGCACCCTTTTCACTGGCCAACAGTTAACTGAAAGTTCAAATTTTGCACTTTCCCTGCCTCCCACATGGTTTTTTTTCAGTTTGTAACTCAAATCTAAGTATGTAAGTCAAGTCAATATTTTCCTATGAGAGTAGTTCTTAAGTCAAAATGTTCTTAACTCGAGCCGTTCTTAAGTCAAGACCCCACTGTAATTACATTATATTGCTGACAGAAAGCAGCATTGACTTGAAACAGCTTCAGTTGATAGTAAAAAAAGAAAGTGGAAAAGCAGGACTGTCGTGTTATATTTTCTTCGCTCATGTCTGACGAAGAGGACTGCTGTTAAACATTAAGACAACAAAAATAATGACTACAGAGGAACTATATAACTTTGATGTGGCCAGTTTAAAAAAAAAACCTGAAATTGCTTACTTTTTGTATGTCAGTTCAGACCTCGCTCCCAATGGAATCTGCAGCCAAAAAATCAGAAAAAGACTGAGACTCAGAAGGACAGCAATAAAGGAACAGGAAAAGATCCTCAAATGTAAGGAAGTGTCGCTGGAGAACAAGGCCAAGATCATCCACACTACTGTATTCTTGGTTATTGCATACAGATTTGAAAGCTGGGCAGTGAAGAACGCTGACAGAAAAAAAAAATCAACTCATTTAAACGGTGGTGCTGGAGGAGAGCTTTGAGAATATGTATTAATTTACTTATTGGCAGCTTCCAAGAAAGTAACGTAACTATAAAAACAGTATTAAGATAATAAACATATAAAAACAAAAAACCCTCATAAATGCCATAGGCCACCAGAAAAACAAACAAAGTCCTATCAGATCAAGTCTAAACTGTCTTTAGAAGCAAAAATGAGAAAACTATGGGTGTTGTACTTTGAATGTATCATGAGGAGACAGGACTTATTGAAAAAGACAATAATGCTTTGGAAAGTTCAAGGCAGCAGGAGAAGAGGAATAAGAAATACGAGAAACCCACAGTCTGAAAGGCTGCTGCTAATGAAAGAATGTTTTGAAGGTCAGACACTCAGAGGTGAAAATGAAATTAAAATAAAAATTAAAAAAAGAGAGACAAAAACATGGTGGCACCTTAAAGACCAACTTTTATTATTTTTTACTGTGAGCTTCTGTGGACAAACTCACTTCATCAGACATAAGGTGATATAACATGGCAAATATTTATACATGGCATTGAAGTACAGATATCAAAATTCATATAATCTTGGTTGGTTGGTAAGAAAGTCAGTGTGATGATAGCATATTTGAGATGATAGCATATTTGAAAGGCAGGTCTTTCATAGAAGCTTGTTCTGTAAATAATGTGAGAAAAAATGGCACAAATGACATCGGTAGAGGAACACATCAAAGTGCCTTTGATATTGTGTGTGACATGGTAAGGCCCAGTCACTGTGTTCCTCAAATAAATGTGGGGGCAGAGCAGGCATTTGGGTTTCCAGCAGCATTTCATTCCCATCTCTGTGTCAGTGTTGCATATTATTCCATTGTGTGTCAGTAGTTGTCTGAAGTCGGAGGGTTGTCTATAAGCCAGTATGGGTCGGACACCAAGGGCTTGGGAGAGCGAAGGGTTCTTATTGAGGATGGGTTGGAGATCACTTATGATCCGTGTGAGTGGTCAGTTGTGGACTGAAAGCGACAATGAGTGGTGCTCGTTTATTTATCCGTCTGGGTCTACTCTATAGCAAGTTGCTCTATTAATCTGTATCTCAATCATCTTGGGTGGGCATTGTAGGAATGCATTTTGTAAATCCTTGAGTTTGGAGTCTCTGTCTTGTGGGTCTGAGCTCTCAGAAGGTTACCTTATACAATATAAGTTTTCATGGGCCATCGTTCATTTCACATAAATGATGCATAAATCGTTGAGGTCACAAGTAGGTACATCACAACAACAGAAAAGAATTGGGGACACTGTAATGAAATAAAGCCCATGTCTCAAATGGCACAAGACTTTCTATTTTAAACTAGGTTTTGATTTAATTTGTGCTCAATATAATAATATTAAACTTCTTTGTAAAAAAAAAAAAACACTGCCCTTTCCTTCTCTCTGTTCTCAGGATCTAGATGTCCTGAGAATCATGAGCCTCATGGCACAGTGGTTAAACTGCAGTGAAGACTCTGCTCACGACCCTGAGTTCGATCCAAGACGCAAGTAAATGGTTCGGGTTTGACTCAGCCTTCCATCTTTCCAAAGTGGGGTAAATGGAGTAACCAACTCATGAGGGGTGGGGGGAATGTAGCCTGTATAATTAAATGGTAAACTGCCCAGAAAGACCTTTAAGCATTATGGGCCTATATATAAGCAGCGCACGTTATACATATCGACACCCTGACATCTTTACTTCATACATCTGGCAGGGGGACAGTGGACACAAAAAACTTTTAAGGCGCCACAAGAAATGTTATCCTTCCAAATGAAAATAATGCAAAACACATCACTCATTAGAATTTAAAAAACAACCACAATCTGATACTGTGAGGTAAGATGATTTTTTCCTGACAAGCTGTTTTTTTTCTCCCAAAGCATTGTACATTCTTAAGCAGCACACCCAGTTTTCTAAGCGTTGACAGCAGAATGCATGTCTCATTGGCTGCAGACTACTATTATGTGGAACTGATTCAAAAATCTTAAAAGCTAAAAATCTTTCAACTATATGTACCACAAATCTAGCAACAAGGAGCACCTTATACCATGTGCAGTCACAGGAATCACAAATCTCGAAGAGACAGGGTCCTCCTCAACCAGCTTTGACAGTTTTGTCACTGACCAGCTGTCTCTAAATTAACGCAGAATTTGTGGCCATCCCAACTGCAAAGAGAATTAAAAAGGCTAACTTAGGAGGATCAGAAAAGATGGTTTGGCTGGAATAAAGTGGAATGAGTGGCCTCTAGCGGGCAAAGACATATGCAGCTTCCTAAAGTGTATTGTAGGCAAAAAGTTTCACAACAGGCCATATGCTAGCATAAACATTAAATGTTACATCATGGCAACAAACTCGATTCTGCCTTATTAAACTGTTCATTTCATAATCTGGTTGACAATTTAGTGTCTACCTAAACATTCAGTGTTCATTTCAAGACAGGTTTTGCAACCCGTTACTACCAACCACCACAGACGAGTTCTAGATTACCTCACACATTTCCTTTTGCAAATACTGTATCAGACATTTTGCATCTACAGATCAGCCATAAACATCAGTCTCACTATTGGCAAGATTTGGAGCAAGCCTTAGTCCTCCTCTCTTAACTCTGAACTTCTTGATGCTCAACATATTCAAAAGACACCTTCCGACAAAGAAGCTTGCGAAACAAAATCCAATATAACTATACCTTCAGAGCTATAAATACTGTATATGTATCACAAGTTGTTGCAGGCCTGTTTCGCACCCCTGCATGGACTGCCCTCAGGGCAAACAGCATTCACTTCACCCTTGTGATACAATTGGTCGGTGTATGTATGTACACGTACACACGTACACAAACTGAAAAGCAGTATCAAGTCACAACTAGAGAAGGCCCACTCAACCAATGGAACTTACAGGTGTTGATTCATCAAATCCTCACTGATTCCACAGACCTACTTTGGTTGCAAATTGTTACTGTACTCCAGCTACTCTGTATTTAATTATATACCCGTTTCAACAGGCCCACCTTTCGAAAGGACAATCCAATTAGTGTGTTGCAGCAAAACTAGAAAAGTCTTGTGACCTTTTTTAACATTGCACTCCTTTACAGTATCTTCATGGCTCTCACACAAGCGCAAGACATTTCCATCCAGTGTCGACATGACACAACCCAATAATGTAGGAAGCAAAGCAGTGGACAAATAAAGCAGCTACTATATTCAACTGTAAAAAATTCAAATGCACGGCACCTCTTTTCATGTACAGGGAAGGAAGAGAAGAAAATAAGCTGGTACATTTTTCTAATCCCCCCTCCCCATAGCTCATCCCTCAACCTAGGAAATATGGGGTTTCAAAAGTGCAAAACCAGGAGCAGCAAAAAAGCGAGCTGGTTCCCCATTTGAAGCAGAGGAGACCAATTCAAGCCAAACTCGTCCTCTAGGGATCTCTCCATCTTTAGGGCCGAGTCTTAAGTTTCAAAACCGGCCAAGTACAGTACTGTATTCGTCGTTACCTCAGAGGCCGCCTCCAGTCTCTCCACCTCACCCTGACCCCCCAAAAAAGACAACTTCTCCCCCTACTGACCCTCGGGGACGAAGTTCGCAGCTATTCTCATGCAAACGACCCCCCCCCCCAAATCCGAAAGGCTTTCAGGCTTTGCACCTTCCAGAGTTTTGCAGGGTTTTTTTATTTCCTTGGCAGGAGACCAAGGGCGCCTGAAGGCAGGAATGAGCCCCGAGAGCAAAAGAGAAGACCCCCCCCCATGTGCAGAAAAATCAAGAGTCTGCAAACCCCACTTGGTCTCATTGCCTGCCCTTTCCCAACACTCTGCATTTTCCCATTCGTTGCATGGAAGAAAGAGAAAGTGGGGGCGGGGAGGGCTGGAGTTTGCTTTCGTCCCTTCTCTGTCAAAAAGGGGTCTCTCTCCCTCTCACCTTCGCGCCAGCTCTGCAGATTGGCAAGAGGCGGCCATGGAGGGGGGGCAGAGCTGGAGGAGGGGGACTCCTCCCCCTCCCGCCCCGACTGAAGCGAGGCTGCTTCGCAGACCTTCTCCTCCCGGGCTCTCCTCTCTCCCCCGCCCGCCTCCCCGTGTCAACCTGTGGCTGCGGCGGCTGCAACCTCATTGCACGGGGGCGCGCGCGAGCCTGGCTGGCTGGAAAGGCCAAACCTGGATTGCGATTGGCTGTCCCCAAAGCCCCAGGCAGGCAGGCAGCCAGCCAGCCGCTCCGGGAAGGTTCTAGCCCCGCCTCCTCAACTCCGGGCCCGCCCTTTCCCGGGCAGAACGCCCCCACGCCCTCTTTCTCTCCCCCCCGCCCACTCTGCCCCAGCCGAAGCGTCTCCGGAAAGACCCGAAGGCTCGAGTTCGGTGGCTGTTCCAAAGCTGCCTAGTTTTCAAGAAAAAGCAGGACAAGGCTAAATGCAGGAACCGGTGATTCCTTTAGTCGACCTTTAAAACTTTTAATTTCTTAATCTGCTAAGTATGATTCTCTACAAAATTTAATGAGAGCACTGTTTCATGTCATGTGCATTCGTTAGCTATGCATTGGACGTCTTCTATGAATTTTGTATTTCACTGAAAATTAATATAAAGTTTTTCATTCTCACATTTGTGAATGGTGATTTAAAGGCATGCATGTTATGGGTGAAGTCCAGAGTAGCATATGTGTTAAAGCTCGGCACACAGCACTATTTTCTTGCTTTTCTCCATAGCTTCACAACATGCTGAACTGAGGTACAGAGGAAAACCTGTATAGTAATGTGTGAGTGCACACATGAGTTCTGAGAGTATACCTGTTAATGCTGCATTATAAGGGGCACACCCTAGTAATGTGAAGGGTGCCTTATTAATTAGTGGCAATTTGACTGACACACAGAAATCATGAACAAGATTCTGACCAACATTGTTAGCAATCAAGAGAAATAAAAGCAAAAGAGATTTAAAATACCAGATGGTTTTACATCAGTCAAAGTTAAAATTAACGTTAGAGGAGTGCAAAATCAATGCTACCAGTATGAGAGTTGATGTTATTTATACCATTTTACTTTCTGAGTACAGCAATATGGACAAATCATGAACGTCCCTCCTCCCCAGGAAATGTTTGAGAGGAGACCATCTGTTGCTCAGGGACAGACTTTCACAACTTTATCACAACACCAAAATAAACTAACCTTGGTTAAAAAAAGAGAAAAGATCCATTAATTTCCCAAGAAGTGCTCAGTGCAGGCAGGCAAGATTAAGTTTCATGCCTCCTCCTGCACAAACCACACTTTTTTTAAAAAAAAAAAGAGCGGGCTTAGTGGTCCAGAAACTTTGCAAAATTCACAGGATTGCCAAGAAGAGGAGAAGATAAGATGTACAAAGTGATCACAACAACATAAGAGATTAGGAGCATGGGTATTTCTAAGCTCCAGTTTGGCGGGTGGAGATACAGCTTGAAAAAGTAACCTTTTTTGAACGTTTTTTTTTTAATCAGCTTGGCTACTGGGATGAAAAGCTGGGGGGAAAAGTTGGCTGAAAACTTCCCCCTCTCTCTTCACTGTCACTTCCTCACTGCCCATCTTTGATCACCCATCTGTTCACATTCCAGGGCAGCAAGGCTTCTGAAGGAAAAGGGGAGAAACAAGCAGATCCAGACACAAGGTGTGGGGAGAAGAGGATTGAAATGGTTAAAAAGGTTTAAAAAGACTGAGTTCCAGTTTCCTCCTCTCTCTCTCTCTCTCTCTCTCTCTCTCTCTGCTGACTCCTGTGTGGTTGACTGAACCAAATGAACTCAGGGAAAACCAACTTTATGGCTACGATTTTACAGAGGATACTCTCACATTTTCCCCACTACATAGTGGAACCCCAAACCACAGTAACAGTGTGTTTAAAGACTGAGACTGACTTTGAAATAGACACACACACAGTTCTAGTCCAATGCTAATCATTATGTCAGGACTGAAGAAAGCTTTTTGGC